>NC_089652.1:25420892-25727500 GCF_037042795.1 Molothrus aeneus
TGGTTTGGTGAGCTTTAGGGGTGGTGCTTTTTTCTTGAAAGAGGGAGAGAGGTCAGAAATGTACAAAAGCTCTAACACTGACAGAATGTTTTCAAAAGCCTTGTGGTAACACCTAGACAGAACTGACCAGGGAATACCTTTGGGTCATTGACTCAGTTATGATATACACTGAGCACATGTGACAGACCACAATATCAGAATCAGGTACAATGTACTGCTTAGAAACAAATGAGTCCTGGGCATGGGACAGGCAAGGGAGATGGTCCTTATTCAGCACTGGCAAAGGGAAGTTTTCCAATTTTTGGATGTCTGGCTGTGGTTTCATAATATGCACAGCAAAGGGCATTCTCCAAGTGAAAGCTGATGTTCATTTCTGGTCTGTGCATTTTCTCCTGGGACAGGGATTTATCAGTGTTCCTCTCTCACCTGACTTTTGCAGAATAGACTTTTGCTTTGGATATGGTTTGGCTTATAGAGAAAAAGGGCTTAATCCTGATTTAGAGGCAGCCCCTTAGAGTGCTTGAGAACAAGTACTTTTGTCCAAAATCTTGGCATCATATAATGAGTGAAGTTCAGATTTCTCTAGACACATTACATACCTTCCATAGAGAAATACTGTTGTGGGAAGCTGAATTTCTAATACAAGCATCAAACAGGGAAGTATAATTAAGCCTCATATCATAAGAAGAAAAAAATAATTCTCTTAACAGGGCACAAACCCAAACAACTCCCTGATCCTTCCTCTTTATGTGGCAAAAGACAGAGAAACATTTCATCCTGCCAAAAAATAGAAAACAGCAACAAAAAAGATGTTAGCAAATGTGATCTTATTCCAGCAATGTCCAACCTAAGAGAACAATTTGTGCTTCTGCCAGTAGATACTGCAATTGGATACTATTTTGTGGCAGCAGAATTGTTGTAACTGCTGTGAAGGCACAGCATGCTGCTAAAAACCTGGCAACTTTTATGAATGCCATTTATATTACTGTAGGCTTTCTATAAACACTGGCAATAAAAAGCTAAACTGTTTTAGGAATAAGATGCAGATATTAAAGATGAGCTTTTCTGCAATAGTAATGCCTTTTGGCAAGTGTGCTGACATTTAAAGAAAAAATAAAAATAATAAAAGTATTTCTTAGAGATACAGACTTTGTAACTACAGCCTCAACAGCAAGCAGAACCCCTTCCCCAAGACAGAGCAGCAGCTGCAGAAATTAACAGAATTAGTTTTATTGCTAATCTTGCAAGACCATGGGGACAGAGCACTGCTCCCAGGTAGCAAAGGCATTTATTTTATGGATGAATATTCACAGGGGAAGGAGCAAGTTTTTTTGGCTGCCGTCTATTGCATGGCTCCACTAGGTAGAGCACAGCTTTACAGATATTTATTTTGACCCATTTGAACTCATATATTAAGAGTTTAAGACTAGTTTGTTTGTTTGTCTTTGGTTTTGGTTTTTGTTTGGATTTTTGTTTTGGGGTGTTTTTTCAGCTGTCACATTTTAGGGTTTTCCTTTGGGTCAGTGGACTTTCCAATGAAGACCTTGGAACACTTATTTATGGGCATTGCTGTAACAGGCCATCCTCATGGCACAGATATATATTGAGAATTAAATATGCATATATATATATATAGACACAGATATATATTTGAAAGCTTTGAACTACACCAGCTTTGTTAGTTTTCATCCTAGCCATAATTTCCGTTGGTTTCTAGAGTTAGAGAGGTTTCCTTTCAGTCAGGTTCAAAATAAATTGTCTCCAGAAGATCCTTGAACCAAAAATGCCTGGAGATTAAGGAACATGCATGGTCTAGTTTTATATTCTTCACTAGTCCTTTTAGCCATCACCAGACCCTGGCTACTTGGCTTTGGTCTGAACTATTGATGATGTTCCCCTATTTGTATTTTCTTGTGTACTGTTGATGTTTTCCATCGAACAGCTGCTGGGCAAAAAGAAAGGGGAACATAATGGGAAATATCTTGCTGGTTTTAAGCTCCAGGATCCTTTCATGCAAAAACAGCTGTATACTAGAAAATAAGTCATGTAGACACTGTTACACCTTGCAAGAATGATCCCTCTACCCCAGCTCAGTTTTAAAGAGGGTGTGTTTGCTTTATGCTTTCCTGCGTGATTTAAAATATTAATAGAATCCCACTCATGCCTAACCACAGAGAATTTAGAAAATTTGATATATTGTAAAAACTTATGGGGTTCTTATAGTCATTTACACTAATCATGGGCTAATGGAGTAGAGTGGGAACGGTGTGTGCAGCTTTCCCAACAGAAAGCTGTTGCAAATCGATTGGGCACCTCCTCCCCAGCCCAGCAGTGGGGCTGGGGCTTGCAGGAGCATGTCTAAGATTAGGTTGTAGCTCATTGTCTGCAGCACTAAAATTATGCCTACCCAAGCTGTGTTCAGTGCCTGTTATTTATCTTACCTGGAGCAGGGTAACAGGAGGCCATGATATCAGTGCCTACTCTCCTGATCATAAGCAATTATTTCCCCCATGTGTAGGAGGCTGTGAATATAAATATAGTTAAATATAGTTTTACCCCTATTTCCCTATTGTTCCACAAAGGCTTGAATTCTCTCTGCTGCATTTGGTATTAGCTGTCTTGCAGAACCTGGTACAATATATAACTGTTTTTTTGAAAATAAGACTTTATTCTCCCTTCTATTTGTGGACCTCTGGTGAACAGATTGACGTTTTCTCGAAGTTATTCAGTATGAGAATAATTAGGGACATTGAAGCATGAAGTTTGAGGGAAAATGGAAAAGGAAGGCTGGTTCACTGGCTGTATATCACTTCTTTAGGGATGGTGTTTACTCAGCACTGAGATTCAACATCCAAGCTCTTTGCATTCAATTCTCTAACTTCAAGGCTTTGTTTCTCTTGTTTGAATTGAGCAGAATCAGGAATCAGCATAGTGGAGCTTTTTTTTGAAAATAATTGCTCTACATTAAATCTGAAATATTTGCTTACAATGACATTTTGAGTAAAAGTTTAAGCCCACATGAATTTGTGAGAATTGGGAGATGTGACTTAAAAGGTTTATGAATAAATCTTAAGAAACTTGTTTAAATCTTTCCTGAAAACGTACAGAACTTTTTTTTTTCTTGAGGCTAATCCCCAGTTTATTCATTAAATAAATGTTTCTGCAATTTTCAGTTGCTGAGGAAACAAATCCAAAAACTACCAAGAGTCAGTCTGCTATTAGTAGTAGTAGCAGTAATTAGATTTGCCAAATCTGTTTGACAAGAGCCTCCATAGCCCTCAAATCCTTTCCCAAGTGTGCTCTTACACCCAGAGCTCCATCAAGCTCCTGTGGGATTCTTTACAAATCTGCTTTCAAAGCTAACTGAGGGAGGCTGGGCAGAGTGTGCCCCTCCACACGCAGAGGTGCCATTTGGGCTGCTTTAGGGTACCAGGGGTCTGTGGGCAGTGAGCTGAGGGAAACAGGGCCTGCAGGCTACCAGAATCCCTCTAGAGGAGCAGCTGGATGTCACTCAGCACATCCTACACCTCTGGAATGACCTTTAGCAGGTTTTTATAGAATCACAACATTGCTGAGATTGGAGATCTTCTAATTCAAACACGATGATCAAAGTAGGGACAGCTAGGGCAGATTGTCCCCAACCATGTCCATTTTTTTCTGAGCATCACCAGGGATGGAGACTCCATAACCACCCTTTGCAACCAGTTCCAGTCCTTGTGTACACTAAAAAGGTTTTTTTCCCTGTATTTTGAGGTGTTCGGATGCCAAGGCAGCTTAGAATATTAGTCCTGTTATGTCTATCCTGAGTGCTCTGGTCACCAGCCATCTTTCATTGACACATCCAGGTCCTTTTTTGAATAAGGGTAGGAAGTACAGGCAGCTGAGATCAACGTGCCAAAGATGTTTCAAACCAGTGTCCCTTTAGTTGCAAAAATCAGAGTATATTACATTAAATTCACAGTGGTCAGATTCATGTGATGAGAAACATGATGTGACTTTAATTTATCTGATTCTCAGATTTCCTTGTGTCCCATCAGGACACCTTTTATTTCCCAGTATACGCTGGGATATTTAGAAGTACCTGTCCCATGGGGCAGAGTGTCTGGGAAGGAAAGGAATCATACCTGTCACTTCCCTGCCTCCACCAGGGGGGCAGGAGCTGGGAAATCTCACTTAACTTCTATCCAAAGGAAAGAACATCAGCATCATATACATAATTTCTGAAATTTGCTAGTGGCATAAACATGCAGGGGTAATTCACAAGGCAGGGAGGAATCAGTTTTGCCATAGGAAGGCACCCTAGACAAAACCACATTGACAGAGCCTTTTGCAAAGAAATAGAAAAAGCAAATAGCTTTGCTATTCAGTGCAGCAGTCCAAGGATGTGAGTGAGCTGCAGGAGTGATGAATGTGAGGAGAGCAGGGTGTGGATGCAGGGTGTGGATGCAGGGTGTGGATGCAGGGTGAGCAGTCCCACGGTCAGTGCCAGGGCCTGGCTGCTCCCGGCACAGCAGCTCCTTGTGTTTGTCCCCAGGGCAGCTCCTTGTGTTTGTCCCCAGGGCAGCTCCTTGTGTTTGTCCCCAGGGCAGCTCCTTGTGTTTGTCCCCAGGGCAGCTCCTTGTGTTTGTCCCCAGGGCAGCTCCTTGTGTTTGTCCCCAGGGCAGCTGCTGTGCCACACAGCCATGCCCAGGGCTGCCTCTGCAGCTCACAGCCCCATCACACACAAGGAAATCCCTGTGTCCACCTGGCAGGCTGCTTTCAGACCTGGAAACCTCTCAAATGAAATGCAAATCTGCCAAGGAATGGGGAAAAGGGCCCTGCCCTGGTGAGAGCAGAGGAAGGGCTCTGCTGAGTGGGACCAAAGGGCTGCCCTGCCTGGCACTGCCACCAAAGGGCTCAGCGTGGCTGTGTGAGCCTGGGCCCTGTCTGTGGGTGCTTCTCTGGTTCTCCTCGTGCTTCCCTGCATGGGCAGGCACTGCATTAGCAATGAGAGGTTGCACATCCTTGCCTATTACCTTCAGTGTCTCTGCAGAGCTGTTTGCCACGATTTATTTTATTTCTTTTGAAGATGTTGGTATTGCTTTCTGCCTCCAGCTTCCTGTGGCAGCAATTTTTGTGGATTTTTGTAATTTAATGGAACATTTGGGGTTTTTTTCTTTTGGTATTGCTATTATTATTATTATATAACAGTGTAGCTTTGGGCCTGCTCAGAAGATCAACACTCTATCTGACACTCACCTAATGTAATAGCCCTTGGTACCTTTCCAGTGAAGGAAGCCAGCCACCAGCCATTCCCTTCTAGTCATTCTATGCCTTTCTTTCATCTTTCTATGACAGAAGCAGCAACAAAACCAGATTTCACCCCATGGCAGGACAAGGAGTGTTGCAGCATCTCATTCTCCAAGGTGGAGCTGCATGCCTGCTAAATGGAAGCAATTGATAACATCACTGTTGCTATGGTCTGAGAATTTTATTGTATGTTGGTTAGATGCTTGGAAACTTACTGATTTTGTCAGGTAAAACAATGATGGGTGAAGAAAAGTCCATACACATTAAAATTTTGAGTCAAAATCTGAATATTTCTTGACTAATCATTGTAGATGTGATTGTATAAGCCCAGGCCATGGTTCTGCATGACCTAAGCTAAGATAGGACAAAATATATCCCATGATTCTAAATGCTTGAGGACAAGGACCATGTATCTTTCTCTTTCTTCTAGAGACAAAATATGCCTCAAGTATTTAAGGACTATCTACAGGAACTTGACCTTGTAGTAACACCTCACTTAGTGACAGCACACCATCCAAGTTTTCCTAGCATGAACAATCACAAAAAGAGAATTTCAGAGCCATGAAAGTCGTGGTGGATTTTAAGCTAATGGCCCAAGAAGGAGAGTGGAAACAGCAGTACTATATGATTTCCCTGACCCTTGGAACAAAATGATAGGCTAGCTCAAATGGCTCATAATAATCTGTAGGTTTAATATCTGAAACAAAAAAATCAATGCAGAAATCTGAATAATGGATATGTTTGAGGAACTCTATCCTCCCCTGTGATAACCAAAAATAAAAGGTAAAATTTATCAGGCACACTATTGGGAATTCATTGAAATCTGTTCTGTGGGAAGTGATGTGGGCAGATATCTTCCCCCTGCAGATCCATAAAGCAACTTTCATAGAAATAATTTCAACTTGTCAATTCCATTGCTGCCATAAGAATTTTGCCAGTTTTTACGAGCTAGAGTTGGTGAAATTCTGCTGCTTGCTGCTGCAAGCACCTGATCAGTCCCTTTGAGTGGATTCTTTTCTGCAGCCACAAGCAGCTCCTTTACAACAGGAATAAAAGCATTACAACTTGCAGTTAAAACTAGATGATTTTTTTTTCCCTTGAAAAGAGCATAGGAAAATGAGATACATTGTTGACATATCCCTGATTATTTTTTATCCTTTCTCTTTATGAAAATTTTAGGAAACAAAAATTGTTCCATGAAAGTGGGTGTCTTTATGAAGAAGAAAGGTGCTGCAGAAGCATAAGAATTAAAAAAACTATTTATCCTCAAACAACCTGATTCTCAGATGTAGCTCATCCCCCTGAGAAAAATTAATTTTGATTTATTTGGCTTGAGGAAAAGCAGCCTTTGGAACTCCCTTGCTGGCTCTTTCCACTTGGGATTTTGCTAACATGGTTCCCATGAGATTTGCTGGCCATTTCTACAGATATCTGAAGTGTAGATCTGTTTTGAAAAGAGCAGATCTAGAGAATGAATTAGTCTGTTGAGGTGCATCTTGTACTCTTTGCTTGAATAAAATTTCCATTGAAGGAGGAAAATAATGGTTTTTTTCTGTCAGCTGGCACTAAGCTCAGTGTGATCTGTCTTAGGATGATTCTCTGCAATCTCTTGGCCTGGGTGCCAGCTTGGAACGGGGCTGCAAACACAGAATATCTGTTCTGGTTGTGTTCTCCACGTGGCTGATACTTTTTCTTCCTGCTCTAGAGAAATCTCACTGCCTGTATATAAAACACATTGCTGATTTCTTTGAACTTCTTTTATTTACATTCTCACAAATCCTTTTTAATCAGGCTATTTACTAAATTTGTTTTCTCCAGAAATAGCACGGCATTAACTTGTGGCAAATGACATTTCAGCTCGTGACATCTCTCACTTAAATTAGTTTCAAGTGATTTTGAGTAAATTTGTGATTACATTAAGCATGGGTTTTAAAAGAATATTTTGCCATCCAGTATTCCACATAGTAATGAGGTAGAAACTCTTTCCATCTCACCTTCCTCTGGCAGTATGCAATGAGCTCAGTGACTTCAAGGGCTGAACCATGAAGGTTTTGCACAGAAGAACTGGAAGAGTTGAATCACAGAGCATTCAGAAGAAAAGATGATAGAAGCATGTCACAATAAATCCAGGTTCTTAAGGGCTTGTTAAGGGGAGAGGAAGATCCCTTGTAATCTCTGTATGTCTGACAGGTATCAGAGGGAAGTGTGTATCCGTGTATCACTCAAGTGCTCTCTAATCCTGCTTTGGAATCTTAATAATCTGTAGGATTTTATGCATTAAGTAATTTCTTCTCTATTGTAGAAAATTAATGTTTAAAAAACATAAAAATTCAACAGTTGAAAAGTAAACATTAAAAAATGAGAAAGAAATTGGTTGTGATTAAGTAGGGAGATTCTGAATTAAAATTTTCATTTCCAAAAGACCTAAGAGAACAAGACATCAACATACCTCCATTTCTCACCATGTAAAAGCCAGGACTAATCCTCACTGTGAGGTCCAGAAAGGAGATTTTTTTGCCCCTCTCTCAGCAGGGACAGCATTGGTGTCCTCCCACCTCCCTCGTGCAGAAGCCCTGGTGGAGGGCCAGCCCCTGCAGCTCCTGTCCATGAGCAGGCTGGGCACGGGCCCTGCAAGAGCACTCATGGGAAAGGCTGAGGCTGGCACTCCACATCTGGTTTGTGCCATGTCTCCTGGACAGACGGACAGACAGACACTGCCCAAGAGCCCTGTGGCGGCAGTGGGTTGGCAGCTGCCCCCAGGGTGGCCTTGGTGTGCAATTCAAACATTATTTTATAGCAGAAACCTCCTCCTACCACTGGCAGCAAGCTCTCAGACTGCCTGCTAGGTGAACGGGGAGCTTTATTTAGCCCAGACACACAGAAATAGAAGTCTTTCCCATTCCCCAGCACTGCAGCTCTTCTACTGACTAAAATCTCAGTTAAACTAACTACTATTCAAGCTGTTGATATTCTGCTGTACAAGGTTTCAGCAGTGTGTCACTACATATATCAAGGATTCTTTAAAAAATGTATCAAGAAGCAGCTGTAGTGTCTACCTGAAAATCTTGTAAAAGTTTCCAAATCCCAAGAGATTATGAAAAATCAGAGTAATGTGAAGGTTCTTTTAATAGCAATAAAAGTCTAGTTTGATTTTTATTGATTTTTTTTTTATCACTTCAGTCTTCAATTTGCATTTATGTCACATTTTCTGTCTTTTCTCCAAAATCACAAGGAATGAAATCTATTTGAAAAACAGTGAAAAAGCAAGAACAGGAAAGCCAAGGCAGAAGTGTTAACTGGTTTAATGTTATTGAGCTTAAAACATCAAATATTTTGAAAGTCAGAAAGAAATGTTATGCTGCTCCCTTTGTTTGGAAAAAGAAACAAATCCTATTTACCAACAAATAACTCAGTAATTTAAAAAATAAAAATGATTGCTAATTAAAACAAACAAACAATTACTCAGAAAAGAAATCGTGAATAGCAATTAACCATTCTTATTCCTTTGGCCTGTGGTTATTTCTTCTTCTTCATCTTTTTTTTCTTTTTTATATATATACTCTCTTTATGAAATTATTTTGTTTAACTTGAAAGAACCTTAAAAAATTAGTCACTTTGTCAAGTAACCACATATAAGCACCAGGGAACAATTAGGCTGTGGTAATGCTTTTTTGTACTTGGACTTCTGACTTCAGTTGCTAGAAACCCTCGTTGCATCTGTTCTTTTTTCTGATGAATCCATCTATATCTTTCTTCTAACAGTATAACAAAAAGGCACATAATTTAAGACTTCAAAATTCTTTCCAAACATTTAAGTTTGTTTTGGTTTGCTTTTGGGTTTGTTTCTATGTCCCTGCCTTTGACAAGCAGTCAATCTTCAGTACAAGCTTTATGATTTATAGCTCATACAAGTGGATCAAAAATGCTTGTGAGGTTCAGGTTGTTATATCAGTCTTCTCCAGAACTACAGGATATAAATAAACATAGAAAATTTAGGCTGAATATGGTAATAAAAGGCCACATATCTTGACTTTTGCATTTAGCTACTAAAAGGCAGGAAAAAACATTGAATATGCATGGAAATTTTAACTCCAAGCTGGAAAGTTTATTTATCAATCCCCTGAAAGCCTTCTTAAGACTATTACAAGTGTGAACGAACAGAAATAACACTGAAATCAAATGCTATTTGCAAACTCATTTGACAGGTGAAGCAATGAAATGACTCTTCCTGTTTTCCATGCCAGTGGTTCTGCTGCATTCTTGGGATCTGGTCTTACAGAAAGGTTGATTCTGCCCTGGACTGCTGCATGGTGCCCTGGCAGTAAATAGGATGATACTGGTGGGTGGCAGGGATACTTTTATGACTGGGATCACATATATTTCCATGATTTTTTGCAAAGAAAAATTAATAATCTGATAAGAAAAAAAAAATCAATATAAAAGGAGACACATCTGCCCTTATTTGTTTGGGAAATATATCCCAAAATATGCTCACAAGAACCATATTTCTGTCTCATTTTTCAAATACAGTTAAATTCAGAGGGGTAACTATATTGATGTTCCTCTCACATTATCGAAGGTCAAGTGAATTTTCATAGTTATATAAAAGCTTAGAAATAAAAATGCATCAAAAATGTTAGAATATATTGGCAAAAAAAAAAATCTGAAGTTTGAGTAACAGCTTTAAAAATATGTATTTCTCATAGAGAAGTCCCAAGAAAAATTCCACCCTGAAAGGCAAAATAATGATTTGTTTCCAGCTTGCTCCCTGCCAGCATGTAAGGTACATATATTTGACCTCTTCAACTGCAGACCTTTTCAGCCTAAAAAAAGCTGCCTGGGTGCAGCAAACTGCTCTTTGGAGAGGCAATGAAGCTCACATGGTAGGAAGAAATTTATCACAGACAGGTACCTGCACAAATAGCCAGAAACCAGCCAAGCTTTTTTGTAATTCTTATCTAAACTTCTGACAAACCTGATGGGACTTGGCTGGCCATTCCCAGGCAGTGTAAACTATTCCATGTTCATCCAAGTTTTCTCTGGCTTGCAGCGATGTTTAGGTGACTCATGTTACAGCAGGAACCTTCAGGGAGGAGAGTGTTGGAAGGTGGAAAAGTGAAGAGAAGACAGAGGCTAAATGTTTTCATCTGGAAGTGTTTGGAGGGTGTGCATGAGGTGGGAAACTTGACTTCATACACCAGGCAGAACTGAGTTTGTTGAGGATTCTGCTTATTTTAAGATATCCAAATTGCAGATGAGCAGAGGTTTTTTTCCATTAAAATTATTTAATCACATGAGTCTCAAAATATATCAGAAATATAAAGAGAGAAACAAAGCAGTTTGGGAATGAAATACCAGACATTGATCATAAAGCTGTGATTAAATATTTTGCTGTCAAAATGCCTCTGCGGACAGAACAGCTTTTTTACAGAACATGTTTGTCCATTATATTTAGATTTCAGTGTTTTCCTATATCTTATTTTTAATAAAAAAAAGCTAAGACCAGAAAGAATTGATTTAAAAATATTTTACTCAGAAGTTAATCTCCAATAAAATAATAAGTTCTGTGAGTGCAGAAGAAATTTCAGTGTTTCCTAAATAATAGCAAAAAAATTCATCACATTCAAAGAAATTGAGGATTTTAAAACAAAATCTTATTTTCCATTACTAAAAGTGTTTTCAACTTTATGACTTTTAAAATTGAAGAGCTGTCAAGAAGAAACACCTTTAGGAAATGCATTGCATTTATATCTCTCTAAAAGAGGTTGAATTCAGAGTATTGATTTACGTAGAAAAAGAAAAAAGCCCTTGAAGGGTCTCTAAACCTTTTACTTTTTCAGCTTTCTAACTTCAAGGCTTTATTGTATAGCAGATTTACATCTGACATTTGGAGTAAATTTCAAGAGGTCTCAGAAGAACCTGAGCTCTACAAGCATGCAGTACCCTTTTAAGTCTACCAGCAGAGTTGCTCTAGTCCAGACCTGCATTAAAGAAAGCACAGCTGGGTAATTTGATATGCTCAGACTTCAGATTTGTGGGCTGTTATATCCAATCAGTGTAATCATTATAGTGTTATGATCAAGAAAAAAAATGCTGCTCTACAGCACCATCTCTGCCTCACTAATGTAATAACAAATATGGGGCTTCAGTGATGTGGTGCAGTTTGAATTACTTTGTGTGGTATGAGTATACATAAACAAATATACTAATCTTTTAATGTGATCTCTTTCAAGTAGGAAAAATAGCAATATGTCAACTCATGCAGACTGTAAAGCCACTAAGTAAGCCATCAGCATGTTTTATCAGTCCTGCCTCTTCCTATGAGCCACACAACATTTTGTGACCCTTCCAAAACAGCCTTGATCTATTTATCCATAGAGATCTCTGTGACTGTCCATGGACACTTGACTGGAGTCAGCATTTAACAGAGGAACCAGAGACAAACTACACAGATACAAACCTAGTTTGTTATTTTTTTATTTAAAGCTTTCCCTTATCCATTCCCACTTCTCATTCACTTCTTGTTGGACTAATCCCAGTGCATCTGAAGATTTTTCTTTGGTATGACAATAGTCTCAGTTTTCTGTAGTTCCCAAGCTGTTATAGCTGGACTGCAGATATATATTCTTCTAGGTACCCAGTTGTTTTTTAATCCATTTTCATTCATCTGATTTGTGACTCTGCAAATGAGAAGACATATGTCTTGTTTGGGCTTCAGAGAAGAAAAATGCTATAAGAGAAGTAAGATTTTTTGTGACTGTTTTCCCAGCCTCTCTCCCATTATTTTAACTGCGTTACACATTGAATATTTTTTTAAAATATATCTGGGAACTATCAATCTGAAAAAATAGCATTTAGTCTGACGTAATAAACAAAAAAAAGTGTTTGCTTTTTAAATTTTGATTTTTGGTTTTGATGTTTTTTAGTTCTATGTGGCTTAATAACTCTCTAACTTTCCAACAAAATCATTCTAGATTCCATGTTTGCTTGTTTGTGAGCCAAGGTGACAGTCTTTTTCACACTTTTATAGTTCAGCTGAAAAGAACATTTTTGTGTATTAAACTCAGCAACGTGCAAGGAATTTGAGGAGCAGCAGAATGAAAATGGCAGAGCAAAGTGGAAGGACATCCCAAAGACCTCATGTCAACCACTGTGTTACTGCACACCTCAGTTTCCCTTCCTGCATAAATGTAGTATGTTGCTTTCCCCTTTTTGCAAATTCTGATAGTATCAAGGCTCAAACACTTAAAAAATCTGTTTTTTGGGAAGCACTGTGACAGAGCCATATATTTTCTTGCACTTGAACCTTTCAAAAGCTGAATAATATGTCCTTCTTGGCTATAAAATACAGAAATGAGAGGGATATTAGTTTTTATTGTTTTTTAAGAACTTGTTTCAGATCAGGAAATATCTCTCCTGGTTGACTTGACTGTCACATTGTCTACCCTTCATCTGCAGACTTTTCTTTTTGTTCTTGTGATAATTGCAATATTCAGTGTGCATCTTTGGTGACTGTTCAGCTGATGTCTCAGTGTGCAGCAGAGAGGCAAGAGGCTTCCCTCTGCAGCAGATTGATAATTTGCAGATCTCTTGGTTATTATATTGGCATGGTTTACAATAGAACAAAAAAGTTTTTTAAAAATTGCCAAAATCAATTACTCCTTTTATGATCAGTGTCGTGAGAATGACTAGTTGTGACTTGGGTGGAAAAAGAAAAGAAATCAAAAGTGAGTATCAAAACCATGATGCTTGAGGTGACATAAGAAAGATTTGCTTTTATCCTGTTGTGATCATCTGTGGCCGGGAGCCTGAGTCTCTACTGGCAGAATATACGAGCCACAGGATGCTCATTCCAGCTGCTATGTGAGGTTGCATTTTCTTCCATCAGGACGAGTCAAACACAGATTACCAGCTGTCTGACACTTCCTTCATGAACAAAGAATTGGATCCCCAAGTAATTACTTTTACAGTGACTTCTATGAGCCCCTTGTCAGATCCAAAATTTGGATTAGGGTTGCATTTCTAAGAGCTAAAGGGCTTACCTGAGATATGTGGGATGTATGCTGGATGTGTTCATAGGGATTAACAGCAAAATGAATATCCAGGTCCCAGAAGCAAGCACAAAAACTGCCACTAATGTCAGTAGAAGCTGGATAGGATTGCTAAAAAAATTTCCTAGGTGAAAATAGGACATTTCTAGTTTTACCTACAAGGAAAAATGTCTCTGGAGAATTACTCCCTGTAAAATAGTGATGCAATATTTGGAGCTTTTGTATTTCCTTATTTCACACCCTGTATCTGATCTGTAGTTATGCACAGCCAGATATGAACTAGTTTTGGAGCCTTGTGTAACATATCACTATGTTGTTTAGAAAGATACATTACTCTGTATTTATATTTAGGTCAAAGAGTTTTCTCACAGTTTTGCAGTGAGTGTAGTACATAAAAGGATAATGTAGATGTGAAAAATAGTGCAGTTTGAGATGATTTCAAAGGGAGAAGGGCTTTGTATAAATCACCAATAGATTTCAAATGGTCTTCATCTTATGCAAGCACAAAAATATCTTATGCTTTCACTGAAAATGGAAAAACAATAGGAATAGAAGAGTTTCATTAGTACTTCTTCCCTAATCACTCACAACAACCATCAGCTACTGGGAGAAGGGATGAAGGAGGATTTCTAAAGCCCCTCAAAATCAATTGAAAGATTTTAATACATTCTTTGGATGTTGAATAATTTGGAGTGAGCAGTGAAAGGGGAGTGGCAATTTCTGAAAATTTCTCTGAAAAACTTAAACTTGCTTGACTAAGTCATATAACAGGTGTTACTTTGTAAAAGTGCTCAGATCTCTTTCATGTTCAAATTTGGCTTGTTCTCACCTCGACACTCTTTGAAGAAAAGCACTTAATATGTCATTAAAACAGGAAGAAGGATAATTTTTTCCTTGTTCAAGCTATCCTTATATAGAGTAGGTACGTAATGAGGACCATCCAGAAGAGGACAATGATTTAAAAAGCTATAAAATGAGTAAAGATGAGAGAAATTGGAGTTTTTCACTTCAGAAAAAGAAAATTCATAGGATTTTGCTGTGGTGTTCCCTAAATGTGAAAAATATCACTGAAAAGACAAAAAGAATGGACTTATTTCTGAGGATAATGTACTGAATTCAGCTACATGCAGATTAGACACTGAGGAAAGATTTCTAGTAGTGGGAGCTGGGGAAGCAGCAGTCAGGGTTGGGACATATGAGGTCCAAAAAAGTTAGAAAATGGCTGTCAGGAGAGTTGGGTAGAGACAGTCTTTATCCTATGTTAACTCTCTTATCTCCTAGATGAAGATAGTTATAAGAGAGTTATATCAGTTATATCTGTTGAGTTGCAATGTAATTCTCCTTGGAGCATTAATTGCCTACCACCTGCCAAGACCCCAAATTTTAAACAAGATTTCATTTGTTATTATCGTGTTTAATTCAACACAGTTCTTTGACTGCCTGTGTATTGCTGATCCAAATCCTCATTAAATCAGCAATTTCTAATTTTTTTAAAATCCATGTACAAACCCCAAATCTTCTTGTTATAAGTATTCACCCTGCAAATTTGGAAAAGTAGTAATTTTGTAAAATGATCTTTGCCTTGCTGAAGTTACTGTTGGTTCTGGATTTGCTTGTATTGCTGTTCAGTGCAGACAGTTGACCTGATTTTTATCAATTTATTCCCAAAGCAACTTTTCATCTAAAATTCTAAAGTAATTCCCGTTTAATTTTATACACATTATTGTCTTTGGCTGCTAAGCACCAAAGTAAGATTAATCCTCTTTAAGAAGAGGAGGGAGGGAAAAAAGGAAAAAAATGTGCACTTGAATCTATTATCAGCTAACATGTGTATTTTTCCCAAACTCTTGCCTCTTGCATTATGCAAGCTCAAATTATAATAGTATCTAATGTTTCCTAACAAGAATAGGCTGTGCCTAATGCATGAAATTATCACAGTGACAAGACAGCAAAATTAATTTTTTTCTTCATTATCTTCCATAATGCTATGTATTTTAAATCCATCATGTATATGAATTGATCTGAATTAATGTTTTAATGCTTTATGTGGACAATTGTCTCAGATCCTCCAAAACAAAAATTCAAAAGCAGTAGTAAATTGTTATTATCTTTATTGACCTGAAATTATAGCCTCATGACAAGTTCTTTCAAACATCTTTTTAAATAATTTCATCTTAACTTTTGACAAAATTTCTAAGTGTAAATGTGGGCAATGACTTTTCATACATAATATTTAGAGCTTCTCTAAGTAGGTTTATTAAGCCCTGGTAAGGAAAAAGGCCATTGTGATATGTAAATATTGAATTTAAAATTAACCACCCCTACCTTTTGAACAATTTCTTTTTTATTGTTGTTTTTGGGGTTTATTGAATGTGTAAACTTGAGGGCAATAATAAACCTAGGTATGGAGTATAATTCATGTCTTACTCTTCCTCTTTTGTTGGAAATTATTTTTCTCACAGAGGGTTATTCCCACAGATTTCCCAGGCTCTTGGATGAGATCACCATATGATGCTGACTTGAAAATAGGAGCTCTGGTCTCAGAGTCAAGTCAAGCATTGAGTCACTGCTGAGTGAAATCCCAGAAACTGTGATTGGAAATAGGATTATATATTTCAGATCTGCCACTAGGTCTTAATTCAGTACAGGTGTCAAAGAACTTACTATTTTTATTTGACGTAAAAAATGAAAAAGGAATGCCAAAGATGAAGAAGCAGCCATTTTGCCATTTCAGTTTATTAATGTGACATCTCTTCAGAGGGCTGGAGCACTGGTTCAGAGAAGGAATACTGACTGCTGGGAAACAAACTCTCTGTGTAGATGTGACCTGATACATAACCAACATGGCTGTTAGTTCAAAGCCTGACATGGAGCAGCTGACTGAAAACGTCTTGGTGCATGCTCCGTTTTTATTTAGGAGGGTATGTGGCTTTTGTGAGGGGGAGTTCCACTGATGGTCCAAGGGGTTAAAATTGACCTACAGAAAGGTTTCTATGCACAGCAGACCTGACATGAGCATGAGAATCAGGACAGTTTTGGGGGTTTAAGATTTGTAAGGGATATGATTTGAATAAGGTCAACAAATACTGGCAAGGTAAAAAGACTTCTGAAAGGAGACTGATGATCTGTATCAGAAAACTGTACATGGTGGGAGGATTTTGAAGACTTTCAACTCTTTAATAATAAGGTTCCAATGCCTTTTTGAGACAAAAGGTAGTTTAATAATTGGAGTAATTCAAGAGATATGTTGAATTCTCCATTCCTGGAAATCAAAGACTGGAGATATTTTGAAAAATAGATCAAATTAGAATTATAGCCTTGATGCAGAAATGCAGACAATGGTTGACTCATATTGTCCAAAGCACAAATTCACAATCAAGAGTAAATAAATAGGTCAAAATTATGTAGGCTGTAATATGGAGAATGCTGGAGGAAATTATCAGCTGACACTTCAGTCTTTAAAATTGGTGTCTGAATTGTTATTTTACATCATGATTTGGCTTTATTAACATATAAACTATCAGAATATTCCCTAGAATTCTTTTATTTTGGCCTTTTTTATGGTACAGCTTTCTCTCTTTTTTTTTTCCTTTCCATATCCAGGTGATGATTTATAATCATAAATAAATAAGAAATTAATTTTTAATTTATTGTTTTATTTAGTTGAAAACATATCCTTATAGGTTATGGAAATTAGTTCTCTAAAAATAAGTAAAAACCAAATTGTTCTGATTCCTGATGATATTTCAGATGTTGAAATCTAATTTACCCCTACTAAGAATCCAGACCAGCAGTGACATGTTTTCATCTCAGATTACCTAAACCTGGAAACTCAGCAGCTGAGAACCACCATAGACAAATGAGCCAGAATGTGGTCAGGCAGGTCATTTCCCTGGAGAAGTAGTGCTCTGCAACTTCATACTTCCTTCACTCCATGTATTTTTTCATAACAGGGTATCTCTTGTACTCTTTTGACAGATACTGCCAAAATTGCTGTTTGTGTTAAGTATAATAAATTCTATCCAACTCATAGTGCTCTGGGACCTGTCACTAAGTCACTTAAAAATCCTTGGAAAAGCATTTTTTACATGAGCGTATTTGGGATATATCACAGACTAAGCAACCAAATGAAAATAAAATGTGTGACTTAAGCAAAGTAATAACTTGAGGATTTCTAAATACCATAGTTATGTCCTTTATTGACCCCAGGCATGGGAAACAGAAATACTGAACTTGCTGGGTGATCCTTTCAACTCTACTGGAATCCAAATTCCAGTGGAAAATATAACTTAATTTTAGAAGTGAATTTTAAAATCTATTTTCTTAGGAACAACACTGCTGTGACTGACCTTGAAAAATTTGTCTCTTTATAAACTTGCTCTAAAACATCCTGCCACTTCTTTTTTTTCCCCAGTGCCTGAAGCTGAGATGTATTGATGTTAGTTTTCAGCATTATTATTTGTTCTGCAGAGTGAACTTATTGTGTAATTATATCTACCAGTACCAGTAGCTACCATCAACTGTCACCCAAACAGACTTACTGGGTAAAACAGTCCTCCACAGAAGACTCTTGCAGTTATTCTTGTGCTAAATCACACTGTGTCACTCCCAAAAATATCCCACAACCAGTTGTGTACTGCATCCTAAAGGAAAAGGAACTGAAAATCACAAGGTTTCTAGATAAAACAGAAATGATGGCAGTATCATCTTTCCTTAAAACTCGTTCTGGGCTCCTGTGATCCTTGCAAAGAAGTGACACATTTGTGTGGTCCCTAGCAAGTGCTGATAACACCTTGCTTACAGTATAAAGGTGCCACTGGGAAATCTCAGAGATAAGCAGCAGTTAAACTCAGGCTGTTTGTTGAAGGGTCACACGTGTTAGGTGCATTATCCACTGGCATTTGGCCATAAGCCTTGCCTGTGATTACTGCATCAATCAGTTGTACATAGAAGAGAGGATTGCCAGGTTTTTCTTATTACCTACCAGTGCAGTGCAAAAACAAACAAAAAAACCCCAAACCATCAACAACTACCAAAAAAAAAAAAAACCAAAAAAACCAACCAGCCAAACAAAAACAAAACAAACAAACAAACAAAAAAAACAAACAAACAAAAAAATAAAGATGTGGGAGTTGATTTTGCACTCCATTAGAGCTCTCAAATCGCATGTCTGCATGGCAGGTGTTCCAGCAAAGAGGCTCGTGCAGGTGCCAGCCCCAGCCCCCAGGTCTCTGCCTGGCAGGTGATGATGCACCCACTCACGAGTGGGACACTCTCAGTGGCAACTGGCCCATGGCTTTGGCCACAGGCAGCTGCTTGAGCACACACCATACCCTTGAGACAATACCTTGCACCTCCTACTATAAACACGAGGCAAATTTACACCTAGAAGGTGCCACCTGAGCACATCAAAATGCTAACACAGGTATTCCAGCCTGCTCCAGGTGCCAGCTGTACTCATTCGCTGTCTCATTCCAGCCCTGGATTTTGCCAACATAAAGCATTCCACAAATAAAATGCTCATTTGAGAACAGTTCCCTAAGAATTTTTCTAGAACTTCTTGAGCACTGATAGCAGTGGAAGGCTCAGTGTACTCAGCATCTGAGTGCTACATAAGGCATTAATGAAATATTGAGCAAAAAATTCCTGTCCACAGTCAGACACCAGCATGAGTACTGGTAGCACACATTGCCTGTGGCAAGGACCTCATGTCCCTTGAAGTTTCCTATCACACCAGATGCATACACTGTTCTGCTTTGATTTTGCATAAGACACGCTTGTTCCATCAGATATTTTCAGGGATGGGAAACTTATAAGAGTGCTTGTTGTTCTGTGTGATAGCAGCAGGGTTTTGTTTGCTTCCATGTGCTTGAATAGCCTGAGGAGTTCACAAATGTGTTTGATTTGCATGGAGTGAAGAACCTCAGAAACACTGGGAGGAGCAATGAGAAGCACAAGTTAATACAGCAAGCAAGTGGTTGGTGTGCGACTCTCTTTCATTTTTGGAAAACTAGGTGGTTTTATTTAGTTGTCCTCTGATGGCATATTCTTGAGCCGAGGTCAGAGACCAATAGTTCAAAACATCTTGGAGACTGCAACAAAGCAATCTTTGCAGGCAATATACCTTACAGGTCCCTGGAGCTCATCCTTCATTCCAGAGAGGGTTTGAACCATGGGGTTTTGCAGCCAGACCCACCTGCAGGGGCTCTGAAAACATCTTCTGCATACAGTGTCCAGTGCTAGATTTATGTACAAACATCTGGAAGCCTACACACTTCACTGCATGACAAGCAGTTCTTCCAGTGGGAAATTAAATGTAACTCTAGCCCAGTCTCTAGAGTATTTATTGACAAGTATTTATTGACTGTCCTCTGGGGCCTTCCAGAGTCTCACAAAAGATTAAATACGGACCTCTATCACGTCCTTGGAAATGCTGATTGAAAATGGTGGATCAGCAATTATACTGAACACGGATAAAAAGTAGTCATCTATCACTGGTGGTTAATCTCTTTTTCAGAAAGGAGACCATATTGATCAGAATCAGAATGCTTGAAGTTAGGTACACTTTAAATGACAGTATTGGCACCTAGACATGCATCAATAAGGCTATTTTACTGTGTCTTATATCATTCTGCTCAAATTATTTCATTGGCTCTTCTAAAAACTTATCGATCTCTTATTTTCCTTTATAGTTGTTTTATGCCAAGGTGTTCTTTGTTGCACTTGCAATGATGTTGCAGGTTTCTAATGCTGTTTTAATTTCACCAAGTCTTTATTTTGTTAAGTTTCAGTCTCAGAGTGTAAATAGGTAGTGAATCTAATGGACTTGCTTTCAGTCACTGTCTCTCAGTTCCTGGTGCTCTTGTTAAAGTAGTCTTACTAGGAATTTTCAGGATTATTCTTAAACTGTTAAAAAAATTCTGAAAAGAAGTTAAGGGTAATTTTTTCTAGTTTTAGAAGAATGAAAGTAGGGGGGAAAAGAGTAATTTTATGCCAGTTTTTACATTCTTCTTTCCTTTTTTTGGTAATTAACTTCATTTCAATTGGTAAAATTTTCACATTTTCAATCTTACTGCTCTTTCTCCTGATTAGCATCAAGAACATGATGAGAAAACGTGGTTGTGTATGAGTTTCAAACAGCCCTGAGTGTTAGCTAAGGGTAAATGTAAAGGGAGTACATCAGTAGATCATCACCTCTGACAGAACCCAAGGCAACTATAAACTGTTGAAAAGGACATAACCCAATTTTCTACTTTGTTTGTTTCCTTTCTTCACAGTGAAAGGGCATGTAAACACTGTCAACATTTCAGTCTCTGCAAAATGTCTCCAAGACTTCACACAGGAGATGAAAAAGTGCTGAAACTTTCCTCTCTTGCTGTATTGGCAATATCTTCCTGCAACCAAAGGTCATTCATAGTAAATACAGGGGTTGGCTGAATGTGACGTATTTAATAGGTCAAGCTAGCATGGAATACATGATTCATTTTGTAATGAAAGTTAGCCTTTTTTATTTTTTTTCCCCATGCTGGTTGAGTGATGGAGCTGTTTTCTCATTGGCTTGTTCCATTTAAAAGTCCATTTGTAGATTTCTCTTCAAGGTAAACATGTCTAGATCATTAAACATACCCTGTAAACACCATTGCTAATAAAAAAAGCCTGCTTGATTCCACACACAAAAAAATGTTTTGCACACAGGCTACACTCCTTGTATGCAAATGTGTGAAGGGAGTACATATTACTGACATTACAGGAGAAGCTTGACAAATTACTGCTCTGGACCTGAAGGAGAAAAAAGACCTCAGAACTTACTATTTTTAGGGCAAAAGGATGAAAAGAATGGTTCACAGTTCACCATAAGTACTTGAAGAGGTGGGATTGGTTTTTCTGTCACTGGGAGATTCACAGCTGGCACAGCCAGCTGTAGCTAGAACCTGCAGATTATTAGGCTGATAGGACACAGATTGCTAGTTCTGCATCAGTTCAGGCAGTAATCTGCACTGTGGCAGAATGGCAAAGAGTCAATATGACACGTGTGATGGTATATCTTGCAGCAAATTAGAAGTGTTTGGGTACAAAGTAAGTTCCAGTGTAATTTACAATTTGCTCCAGAGTTGCTTTCCTTGAAGAAAAAAAAAGGAATTAAAAAAAAAAAAAAAAAAGAAGAGTATTCACCCTTCTGCTTTCTGTGCCATGTAACTGAATATAATATTTGATGTAATTTCAAACAAGCATTTTGGCAATCGGGACCATATGCTCTGTAAATAGTCCATCAAAGTCAGAATGCTAATATGAGTTGTTGTTTGCTGCTGCTGCTGTTTTTCCCAGAAACCAACCTTTCATGCAGAGTCTTGACAATTTTGAAGAAATCAGAAGAAGGCACAGATTCTGTAACAAGTTCCATTTTAAGAGCTGTTTCTTTAATCTGTAAAACAAGTCATAACATACTCTGGAGTTATGTCTTTTAAATTAAACATTTGGCAAGATGTTGTGCTAAGGTACTCCATGATGCTAAATGAATTACAAATTCTCTGGGACTGCCTTTGTAATTGGATAAGCAGACTTGCATCCCATCACAAAGACCTTTATTTACTACATTGTGTATTGGATTCTGTCATGAGCTGTCAATTATTTGCACTGTGGGTTGTTTTTCTTGTTCTCTTCATTATTATCTGTGCCTCAACTGTTGTCTAGAATTTGTAACACAGTTGTAAACTTCTGGCCTTTTGGAAAAATCCTCATTGAATCAGCAGTTTCTGCTATGTGCTTTCAGGTGCTAGATCCTTCTCAGCACCAATGGTGTGTGTGTGTGTTGGTGTTTCTTGATGTCTGTTGCACATCCTAAAGTCTTTCCCCACTACAGCTGCACTCATTCCCCTAATCCACTGAGCTTCCACCTCTTGGTAACTTTTCTCTTGGAATTTCTTTTATAAAGGCAGAAATTTAAATCCACCAGTGACTTTAAAGGAACGGTTATCATCTCATTGCTTGTCTCCTGGTAATGGGCACAGCAAATTGTACTTTGCCATTTCTAATGCTCAAAAAGCAGCTTGCTTTTCCTTACCATTGTTGTCAACATTATCTATTGTTTGCTAATCATAATCTCTTACTTCTTATAATGCTTCTCAAGCTAACAAGGTCATAGGCTAGAAAAGGGCAGTTGTTTTGCACAGTCATTGTTATTAATCTACACAGGCTGCCCCAGCCCACGTGTCAGGACCTGCTGCCCAGCCAGGCCTGTGCTCAGTCCATCCTCACTGTGTGCTTCCTCTGGGTGTGCTGGCAGTGATGAGCCTGATCTACAGGGCTTCAGCCCTCACTTGTTAGCGCATTCCTGCTCTGACAAATCCTGTGACTGCCTGTCTGATGCCAAAATGTCTGGGAAAGCAAAGAAGGACCTTTATATTCAGAATTTTCATCTCCTTTGAGCAGCCTTGTGTGGTGAATGCTCTGTACTCTTCTGCTGCACTCTGACTTGGGTCACCAGCTGTCCATCTCCTCAAAATATCGTTATCAGAGAGGGAATACTGCACATGTGTAGCTGTCACTGCTACACAACTGCTTCAAGGTTTACAATCTACACATGCTCCAGCTTTTCAAAGCTTCAGAGGAGTCTTACCAGAAGATGTGGACCATCTTCCACTCTGTTTACTATATACCCTGGCCAATGATATGGCAAAGATGCACTTTAAGAAAATTCCTGTGATCTGGATAGAACTGAAGTTAAGGGAAGGAATCCTGATGCATTAACATTTGGATTAGATCACTACTGAAGATGATCTTTGGCTGTACAAACAGATACCAAAGTTTTTCTGTTGGCAAAATATATTGCAAATCCCTTGTTGCTGTCATCTCTAGATGCTGTTCAACAGAAACAAAATGCAGACTGTTGAACTTGCTTTAGAGAAGTCCTGGGATATATTTCAGACATTTGGTCAGGAAGTGTATGAAAAGACCCATGTTGTAGGAATAGCTCAGAGTGTGTGCCAGATTTTATCACATTAAGAGGCAGAAAAGGCTATCACAGATTTTAAGGCCCAAAGATGATGGTTTGATCCCCTTATTTAACCCTTATAATGTCAGTCACATAGTCACCAATCATATATGTTTATCAGCCATTTCTTAGGCTGCACAGATGTGGATTTGGGATAAGAGGAGTGTAACACAGTTTCACATCTATAACTCTATTATCAAAACATCAGATGTAGGTGTCTTCCTCTGTTGCAGCAGAACTTCACTTACTAATGAAGGCTTTCTCTGCCTGTGGCCACCCAGTCCTCTGTGCTTCTCTTTATGTTCTTGTATATCTTTTCCATTTCTACAAATGGGAAGAAATCAAAATGCACAGTGACTGTATGTAATTTGCATACTATACATACTGTAATTTCTCCAAAGGTGACATATTGACAGCATGTGTAAGTTATTTATCTGCAAAAAGTGTGAGCTGAGTTCCAGAGGAGTCTGCATTGCTAGGAAATAACTCCCCCTTCAAACACCCACCAGCTGCTTCCCTTTTTCACGGAGGTGTTTGCATCATGTCACCACCTGATATCATTTGCCCTGGGGGCTCCAGGAAGGAAGAGAATGGTTGCCATGTTAATTAGAGGAGAGTGATAAAACCTGATGTTTTATTTATTTTCTTGAAGAGGGATTTGTGTTTCTTATCTTGTTTTATGGTAATATTTTGTGATGAATTTTTTGAGGTTTAGCTTGGAGTCAGTTCTCCTGAGGAACAAGGGATACAGCAGATTTCAGAGGCCTTCAGTGCTTGAGATTTCTCAGTAAAATTAACCCACCCGTGACTGCAGTTAATTACCTGTCATCACATGCTCAAGGACCCTAACTTAGCTCCTGATGTTATAGATAGAATTAGACAAGTGCACTGTTAAAGCATTTATATTTGATGACTGAGATGGAATCTGTACTGTGATTAAAATCACTAGTTTACAAACACAGCAAATACCTGACAGTTGCAGCAAGTTATGCCAGGAAGGGAACAGAGTTGTCTAGGTCCATTTCACAGAGGTTCAAGATCTGAACACCTTTGTGGATATTGGCTCACAGTGGTTCTTTTGCCTTTGGAGTAATTGGGTTTAGGCAGAACTCATCGAGTATGGTTATTGCATTGCTGTAACTACAAGGACAAGTCTGGGTATAAGAGTGACCCATGGCAATTCAAAGAACTCAACTCTCCTCTTGGAGCAGAGCTGGACTAGAAAGCCAAGCAGACAGAGAAGATAATTGTGGGGTTATTTGGTCTCAGATTAGTCATAGCTCAAGTTTAGTCTTCATTCTGTGCTGTCACACATAATGAAACCTTTGTCGAAAATCAAAGTTTTAATCCCTTCCAGAGGAATTGTTTAAAGACCAAAAGGTAAAGACCTGACTTCTATGGATATCTTGCTTTACAGATCCATTTTACATGAAGAATTTGACTGGACTAATCCACACTGCTGTCTTGTTATTTATATTATCTTAGTTATTAAGATCTCCAAGCATGCACATGGTATCGTCTTTCTACATACTGTGTATAGTTCAACTAGAAAATAAAATTTCCAGAAAGATCTATACCACAAAAGAAAGCTTAGGTGGTGTCTTGGTTTTGGCTGAGAAAATTTTCTTTTTAGCAGCTGGTACAGTGCTGTGTTTGTGTTTAGTAGAAGAATAATATTGGTACCACACTGCTGTTTTAGTGGTTGCTAAATACTGCATGTTCTAAGTCAAGGACTTTTCAGTGTCCCACCATCTGCCAGTGAGGAAGTGCACAAAGAGCTGGGAGGAAGCAGAGTCAGGACACCTGACCCAAACTGGCCAAAGGGATGTCCCATACCAGAGAACATCCTGTTCAGTGCATAAACTGGGGGAATTGGGTGGGGTGGCACCAGCTGCTCCTGGGGGCTGACTGGGCTTCAGTCAGTGGGTAGTGAGTGATTGCGTTGTGCGTCACTTCATTTCCTTGAGTTTTAGTTCTCTCCTCTTCGCTACAATTATTCTTTTAATTGTAATTCCTTTTATTCTTTATTTTACGTTCCTTCAATTATTAAGTTGTTCTTATCTCAATCCAAAAGTTTTGCTTTTTTTTCCAATTCTCCCCACCATCCCACCAAGGAGAGGGAGTGAACAAGTGGCTGCATGGCAATTCATTCCCAGCTGGGGTTAAACCACCACAGGTGGAGAAAAAAAAGTCCAATAAGAGAAAGACTATTTAGTTCTCACTAACTTCAAGCACAGATTAAAATCAATTGTTGATTTGGGCTACTTAAAGCAATTGCAATATGAATGACAACAAAACCACTAATATTTTTCATTATTAGTGTCACATATCAACAAAAAAACCTCTGAAAAACACCTTTCTTCTTCCAGATTCTTACTGTTTTTTTGTAGTTTCTACTGAAAAAAAAACTTTTGAGTTTACTTTTAAGCTTTTTGCCCTGGTTGTGATTTTAACAAGAAGGGTTTTTTTTATGCAAATAGCATATTATTCACAATTATTCAGTGTATTGTGCTTGATTACATTATCAGCTTGCCTTCTGTACTTGCTGTCTTGCTGCTAATAATGTTACAGATCATATAATGAAGTTAATAATGAAAGCAACTGTGTCACTTTCATCATCTGTACCACCAGTGTACACAAATGAATAGAGACTGCTGCAATAATTTTGGAGACTTGATAACCCACCATGTGTGAGAGGCTTAACCCATCAGGTGTGCATGCTTTTGGTCATGTTGCACCATTCTTCTCCAAGTTCATTTCTTGCTGAGGAAAAAAGAACTTTCATATTGTTTCCTAAGGTTCAGTCTTTTAATTTTATTGAAATTATTTGCTAAAAGCAAAACTAGACACACCAAAAATAGTACAAAGACACAATTTTTTTCTCTAATTGCCATAGATTTCAATAATATCTTCTTGCCTACAATTAAAATGCATCACTTTACAAGGCTGTTTATGCAGCATGTGAATTACTTGGAATAAGTTCCATTATGGTGATTAATATGCATGACACTGCATCACAATATGAAACGTATCAAGCCTGGCTTGTTTATTTTATTGTTGTTGTTGTCATTCTTTGATAGAATGCCATTTAAAAGCAAAAACACCCCACCAATAAGATCTCTGTGTCTTTTCAGAGGCTCAATCTCAGTTCATATTTCCAAGATGTGATCATGGTTTTGAAAAGCTAATTTATATGCATAATACCTTTGCTACATACACTTCAAAAAGAGCAGCTGAGTTTACAATATATATGGGAAATAATTTTCACACATTTGGGGGTTTGTGCTTTATGATAGACAATGAAGAGTTTCCTTAGTAGACCTTCAGTTAAGGCTGGCTGAGGATATGTACCCAAAGACCTGTGACTTGGGTTTGCATCTGAGCAGCCCTGACTCCACGTGAAAAACAATTTGAGCTGGAACTGCCTAGTTTTGCTTCTTTCTTCTCAAAGCCTTGTAGTGCTGTGAATGCTGCCCAAACCTTGAACCCAGTGTATATTTATATCCTTTTGAGAAACTAGGAGGAACCCAAAGTATGGTACAAGATATAGGGAGTTTCCATTTGGTTTGGGTTTAATTTAAAATGTTTCTGTGAGTTTAGGTGAAAAACGCCTCAATGACATTAAACTATAAAAAACTCCTTGTCAGTCCAGTTTCCATAGATGTAACCTAGTTAGGTTTCTGTGAAGCTTTTCATATTTTTCTATAAGAAAATAATTATTGACTAAGATTAAAAGAAAGAGAACTACTAGAAGCCTGGAAAGATGCATGAGAAACTGAAATACAGCTAAGGAAAATATTGGGTTGAAGGAAACTTTTTAATTGACATTCTAATCTTGCTTCATATGCCAATCACATTTTTTGTTGTGACCAGCATGATATGCAATGCTTTTGAAACATGTTAATGTTTCAATGATAAAAAGGATGCCAATAAAAAGTAAGGATCCAGGTACTATAGAGAATTTGCTGAGTGATCTTGAGGTCCTGATGTAATGGAAAGAGAAGGTCATGTGTGCCAAAACTAATAAAAAAAATTGGGCAGTATTTAGCACTAGGAGGGAAGGAAAATATGTTTGGTGTTTTGCTCAGTCATGGTATGACACTCCTATAGAAAAAAGAGAATATCATTCTACTGTGTCTCAAAGTGTTTACAACATAAATAACAAAGTATTAGCAGCAATATGCAAAGCCTGTACAGTTTTTAATTCCTGTATTAGGGTTGTGTGACAAGTGGGGGCTACTGTTTCTGTGAGAAACTTTAATCTTCTCTGATGTCTGTTTGAGTGAATGCGATGGCCAAGGTCTGTCACTATCTCAATCCATAAGATTTTAGTTTTATTGTCTCTCCCCTGTTCAGCTGAGGAGGGCAGAGGCTTTGGTGGGCATCGTGTTTCCAGCCACAGTCAGCACACCATGATTCCTTATATACTTCTCTTCTGATTTGTGTAAGAGAATGATTTGAAACTGAAACAAGTGCAGAGAAAAATAAAGGAATTTGAGATGTTATAAAGGAGAATTAAAGGATATTTTTCTTTTTTAACCTAATAAACTCAACTCTATTACTCCTCTCTCTAATTTTCTCAAGAGAGGGAACCTGAAGGATGGATATCACATAAAGGGCAAGGTGAAAAAAGAATACAGTACATATAAGGTAACTATGTTGGAATTATATAAACAAACCCCATATTTTCAGAGCTATGATTTGGTGTCCTGTATCAAATGATGAGGAACCTGCCTATGTAAGCACAGATCAGCACACTACATAAAGGGCAGGAATTAAATGAGGTGTCAAATGTTGACAGGACTTTGATAGCCTGTGAAGGGCCTGGTGACTCAGCTGAACCCTGCCTAGCCTGAACACATGCCTCTCTCCCAAGCCGAGTGTCATGCTGTGAATGTGAATTTCTCTTGCAAACTTTCATATTTAACAATCCATCCTTCCATCAAAAAGAGATGTGAAAAGGGATATTTCTACTACAGACTGTTGCCTTGTAAAATTTTGTGCTTCTGAATTAAACAGCTCTTGATAGAGCAAGTTCCAAAGAAGTCATAAGCATGTTTTTATTTCTTTTAGTTTTGATTTCTCCTTAGAAAAACAGTCAAGGGAGTAGAGCATTCTCAAAGATAAAGAAAAAACAAAAAAAATTGAGGCATGGAAATGACACAGCCAGCATTGTCTTTGTCTATAAATGGTGCCCTGGGTTTCAAAACAGCTACTTAAGTCCCGAGGTATCCAAAGGGGGCAGATCACTCTGCCCTGCAGAAGGTAGAAGTGGTGATTTGTACTTCTTTCCCTCAATAGCACAGTTAAGCTCTGGTACACGTCCACTGATATACAAGAAAGGTGAGCTGTCAGGGTGTTGTGACTCACTAGAAATATCTGGTGTCAAATCTTGTAAGACTAAATAACACAGAATGTATTAGAGGCTAATAAACAGCCATTAACCACCCAGCATTCAGATTTACCAATTACCACACTGTTCTAGGCCATGGACCTGCTCTCTGTGGCTGACAACATCACATTAATGAATCTCAAGTCTTAACCTCCTTGAATTCATGAATAACAATTTGACTCCATGTAACTTGATTACCACGAAATGGAAACTTTAGTTGAGTCTAAACAGTGGTTATGAGGTTGAGATGAGAGAAAGACAACCCTACTCCATCACTGGTAATTTAAACTCGTATGAAACCCAGCACCTGTCACAGTGATAAATGGGTTTTCTTGTTATCTTGCTGTCGGTATCATTTCCCAGTCAGATTACTATCAAACATCCAGACAACACTGTGGAAACCAAGGTACAATTGTCTTCATTTTATTTCTCTTCCAGAGAAACGGGTAAAGGTTACAAGATGCTTATAAATGTGATTGATTTCATTTTCTTTGAGTCATTCCCAGAACACAGTTTAATTTACTTGTATATGCAAATATAAGGTTTTTATAGGCACCACAGAAGAGAGAGCTGCTCATTGTTTACTGATGCCAAGATAAAGCTGCAACCACCCTGAATCAGGAAGTGCCCCTGTGGGTTACAACTTTCAAACTCCATTTCACTGTGTATGATTAAGAGAAATAAATTTTTAAATCTGTTTTGCTTTAGATCAGTGCCTCAAAAATTTAAGTGTCTTCAGCCTGAGGAATGAGACTGAAAGTATAATGGGGACAAGCTCCTTCCTTGCAAATCCAGAGTTATTTTTCTTCCAGGCATGTTATTTTTTTTCTTGACTCAATTTTTTGTAGGATTTTTTCTTGTTTTAATTATTTGCAGAAAAGATGTAGAAAAATAAAGAAAGAAGGAAGGAGAAAACCTCCAATATTTAAAAATGTTAAACTTGGAAGAATTGTCTCTTAAAGGACATGTCTGAATAGACAATCACTGTGCTCACTTCTCAATGTAGAAACTATGCACAAGCTGTCACCTGGTATCTGTATGAATAAAGATCTAGCTGATGGGTTTAGGATTAGCTCCATAATACTGCAAAGTATTTTTATTCTTTTACAACTTCAGTGCCATCCATCCAACAAGATGATAGTAAATTTTCATTCTCTTTTGCTGGGCTGTGGTTCTAAAACATATATTTGAATGTTTATGGATTTTCCTGGAAGCTGCGCAGAATAGCTTGTAAACATGGGATGTGCCATGAGCCATAACCTCCAGAGGTTTGAATATTATGGATTTCTTTTAAGTTGTAGCTGATTTTCTCTCTTTTATAGAAAACTTGAAACAGCAGAAGGCTCAGATTCTTTCTGTCTCTACCTGTTGCTTTTCCATTTTCTCTCCCTAGAACGATACAAGCAGCAGACTGTAGGTTGGTTGTACCCTGCTGAAATTCTCTCTGTATAGAAAAAAATATTTTTATTACTTAATTGTGAAATAGGAGGTGAGAGGAGCGTCAGATTTTGCCTGACAATTACAGTTTTCTCTTGTTTTGTGAGAAAGGAGCCTGCTTTTAGAAGATGCTATAACAAGTGGTGCTGTATTTTAGCTTATAGTAAAAGAAGTAGCAATCCTGGAGAAAGGAATAGAAGGATCCTTTTTAAGAGTGGTGACAGGGTTGTTTGCATGTTGAAAAACAACTAACCCAATGATGTGTCCTCAGGACAACCTCCTGAGAGGGGCACAGCTGCTGGCTCTGCTTTCCAGCAGCTGGCAGAGCTGTCCTGCTGCACTCGGGGCACGCAGGGGAAAAACGCAGCAGCAAAAGTCAGAAGTGGAGACGGGGAAGTGACGACGTAACAACATGGAAATTGTCACAATGTTCCACTGTAGATTTCTCTGAGATGAGAAATCGAGTTCTGTCAGATAGAGCAGAGGATAGAAACCACTTCTAGGGTGAACCCTCATCTGTTAAGTCTCTGTGTATCCAGGGCAAGTACGTGATACTTCCTCCTCCAGTTAAGTGTGGAAAGAAAGGACTGAAGTGTGCTAAGCTCTTTGGAAAAAAGATCCTGCAAGCCAGCATTTCAGGAGCATATTTCAGGCTTCTTTCTTACAGGAAGGGGGATAAAAGTTGGTTTTGTCTTCTCTCCTATTGGGTACTGGTTAGGTGTAAGAAGCTCCTCCTCAGCTGCTGCCTGCTTTGGATACAACCTCCTTTGGATACAACCATCTGAATTTTCCTTCAGTTCTGTGCATGGGTTCAAATCCAGGTTCCCACTCATAAGCTATTACTGTACTTCTCATTAGGTAATTAGTGAAGTATTTTACTTGATTAAGAAATGTGTGCTTTATGATGCTGCATAAGTCATCATAAAGAATAAAATCCTTAGGATTCTTACCTGTTTCCTCAAGTTCCCCTTTTATCAATGGCCAGGCAAAAGATTCTTCTGTGATTCTTTGGGATATAAAAATGGAACCTAGCTGGAAATGTGTAAAGTTTTGTATTTATTTAAGTTGAATGTCATCCTTTCTTCAAAGAAGGCTAAGAAGGCAAGAAAGAAAAGTACAATTTATCCCCTGTATTGACATTTGGGTTTGGAAACTACAAAATTACGTGAGCTGCCCGTACTATTAATATTAATAAAGTTTAAAAAAATCCTCTCACAAGGGCTTTGTGTTAATCTTACATGATTCAGCTCCTGGCTGCATAATGAAGATCTTACATATTTAATAAGCAAATTGAAGTAGTCCCAAATGAGTGAACAACATAGCTCTGTAAGAAGAAATGGGGCGGAGGGGAGGGGGAATTCTTGTCAGATGAGGTGGCTGAAAAAACACCAATCTACTGGCATTTTTATGTCTCCTATCAAATGTCATTGTGAATTGAAAATGGAATGTCTGAAAAAAATAAGAAGCAGCCAGTTTCTATATAACCTGATGAATGTAACTCCATTGTTTCCATGAAATCATATTAAAAAGGTCATCACTCTACGTATGAAAATACCAAGGCAGTTATTCTATTGCTCTTTCAATTTGGAATAGGCACTTGAATATCATCAAAGAGAAATAGCTGATATTCTATAATTAAAAGTAGATTTTGAGTCACAGTGGGGAAGATGATAAGAATGGATCCTTCCATGCCACTGATGTAGACATGCATCTTACTCAGGAATAAAAGAAACTGTCTGGAGGATGAAAGGAAAATATGATTAAATTAAAATGTCTGGGGCATAAAAATGTGCATGTGAAAAGAACTGAAAAATTCCCCCTTCTTGTGGTGTTCTACAAGTAACTCCTTTGGGTAAAGCCTTTGCCATAGCAACAGATAAAACCTTTATGAGGTGCAAAGTTTTGCTAAGAAAATGAAGGCTTTCCATTCCAGTTCAGTTGATGTCTTGAAATGATAATAAGTCTGGCATAAGATTATAATCAGTTTAAAGATGCATTTTTAAAGACTATAACAACAAAGAGTCTGTGGTGCTTTTTCAAAGTAAGATACACATATGTTCTGCTGGAGATGGAGAGAAGAAATCAGAACTCAAATGAACTGTGGCTGTGCCCCCTGTCCTGTTACCTGTTCTTTCTCTTTCATGTTTCATCTTTTTTTATATCTTCATTGCTATCTTTGCTTTTAGCCTCTCTATGTCTTGTACATTCTAGATTTTAAACTTTTTTTTTACAAATAGTTACAAATACAAGGAAACATTGGGAAAGATCTTAACATTAGAGTGTAACTTTTCCTTGTACTTCTGCTGGCTCAGTTCTTTGCATTACACCCCTTGCTACCTCTCACTGTATTGTCTCTTTCTTCTATGGAAAATCAGAGATCCAGGCCTTCCCTCATGCCTTGTTCTTGATTTTGTTTTTCAGTCAGCAACAGCTCTCCATGACACCTGCTCCTTCAATAGGCTTTTGCTTCTGTTCATGGTGAGGCTCTCAATGCCTTTTTTTCAGGATTTCAGCTCTTGCATGTTCTCAATATTGCCTCTCTGGATAGTCTAAAATTTAAATTGTCTCATTATGTGCATTCTTATGAAGGATCCTAAAAGCAGAGCAACCAAGGTTTCCATTATATCATCATTCTCTTCACTGAAGGACCCCTGGCTCTTCACAAGATAGAGGCAGCTATCTCAGAGGATCAGGGTGACTCATAAGAGGATCATCTGATTGTCTGACAGTGCTGTGAGTTTCTTGGCATTTGTGCTTCTGGAATTTAAATGGTGTCAATTATACCTTCACATGGAGCTTTTCCTAAAACTATGCCAAAAACACATCTTGCCTTTTTGCCTCTACATCAGTTTGCAGAGTGGAAATTCTCTGAACATTTAAACATCCCTTCACCTTTTCTATTTTTTTGCACCATGGGCTTCATAGTTATTTCCTCTCTTTTGTCCCTTTTTCATTCCTCCTTGCATGAGGAAGCTGTCCTGATATTGTAGGACTGGGATTGCAAGATTAGAATGGAAATGTGTGAAATGGAAACCTCTGTCTATCACTTTACAATCAGCACTTGCACTGCTCTTTTCTGGCTGCTATGAAAACTTCGAGTTACACTTTTATCTGCTGGTTTTCTTTTATTTTTATCATCGGCTGGGTCTTTGAGTGCTTTTTGAAAGCTGGAAGAGCAGCTGAGGATCCTCATCCTTATCTTTGTCTTGAACACAGCTGCTCAAGGTCTCAGAAGTGTGAGACTAGAGAAGGACTGAACTGGGCATCAGAAGCCAGGGCTGTGCTTTGGCACTGTGTCAGCAGTGGGTTGGGATCTGTGCTGAGGAGGATTCCCACTCACTGTCTGTGGGAACAAATGACCTCTGGGGAGAGCAAGGGAAAATGGGGCACCACCTGTGGGGGCCATCTCATCACCCCACTCCTTGCATCACTTTGTGACTGAGACCTAAACTGCAGTGCTACCCTAGTCTTAAACTGTTCTGCAGAAAGTCATACCACAGGAAGGAGAGCCTACCTCAAAAGTAAAATAAAATTGTTAAAATGAAAAAGGATGTTTTTAACAAAAAAATTTCAGCCATTCCAACTCAAGACTTTTCTTCCTTGCAAGTGACAAAATACTCTATATACTCTTTTGTTTTTTTTTCATAAAAACCTTGAGGTATGTGATTAAAGTTACTTCTCAGAGTAATTTTGGTATTAAAGCACCTCGTTTACTGCCTCTGGCACTTCATTCAAAGAGAGGAAGTAAAAAGAAAAGTGAAAGCCAAATCAATTATATGGGGGGAAATCAGTCTTTTCTTTAGAAAGCCAATTTTTTTTATTAATCGCCATATGATTTATTTTTCTCTAGCTCATGTGTAACAGTGGGGAGAGTAAGGATGTTGATTCCTGGATCTTTTTGTCCTTCTGGTTCAGTGCAGACAAATGCAATTTGTTACCCACCTGCTTCCACATGTGACTGCCTATTTCTTTCAGCGTGTACATTGTTTTTGTTGGATGATTTGGACTGCATTTAGATTTGTATTGTTGTATATATTATTAATTTGACTTTGAATTGATAATTAATTATTTTTTTCAAGCAATTACTTTACTTCCCAAGCGTTCTGCATGCATTACAACCTCCCTGAATAATGAAGACCACAAAACTGCCTTTCGAATTCATCACGGTTTTGATTGAACTGGAATCTGCTGATGTCCCAGTTCAGGAAATCTTCCCATCTTCCCCCTTTCCATTTCTCACTGAAGTTCAGAGCTCTGAAAAAGGGCCTTGTCTTCCCCCTTCCTGAAGTCAATTCTCAGAAACAAAATGAGATAAACAAAATACACATCTGTAGTTGTTCATTCAGTGAAAATGTCAAGGCTCTTCAGAATCTTGTTTTCTATAGCAATTAGAGGCCCTGCATGTTAAACAAAGACTTCACCACTCAATCTGCTTCTCAGCATCACACTGTATATGGATCCCAAAACCCAGTGTCTTCCAGGAAATCCAGGTCAACAGTGAACAACAGGGATGAACTGTGACAGTTCAGGATCCAGACTGCTGCAGTTGCTATTTTCAAAGTCCTCAAGGTGATTTACTTAGGCATTTAGGCAAGTAAAAACAACTCTCAGTCCTTTTTTTGAAATGAGTCACGGAGAGGTGCAATGAATATTAGCACAGACTGGCCATGCCTGGCTCCCAGAACTGACCTGGGTCACCCTGGGCTGGGATCCTCCAACCCTAAGGAAAGATAAATGGTGACAAGGCCTCCTGTCCATGGTTGGGCAGAATTCTTTGGAAGCATTAGGATCTGATGCCTGGTCTCTTCAGTCTCAGGACACTACTTTTATTTCCATTTCTCCTTCTGCATTCATCCTCCTAGGCTTTATCAAAATAGTCATTATCTGGTATAACTTGCAGCTAACAGCTGAAATGCTCTCATTGCAGCTTGTCTTTAACCACACCAGTTTGGCAGTGTTTATGCAGTGGTCACTGCAGACACGTCCTAGCAGCCTTTGGTGTTTAGCAAGCTCTGAGCAGAGCTCAGCCCTGACCAAGATGTTCAGCAAAAAGCAGGAATTCCCACAGCACCTGCCCTCCTGTGCAGCATGTCTGACATCACTAATGACTCAGTTTACTCAGTTACCCAAAGGTACACTATATCTCCTTGAGTAATGCTTGTGAGTTCATCACTTTTATATGGTACTGAAGCAGAGCTACCTACAAGACTCGGGGTTTTGGTATCTGAGTATTAGAAGTAGCAGAACTCAAAATGCATGGGTTTGTGTATTTATTTAATTTTCATTAAGAGATGGTTTATTATGAGTGATGACCTTATATTTTCTGTTCCAGATGAGCGTCAGATTATGAAGAGTTCATCATCTTTGTGAGCATCAGATAATGAAGAGTTCATCAAAAAACAAGTAAAGTAAATCCCCTTTTATTCAGGTACCTCAGTTTGTGTCTCACCCAAAGGATTGCTAATCCCAGTGGTCAGGGAAAAGTGAAAATCTAAGTGTCCTCTACATCTTCAGGCCTTTGAGATTTTTTGGCTTTGTTTGCTTTTGCTCCACATTTTCCGATATCATTCAGGAAAGTGAAGAAGAAAAGACAGAGTTAATTTTGTCTCTCAAATAAAAATCCCTCAGCACTGACAAAACCTGCTCTGCTTGTGCCAGGTCTCTAACAGCTTGAAAATCAAATTAGGCCCAGAATTATTGCAGACACTGTTTTCTGTCAACAACCTGGGGAAAAAAAGCAAGCAACCAAACAAAACCCTAAACAAAGAGAAAAAGCTTTCTCCTGTAATCTCAGTAAGAGCCATGCTTCCCAAACCATTAGAAGTGTCTCACTACAGCTCTGGTGTTCCCTGTTGCCAAGTAGCTGGAAACAGGGGCTGCAAAAATGTTTTAAAAAGTCATTTGAAAGGAAGAAGAGAGATTGCATGCCAACTTGAAAGCATGACAGCAAGAAATCTCTGAATTTGCTTTGCCAGTGATGAGAAAAACCTCACGAGATTCACTCTTGGTTGAGCTCGCTGGGGTGGAGGAGGAGGATTTAATCTCAGTATTTGTTACCTTCTCAGTGTAGTGGTTTGTGCCACTGATGGCATTTTTTCACAGGCAAGATGAACGCCAGTGCTACCTTAGCTATGGCCACCCTCCTAGAATGTAAGAGTAGATACAGGGGGTCACGTTCAAAAAAATTCCCTCTAGCCAGGTCTGTAGCTTTGGTGACAAGCACATGCCTAGAGTAGATTGAGAACAGCAGAAGCATATATGGCACTTCCCCCAGTGCACTCTGGAATGCCATGCCAATAACAATAGTTGATGGGTTCTCTGTTGTAAACTTAATTACTTTATTGTTCAATGCATATCACCTGTTAGCATCTACAACATCATCCACCCTCATGTTCTATAAGTCTCCTACACCTAAGGGCAGAAAATTCCTGTCTTTCCTGTTTGTTTTATTTTCCTATTTGTTTTGAACTTGCCAATGAGAAGCTTCACATAGGATACCCCATATCTTGTACTCATGAAGAGATGAACAAAGAGTTCCCATCCTAACTCCCCACACTCTCCACAGTCCTGATGTTTTCAATGTCTTTTCTCAACCACAGGCGTTTCTGTATATTTGCTAAGCATTGCTGCTCCTCTCTGAACTTTTTCCACTTCCAATATGTGCTTGGAAATAAATGGCAGAATGGGAAGTCTTGCTGCTGTTTTAGCAGAGGCTTTTGCAGCATGTTGCTGCTGATGGATTTGTGCAGTCATCACTGTTAAAGCTTGAGGCTGTCAGCAGCAGCAGGTGAGTAATTTCAATTTTAAAAAGTTTTTCTTTTCTCTCCTCCCCAATATTGCTAAGCCAACTCATCATATCAAGCTGCTTTTTTTTTTTTTTTATTTTTGCTTCCAAGTTGTAAAGCTGTAAATGTAATCTTGCCAATGTGGGGTTACTACTTCCAGCAGGCAGGTAATGCAGTCATTGTGAATCAATTCAGACCTTGTTTTCATTTTGTTGTGAGAAAAAGGGAAAGACAATACACCCAAAAAAAACCCCAAAAAACCAAACCAAAAAACCAAAAAAAACAAATCTGGAAACAATGATTTAAAATCACGCAAGAACCTAAGAGAAACATCTGTCAAACCTCACCTTGCCTTCTTAAGTTACTAGCCAAGTTTTCTATAAGCTACTTCTAACTAATCAGAGAGGATATAAGAAATGGAACTTCTAAGTATGGATAAACTTTGTAATTTTATGTTGTCACTCCCTGTAGACATTTTGCCTGTTTTCATTGTATCATGTTGAAAGTGTTTGTTTTGATCTCAGCTTTTTTCAGCACAGTGTGCAGCTTGTTTTTGTGATAGTACTTAATGTCTCCCAAGAAATCCTGTTGAGGGTTTTCAAATGCCTCTTGTTTGCAGACAATAGAAAATAGAAGTGGGTGGAGAAAAGATAGAAATGATCTGAAGGTGATGAAAATATTTCTAAGAAAGGTGCTAAAACTACAGAGGAATATCAAATTTTACACTCTGGGTCAATTTAATTTGGACAGTATCATATATCCATCAGAATGTGAACTTGTGTTGGACTTGAGGGGTAGATTAAACACTCTGGTTGGATTTGGGGATGAGATTTTCAGAAGCAGTCAATCTGCTCTTTCTATTTAAGTGATAATAGTGTTCAGTCAGCATTCAGCACATTTTGAATATCCTAGGATTCGGCTCTCTGGTTTTATAAGCTGAATCTTCTGTTCTTTATCAAAAGAAAATACCCTGCAACTCAAAGACACATTTTCCTGAAATTAGATGTTTTTTCAGGCTCCAAATGCTGCTAAAATGCAATCTTATTTTGAAATCCTATCAAGGAATCTCTTGGTTTTGCAGCATCTTGGATCACTGCTGAACCTTTTTTACAGTCAACTGTCTCATTCCCTCAAGGATCCTTTTGTATTTCCAGCTTTTGGGGTAATATTATTCTAATAAATCCATCACTACTACAGTTGTGTATCCCTACCTTTGTTATGTTTAACACTGATAGTGGAAGAGTAGAAAACCTACATTTAAAGCACCCCAATTTGATCAGTCTTGGAAAGAGGAAACTAAAAAATCTTACAAAGACTCACCTGATTTTCTTTGAGGAACATATGGGAACCATCAGGATGTGCTGTATCCATGCATTGTCCTGTGCAAAGCAGCTCTGAGTTAGGCACATATCACAGTGTCTCCTGACCCTGACAAACTGCAGCTGCAATTGCTCTTCTTGAGCTAAACCTGCACCCTGAGCCAGTTGTAGCACCCACAATTTTCAAGACAACTTTTCTGGACTTGTAGGCTGATCTAGATATCTCCAGAGATCCCTTTCAGCCCAAGTTTCCCCATGACTGATTCTGGAAGTGGCAGCACCTTCTCAGCTCCTGTAGGGATCCACTGAAATTATTGTAGATCTGTAGCTCTCAAACCACAAAAGGATTGCTCTGGGTACTGACTTGTGAAACTGCTGAGGACAGGGCGCTGGCAAGACACATTAATGTTCAAGGCACACCTTCACTTTCCCAGCTTGTGTTCTAGGCTCCTTCCAGTCCTGGAGGATCCGCTGTTTCCATGTTTCTGCACACCTTTCTCTTGAGTAGAACCACCAGTAGATTTCCTGCATATTCCTCTCAGATTTATGTCTTGTTATCACAGCTCTGGCTAAAAAAAACATCACAGTAAAGTTTGATGGAGCTAAAATAATGCATGATTCCTTAGACAGGTTTCAGGTCACTGAGAATTAACAAAAAACTGTAATCAAGTGGGAATGGCTGGAGCTCACCTGCAGCCGAATAGATAACACATTTCAACTTGTAAACAATCTAATAACAAGGCTTAAATTAAAACCACATTCATCCCTGTACTCCTTTTTTTTTTTTTTTTTCTTTCTCTTTTCATGCTTCCACATTCCCTAAGCTGATAATTTGTTTCTTTCTAGGTTGCCTCTGGAAGGGGGACAAGCCTAAAGGCTTAAGACTAGTGAGATAGTAATCATTGCTTCACACTGTTTCCCTTCTAGCTATTTGCTGTAAGCAAGAACAAGAACAACAAAAAAAATAAATATACAAGACAGAAAGAAACAGAGCCTGAGGAGAGAACATTCATATTGTCATTTAGATGAACTATGCAGCTATCTCTCTTGACACACCTATTCCACCAACATGCTTCTTCTCAACCTGGTATTCATTTTCTGTCCTTCTTCATTAGATTAGTGATCCTTTTCTCCTCTCCTGCTCTGACTACAGCCTGAACCACTCACTTATTTTTCGGCTATATTAGCCAGGTTGTTTGTATTACTGTCCCGCGGGTGACCTAGCAGCTCAAACTAATAACACATATTTCTTTGTCAACATTTTATTCTCCAAGCTTGTTGAAGATACTTTATATGTCCAAATTGCAGTGATGCATTTTGGGGATAATAACACAGAAGTGGAATTAATGCCTTTTGGATCTTTCCTTTCTAGCAAGATTGGACTGGCGTGGATAAATGGTTTTCTCGCTTAGCCTATTTTGGTTTTCTTTTGTTTCAAACCTCCTGAATTTCATAATGTTGGTTGTTTTCCTCTAGATCTCTTCATAGATTTTTTTTTATGTTTGTGTCACTTTGTTTGTTCTTGAAGATCTGCAGGATCTGCAAGTTCTGGCTCTAACTAAAAATAGAATAGATTGAGATATTCCGATATCATGAAGGTGAGATTGGTTTCATTTACATTGCAGAATGCCTGGGGCATTTATGTATCTGTGGAGTATCTAGTATAATGAGGTTTCCTGACTAGAAATCTGGTGTGTGTCTAAGATTCCTGACACATGATTGAGACAATGTTAATGATAAAGATAAATTAATTTCACAAAGAAGGTAGAATTATTTTTAGTCTCCCTCATTTATATTATGATTAAACTTGTAGGAACATTGTACCTTCAAAACTGTGACAAATTTTGTTTAAAATGGCCAGTCAAGGAAGATGGGCACATAAATGTCAGATGATCACAGGAACTTCCCGTGCCTTGAGAAACAAAGCTAGAGAATAACTGGCAAAGAATAGTTATTTCTTAATTATGTAATAATGCAGAGAAAGATGTGCTGTCAGAGCACATTGCAGGTAAGGCGCAGCAACCCACATTCCTCAGTAAAACACTGAAAATAATAACTTTTTTGCAAGCAATATACACAGGCCTTCTGAAGTAGAGATAAGGCCTTAGGAAACAGAGACAAAGTTTGATTCTCCTGTAAGACTCCATCCACATGCAGGAGCAAAACTTCCTGGTCCTACAAATGTTAGGATATGAGAGGATAAAAAAGCAATGAAAACAGTAGAAGAAAATAAATTTACCTTATTTTTAACACCTTGAGGATTTACACGTTTTAATATAATTCCAGATCCTCATAGGAAGTTAGGTGCCCTAGAGATTTCTTGGGAATTAGGTACTTAAATCCTTGAGAAGTTTTGTGTGGGTGACTTACCCAAGGAGATGCACATAATCTCTGCAGTGTTGGATGAGACCACATAAATGTCACTCCATTGCCTTGCGCAGCTTAATTGTGTAAGGTAGAGTTGTTTTGACTGTGCTGTATCTCACATGACTGTGGTTTCTGTGTTTTTGAAATGCTACTGATGGGCACAAGTACAGGTTTGATTTGGTCTTAACACAGAGAAACAAATTCTAGTCATATGTTCATGCAAAAAAACCCAGAACGAAACAAAACAAAAAAATTGGAAGTTCAATTATAAACCATTAACATATCTATCTAACTTTAGGGTTATAAACCACAGAAATTAACCAGTGAAGGTAGGACCTAGTGCTGTAGAAAGGATGCTGGTTTATTTTGCTGCAGATTACCACCAGTAGCTCAGGCTGCTTATTCAGTTCCTCTTCCAGGTAAGGTGTGTGTGACCATGTTAGTTCAGCTGCTGTGCCTCACTGGTCATTAGCCAGACCACTGCAGTGTGGCTCCCATCTGGAGCATCCCAAAAGTGGGATGAGCAATCTGCTTGTTGGCTGCAGCCTGCCCGCAGTGTGGGTTCAGCTGGCTCCATGCATTGTCTCTGCACACTCAAACAAGCTACCAAAGACAGTGCAGTTCCCTGAGGCTAGGGATATCATGAAGAAGAATTGGCTATTTCATCACAGAGACCAATCATGCTTAATTTATTGAGGTTGGCAAAAAAAGGGTGAAGATTCAGAAGGCACGAAGGCAGTGGAAAACCGGGCATGTTAATATCATTAAAAATGGGCATAAACTGGCTATAATAGAAATTGGATGATAGTTTCTGACCTCCAGAGGTCCCTTTAAATAGCTGAACAATTTTTAAAAGACCTGACTTGTTTTAAGACAATATGGATCCCCTTTCAAAAGTACTCTGTCCAAACAGCGTAATAATTTCCTTTTCCTATCTGAGGAACATGACTTACCTCCCAGGGAGCATTGTGGGGAAAAATGAATGGATAACTGTAGGATGCTAAAAGAGCTAATAAATACTAGGCAGCCGGAGAGATTCGGCTGTGAATATTGACAACATGTAGGATGTCTTGTCTTCAGGCCATCCTGAAATTTATCCTACTGTATCCTTTTAAATTAGCCAGGTTCCAGCAATGTGTTATGTAGTGTGTCGTGAAGGGAAAAAGAAATAATAGTTACCACACTCAAACAGCAGATTCATGTAGGTAAAACAAGCCACAGTATTTGAAATGCCAAAATTGTTAATAGCTTTGCATTCGTCTGGGTGTTAATTTGTATTTATAATTGAAGCAACAAAGTGTGGAAGGAGCAGGTGACATGCTTTCACCAAAGTATCTACTGCAATCATTTCTTGATGATAAAAGCATTTAGAATATGTCTAAGAGATAAAAGAGCCTTTCTGATCAACCGAACCAAGTGTGGGTTAACTGTCTCCCCATGTTCATGAGATATATATTTATACACAAAACCCCAAAGAAGATAGCTTTGATACACTCTAAGCCTTTTCAGGAGGCAGATTTTAACAGCCTGTGTGTATTCTGTCAGTCAAAACTCTTTTGAAATGTGTAAGGCAAACTCAAAGCATTAACACTGGTTTCAGGGATTTCTGCTGGAAGTCGGGAACCTTCCTTTCTCAGTCAGTAAAGCTCTTTCTTTGGGTGTGTGTCAATCAGCCAGAAGGGGAGAAGGTAAAAAAAAAAAAAAAAAAAAAAGGAAATGGTTCTACAGTAAGGAAACACGTATTCTTAACACGTGCAAAGTGATAGAGTTTCAACATGCACCGTGATCACAACCCAATCTGCTCATCTACTCCACAGTGGTTACCATTCCTACAGGTCCAGCAGATTTCCTATTCTAATCTGAGGAAATAGCTCAATGCCAGGGTAAATTTTCCTAATGTGCTGATTTTTGGTGACAGCTTGCACTGAGGGCACCAGCCATCTCTGACTGCATGCTCTAGAAAGTAGAAATAAAACCAAGTTATCTCACTTGAGCACTTATCCAACATGAAATTTTCATTTCATCAAGCACAGTGTTGGTGCCTTGAATTCTAATCATTTGGCCTTCTGCTGCTGTAAACTGCTATGTGAGCTCTAAAGCAAACCCAGTGCACATTTTTTGTGTGTCAGTGTTCCTCTTTATTCCCATACCAAGATAATTCCTCGCGAGGTTGCGCAATGGAATTTTTCACCTGCAAGCTGCTGTTTCAGAGCTCACTGCAGAGAGCTCCAAAATCTGAACTTCAGCACTGGTTCTTATTTATCTCAACAGGGAAGGGGGAGCTACGTGAAATATATATTTTACTTTTTCTTTTCTATATATTTTACTTTTTCTTTTTTTTTTCTTAACTGCCTCATATCTTGGGCACTACTCAGTATATCTGTGTGCTTATGTACAAGTATGCAAGGGTGAACACCTATTGACTTGTATAAATTAGGCACATATTTAGTTATCATCCTTGTCATAAAATTCCTTTTATAAGAGTAAATTGCTGTTTACTGCCCAACACTTCTGGCCTCGCAAGAGAGAATCAGAATCTTTTTTTGTTTCTTTATTATTGCTGTTGTAGCTGCAGGTTTGCTCACCTCTGGGGTATTGGGAGTACATTATAGACATCATTAAATTTATGGCTCTTGTGGTTAGGAAAAAGAAAGAAGTGGTCATACTGCTGACAAGTTTATATCAACACCTGAGCATATAAAAGATTAAATGGTAAGCTTAAGAAATTTTTGCAGTTCCCTCCTAAGTACGCTTCCTATTACTGGCATTTGATGTTCGTCTCAGTTACTCATCAATCATCAAACTTTAGATATTTTGCCAGTAATAACATCAGGATGTTAGTATGGATAGAACTGCTACAAATTTAGACAGATTGCCTCTTTCTCTCTTTCTCTTTGTTTTATACATTTGAAAAGAGTTGGTAACTGTGAGACACCCAAAAGCTTTTGAAATTCAATGAAATTTGAGGCAGTTTCTCTGAATAAATACTCAGAAACTCTGACAATAATGGAAAAAGAGGAACCTAAAAGGGTCGCTGAAGTCTTAAATTTAGCCTTTAGATTCTCCTAAAGAACTTTCAACTGTGCAGTTGCAAATAATATTGGGTAACATACTTTTTTTCTCTTAATCAGAAAGTGCATTGAGATATCTTAGTTGTACTCCATGTTCATAGCATGATGACTGCCTTTCCACTTAGTAACTTCATGCATCAATATCAGGAAAATATTAAAGAAGCCAAAGAAATATGTATTTTTTCTTCTCTCTGTAGTTTTAGAGGCAAGTCTGCCAAGAGCCTGAGCTCCACTGCCTTCCTTATGGCTGAGGGTAGTTATGCAGCAAAAGTATATTCACATCTGTAAATTTGATTTGTCTTGCTCTTCTAAGGCAAGAGAAGGAGGATTGCCACCTCTGCTTTATGTGCACAGGTTGAGATCTGTGGAAAAGTCTGGAAAAGCTCTTATGCCTTTGGACAGAGGAGCAAAAGGAGATGATGGTGGTTCTAGAATGAGTTTATGCAGAAAGGTGTCCTGTCCCCTTTTCATCTGCACTGAACAGCTCCCTGTGGACAACAAGGGACTCACTGCCTGTGACCTTCCTTGCAAACATGCTCAGAGGAAATATTGAGGGGCCAACACCTGAACTGTGAATATTTTTTCAGCTTTTCTTCACAGCTCAGCTCTCCTCCTATGTTGTCAGTCTGCAAAGCAATTTTTCATGCTGATCCTTTTGAAAAATGTCTGTGTGCTGGGGAAGACCTGTGATTAGCTGCCCAGTGCTTCCTTCATCAGAGCTGCTGGGAATTCCTTTCTATTGCATTAACAACCAGAAAATTGTGGAATTTCTTGTTTTTGATGTTGTCATTTGTGGGTTTTTTTTTAATTAAATGTTGTGCTGTGGCATTTCATGTAATCCTTCAAAGTTTCCTATAGCTGGTGGGATGGCTAAATGATGAGCCAGCTTCCCTGTTGTCAAACCAGAGCACAGCCTTACAAAGTGAGCCTGGTGTTGTTTCCTTTCCTGTCTCCATTGATTTGTGAATCCATACTCATCAGAGAGTGTGATTTTGTTCTTGTTTCTCACACTTCCCCTGAGCTAACTGTGACTGTTATTGTGTTTTGGATTTGGCTTCAGGTTCCAACTGAGATTTTATATCTTCAATGCAGAGTGTGAATTTAAAAAAAAAAAAAAGGAGAAAACAGCTGTTTTATGATGTCTGTGAGTCTTGTACTTTGAGGTGGCTTTCTGGCCTGGTCTATACACGTTGCTTTCCTTCCCAATTTATGTCTTTTAACCCCACAGTAACCATTGCAATTGTGCACTTCATCTCTTGAGCATAGATTGGAAGGTGAGTGGACAGGAGAGTTCATCTTCTCTGTAACCAAGCCCATGGAACAGCTCTTCTCTCACTGAGCTGCATGCTGGGATGTACTCTTGGCTCACCACACCATAATAGATCTTTTTGCTAACAGAAAATAAAGAGGAGTGAGGGAGAGATGGAGGAAAGAGAAATTTAGGAACAGGAATTCTGGGATTGTTTCCCACAGGCTTCCCTTGTTTGATGCCTCTATTTCTCTACAAATATGGAAAATATCATGGAAAAGTGAAACTCAGGTAAGCACCAGGCTTAAATCTCCCTCAGATGTGGAACTTAAAGAAGTCTCTACATTTGGGGTGGTGAGCTGTTATGGTGGAAAATAAGGATTGTACAGAATGTAGAATGATCAGATATGGAACCTTAGGATAACCTTAAGGTTTATCTTTATCAGTAAAAAATTATATTTTTACTCTGTATTCAACCTGGAAATCCTAGGCTCAATTCAGGTCTCTAAGTATGGGACATAAAGAAGCCAGAATTTCTTGTCTAGTTTCTTGAGCTGACACAGATTCTTCACTATTCCAGTTTCCTTTAGTCTAAAATTGAAATAATCTATCTTCTAAGAGACAGCATGCTGATGATTTGTTTCATATCTCACTCTAAAAATGACATATTATTATGAATCCATCCCTTCTTGAAGCGAGTGTGTGATGATAAGGAATCACTGTGCCTTTAAAGCAAAGGCAAAATGTGAAATAACAGTTGCTCCTTTGGAATTGATGACTTAACCTGGATTTTTTTTTTGTATCCCAGGCTATCCAGACTGCAGAACTCAAATTGCTACGATTACATTTTTCTGAGGCTTGTTGTTCCAGAATTCCTTTGAAAGGTTAATTGTCAAACTTTAGTTTGGGACTGTATAATGTACTTCAAAACTCCATAACTTTACTGAAATATTAGCATAAATATGGTGGGTGATAAAAGGAGCTGTTTTTCACTTTTTTTTTAAAAGGTTGAGCTCATATCATTATTCATGATTGAGTAAATAGGTTTTTATTCCAGGATACTAACAGCACTATAAATACTCATTTTAAGGCTTATGAATCTCACCTGAGTCCCACTAAAGTAGATGGAAAGGTATATCTTGATATACATGTTCTTTGGATAATATTCTTTACCTGGGATGACTATAATTCACCTTTCCTTGGTCGTTTAGGGCAGTATTTTCAAAACTCTCACAAAAGAATGAAGTACAAAAGCAGATGGTGTTTAAGCAAATGCTTGTGTTCTCTTCTTCTCTCCTCTGGTGAAGTAATGGAAGAATTGCACAAATTTCATTGATTGTTGCCTGCCCTACCCCATCTATCAGAAAGGTGTTATAAGACAGGTCTTTTCTTTATAAAGTCCTTGGAAATTTATCAAGGGAAAAGTGCTATGCAAGAATTAGATGGAAAAAGTATTGCTCTTCTTATTTGTTTTCCTTTTTCTTTAATATTGTGTACAGACTTGTGTCTTCTGAGCACAAGAACTCAGCTGGACAAAGCCATCTTCCAAATTTAATCTTGTATTGACTGCAACACAAATGCTTTAAAAAGCAAGGATAATAAGGAGCACTGACTCTGAAAATGCCCTGGAACAGATTGCTTAGAAAGGCTGTGAGTGTTCCATCATTGAGCATTTTGGAGAAAAGGGCAGGGAAACATCCATCACAAAGGAAGACATTTTATTGGGAAGGGGCAGCAGAGTACAGAGAAAGTTGAGCTCCTTCCTAAAGGGGGATAATTTTTATTTAGATGATTCCAAACATATCTTGAGGCAAAATAACAGCAGGTTAGTAACCAGGGCCATTCTTTTCTTCAAACTTATGTTATTTTTGATGGTACCAATTCCAAAAATTGGGAAATATTTGATGGCAGCTGTTCCTGAGGAATAACATAGCATTGCAAAGGGTGAGCCCACAGTTTACTCCTAATAGCACTGAATAGGATCATCAGTCACTGTACAGGGTGTCACCTCTACTGCTGCTCACCAGGTAGGAGGCAATTACAAAGGATACAGAGAAGAACCCATCAGGGAAGGTCACTCCTCTCAGTTGCCAGGTTCTTTTATTAGGCTTTGCAGAAGCCAGGTTGTGTGTTTCTGAATCACAGTGATGCACAGCACTGAATGTCCAGCAAGAGGGAGTATCTGGCACCTACAGCACTGCCAATTCCCCCAGCCATGCAGCTGGGCTGGATGGAGCCTCAGCTCCTCCTTTGCCTCCTGCTGTGACCAGCACAGCTAAGCTACCACTGCCACGGGACTGAGCTGTGGCAGAGGAAGACCAGGTGCTGCTGGGGTCCCTGAGAGAGAAGTTATTTTCAACTTGGTCATTCCTTTTGCTGGGAATTGCAAACATTTGTCTGCTCCTTTGCTTGGACCAGACTGTAGGGTGCCCTAGATAATATCTAAAATCAATTAAGAATGTAATATATATATATACACATGTATGTGTGTATCTATAGACGTGTGTGTGTGCATTTACATATGTGTATATATATTATATACATATGTCTACATATAAAATACCAATATATATTAGTGTGTGTATCTGTGTATACCTAGTGAAGACACAGTGAAGAGATGTATAAACCAAGCAGGTAATAAATTAAGTTTGTGTTAGTTTTGGACAGTGCTTTCCTGGCAGGAAAATTCCCATAGATCATTCTGTCAGTGGACTGTGGTTGGGAGTTGGCTGCATCTCTGAAAAAGTCCTCTGCAGAATATTGTCTTCTGCAGATAAAAGTTGAGTGGCTATTTCTGTAAAGGAATTTTGTCTCTCTGAGCACAGTTTCAGGACACAGCTGCATTTACGTGAACCTTGTTATAGCATTTCTTAGATCATAGCAGAGAGACTTATGACCTTCATAAAGCCAAGAAGGACAAACATTGCTGCTTTAAAAGCTTTTAGGAACTGATCATTTTTCATACCCACTTGTCTCTGGCAGTTATAGTAAATTTGCTGTTCTCTACATGGTTCCAAGATTCACTTTCCCTTATTACATAACCACAACAAAAAATACTGTAGTAATATATGATTCCAGCTTCAAATGCAGTTGTACTGCTTTGGTTAATTTCCATTTAACTTAGTATATTAGCTACACACCAGTGGTTCTTCTTCCTCTAAAAGGTGACATCTAGAAGTCCACAGAAAAGGGGTTGGTTTTAATGTACAGCTTTCTTAGATCCAGATGTCCCTAGAAGTATTATTTTTGCTAAAGTAGTAGGTGCTCATCATAATCCAGAATCCTCTTTTGCTCTGCTGTGTGTGTTTCATAATGAACAAGACCATTCAGTCTCAAATAGTGTATTATTTCTACTGTTTTCATAATTATTATTATTAATTAAGCAGCACAGTGATTCCCAGCCTTAGGATTTATCAGGCCAGAAGTGAATTGACAAACAGAAAACATTACTGCCACAGAAAGCAGGAATCCAAAGGATTTAGCTGGACTTGCTAAGCTGTGTGCTATACAAACAGAAACAATGATCTTCTGACACCAAATATCTTCTTAATTAAATGTATGACAAGATGAAAAGTGAAGACTTTTTGGAAACAAAAGTAGTTGTGATAGACTCTCCTGAAAGTTCAGCCTCAAGGAGAACTCAGTCTTGCTTGATCTTTCTTATCAGAGCTGTGATATAAATAATTGACACTTTGCTGGAAAGTGTCCTTCAGGTAGAAGGACAATTAAGCTTTCCGTAGTATTGTTATTCTCTTTTTTTCTAATAGTTTCCAAAAACAGTATTTGTGTTGCCTTTTTTATTAAAGGCAAGAGAGAATTCAGCAGGCAAAAAAGCACAAAGTTAACTGTGCAATAATTCCTGGATTTTTTTTTTTTTGAGATTATTTGGCAAGTTTCAGTTTTTTCATGTAGCAGTGGAATGTTTTTTTCCCAGGTGGCACTTGCATCAAGTCTGCAAGGCAATGTGTACTCAGGTTTCCAAAAAAAAGGCTCAATTTCTGAATAGAGCTTAATAGCTCAAAATGGAGATTGGAAACAGAATTTCCTCCTGTGGGGATTTTCACAGATCTTGGTCAAAGGCAGTAATATTTGTTTTTATTGATATTAACCAATTAGACAAAAATATCCTCCCCCTGGACTAGGATTCTTTAGAACACTTAAAAATCCCAAATTAAAAAAGGAACAGAAAGCAGGTCATTTACTCTTAATTTTGATAGCAGTTATCCTTAAAGCTTTTCTAACCCAGATATATCAACATTAGAAAATAGTAAAATAGGCTAACAGAGGAAAAAATGTAGGAAAAAAATGTAAATAGCTTGATTTTTTTTGGGCGGGGGGGGGGAGAAGAAAGAAACAACTCATGGGAAAAACGATAAAACAAATTATCTAGGAGACCTGTTTTAGCAGAATAGAGGGCAGCTAAATCTCACATGAGAATATAGTCTGTGTGTTCATAGTGCTGTGCTGGTTGTGAGGGATCTGCCCACAGTGGTGGGCTCCTGGGTTGATCAAAGCCCCAAAAGGCAGATGCACCCCCTTGAGAGCCATCACAGTCAGAGATTCTTGCAAGCCAAAGATGTAGAAGAACTGACTCAGTCAGTGGAAAGTCAAGATCTAGGGAATTTATAAGACTTCATGAAAGAAAAAAATAAGAACAAGATGCTAAACAAAACAGCCTCAAATGTGCAGGCACTTTTATTCAGAAACCAAAGCTGAGCATTTCTATGAACTGAGATGCTACAAATACTACAAGATTCATGATGAATTATTGAGAGCTGGTAAGACTGCAAGTTTTTGGAATTAAAGGAAGCAAGACCTATGCTGTGTGAACATTTCCTGACAGCTCATTGTCACTGACACTGTATATACTTTACTTCACCAGGGAGGAGAAAATACCTTGGTTTTTTATCTTTTTTTTGTCTTCCACAGACATATTCTTTAGTTCAATGATGATGATTCACAATGTGGTATCAAACATTAATGTTCTTTACAACATCTGGAAAATACTGACTGGGAAATTAAGAGGAGATTAATGTTCCTTCTGATATTTTTATCCTCTTCATGCCTCATCATCATGCCCACTGTACCATGAGATCAACAAGATTAGATATCTTTGAAATATGCTCACCAGCAGAATGTGATATTCAGGCTGAGGTAAGAAGATAAGAGCAACTGACCTGCAAGATTAAGGTGACAAATTAGACATCCAACAGGACATCTTTGTTCTAAATAAGTGAGGTATGAATCCATAATGCATAGTTGTGTTGACTTCTCCTCAGCTGAATTGTAATTCATGAAAAATACTGACAGTGTTTTGTTTCTGATTGTTCATGGTTCAAGTGGCCATGAATAACATGGGCAACACAGAAGATGGAGGGAAAGAAGGAAAGAACTTTGAATAAATAAAATGAAAATACTTAATAAATAATGTATATGTAAATTGCATAGGATATAATAATGCAATATATAAAAATAATATCTATGTAATATATATATAAGTAATATATATTTGATAGATACTAGATTTATAGATGCCTATTCAATACATTTATGTATATAAAATATATGCATATAATCTATGCAAAGCAGAATATTTGCATGTAAATGTATACATATATATGCATAGATAGATAGATAGATAGATAGATAGATAGATACCTAAGATGTAGATATGGATATCAAATGTACATGAAAATCAAAATAACTCATTGTCCAGCTTCCTTGAGAAACAGCTCAAGAAGTTACTGGCTCAAAATGCAGCTTGATGGGATAGACCTTGGGAAGAATCCTAACAATTACGCTCATGGATCATATGGAACAAAATAGTTTATGTCGTCAAAAATGAGCATGAACATCTGCTGGTCATGATATAGATCCATTTTATCCTTAAGATTGCCTTTCAGCATCCTGCCAGCCTTATGATACTATATCCTTCTAGACTTTTAAACTCTGAACATCAGTAATGTGTTTAACCAAAGTGGTGCAGCGTTGAAAGGACATCCTGCTTCTTTGGATTTATGTATTTTATATATATATATATATAAAGGGGCTATTTAATGAAGAACATGCTCCTCTGGCCAGCAGAGAATGAGTCATTGTAGGATTTATCCATATGATATAAAAGAGCAGCTAAGCTTAAGTGACAGTGCATGAAGAAAGTGAAATTAAAGTTGAAAATGGTCACCATTTCTGGAACAAGGTGGGGAGGGGGCAGGAAAAAGCCAAACAGTCAGGTTTATTTGTGCTAGTGATTAAATGTTCCACTCAACATAGGTTTTAATATGACAATGGGAAAAAAACAAGAATTTTTCTCTTTCTGTCAATTACTCATTATTTATTGCTCAGAATTTTTGTTATGCAAGCACATAGAGGGTAACTAATGCATCTTTTTAATGACATTATAATATTTGTGAAGGAATTTTCCAGGACTTTCAAGATCAGATAAAAAAAAGTGGTTTGGAAAGGGCACTACTAAATAAATGCATTCTAAAATAAATGTTGAGTAATTCAATCATCAGAATGTATGAATAGAGTAAGCTCCAAAGTGAAGCACAGTGACCAAAGAAATTAGTGGAGCCAAGTTGCTAAGCAGAGATAAATAGGGGTCTAATTGGTTTTATACATCTCAATCGAGTTACTTATTCATGTGCAAAAAACTCACAACATTAAAAATAATTTGATTTAGAAATTGTTTTCATGGAAAGCATTTGGTATGAAGCTCTTCTATCAATGTAATATAATGACAGCAGAAGAGAAGATATTTCCAATTAAACACTTGAAAGCTTCATAGCCATAAATTAGTTGGTAGGCAACAGAGTTTGTATGAACTGTGACTCTGAATGGGAAAATATGTTCTCTTCAGAAAAGTCATGCAATTGAATGGCATAAACATGATCTAAAAATTCGGGAAGGTCAGTACTTATTTTTGTAGTTAAATGAGAATTATGCTTTCTAATATGTTTAGCTTCTGTCTTCTACCGGAGGACATCAAAGTAGCTTCAAATATTTGGGTGCCCGTATGACTCGGAAGCAACAGAAGTGTCAGGATCATGGAATATGCTGAGTTGAAAGGGATCCAAGAAGATCACTGAGGCCAGCTCCTGGCCCTGCATGTCTATCCCTCATTAACTACCTCTTTGGAACTATTTTTTATCAGTCAAAATTGGTTTGTACTGCCATTACCCAGGACTTTCCAACCTCAGGCAGATAAAAAAAATAAGCTACTAGCTAGATTGTCCAGTATCATGCCCTCGTTTTTTACTTCTGTTTTATTCTTACCTAATTCTTGCTGCTCAGTAAGACAAGAGGGGTGAGAGCAATGCATTTAAAAGCTGACATATTTCAGCTGGAGCTTCAGACCTGTCCAACTCAAGATGGAATTTAACATGGATGTCTGACCAAACGGGGTCTTTGGTTGCTAGAGTTTTCAAGGTGACCTCTGCTCTCTAATGTGAGGAGTCTCAGCTGGTCAACCTCCTTCAAAAATTTGCAAGGAAAAAGAGAACTGGCTGCAACAATTTTGACCCCATTGTCTGGGTCCATGAGGGCCACATTTCTGATGGAGGGACATGCCCAAATGAGCAACTTCAGACACTTAGACCTTAGGGCAGGTCTCATAATGGATTCAAACTCTGGCTTTGGGCTACATGCTTCCCAGCTGGCTGCTTTTATTTCTCATAAAGAATGCTGTGGGCACAAGAGCCCTGCATCTGTTATGGCTTTGTGAAGAAAGACACTTAAAAATACATAAAATTTATCCAGAATACTGAGAAAATGCTTAAAGCAGTAGCTCACTAATGCATTTGGTAGATCAGTCAAAGACAAAATCAGACACTGGCCATCTATATTCTTTGAAGGAAACAAGAAACTTATGAGCACTGCTGTTTGTTGCAATTTAATGAAACATGCATAATTCAATGAAAAGAAAAGAAAATAGTCTTCTGGCTGAAAAGCATGCTTTCAAGACAAAAAGATATGACACATATATACTGACATCACCAAATTAATTTTGAGTTTTGAAATACTAAGCTTTAATTAAAAATGTATTTCAGTAAATGGAAGGTTACAATAGTTCAGATAAAAAAATAATGTAGAAGGTTTTTTCCTAAATGGAAATTAAGCCTGTTTCATACCCTTCTAACAAAGTTTTGAAATATGTAATTTTGTTTCTCAAAACAAGGTTTTGTGTTTTAACTGATGTAATGGTCCTTGAATGTTCTGAACATGGAGGTAATAATGTTTATCTCCTACATAATTTTTGTCAAACCTAATGCCCTCAAGTCCAGTAGTAAGGAAAATGAGTGAAGAAACATTTCTGAAAGATCTGTGTAATGAAAACTGTATGACAGCTGCTCAGGAAAACAAAGGATTTCTTGGTTTTAAATGAAAATCAAGATCAGCAGATTGCTAGCTGTGCTAAAGAGGGTTTCATTTAGTACTCAGCCCAGACAAAAAGGATATCAAGTCGAAAGTTTTGTGATTGAGGTGAAGATGTGGTCTGATTCACCACACCTCACTTTTGAGTTTTGGATTCTGAATAGCAGAGATTTTTTCCTGAATGAAGAGAGTAAGTATTTTTTGTGAAATGAAAAGCCACTTACACACCTCTTTCCCTAATAGGAAGTATCCAGGATTGGTGACTGAACTACTTCCCTGGGCATCCTGTTCCCATGCTTGAAAACCCTCTCAGTGAAGAAATTTTTCCCAATACCCAATCTAAATCTCCCCTGGTGCAACTTGAGGCTGTTTCCTCTTGTCCTATTTCTTTTTACTGGTGAGAAGTGATGACCCTCACCTGACCACAACCTCCTTTCAGGGGGTTTCAGAGAGTGATAAGGTCTCCCCTGAGCCTCCTTTTCTCCAGGCTAAACACCCCCAGCTCTCAACAGCTCCTCATAGAATCTGTGCTCCAGACCCTTCACCAACTTCTCTGCTCTCTGGACATCTTCAGGAATGGAGATGAAGCCAAAGAGCAAAGAAAACAATCTTCTCTGCTGTAGGACTGCAAACTTGTTCTCAGGAAGCCTAAGGGAGGGAATGTATGTCAACCGGGAAAGAGAGCAGGGAAGACATTAATTGGGAAAAGTTCTCAATTCCCATGGCACAGCTGGTGACGGCTCTGCTTTCTGCCAGGTAGCTGTTTCAGGAAGGTTTATCATCCTGGATGGAGTCAGTTAGCAAACATTATCAGTTTAACATTGATTTTTTAAAATTGTTTTTATTGCGTGTTCCCAATCAAAGGCAGCAAAGGCCAGAGACTGTCCGTAAGCCTGGAAATCAGTGCAAGAATTTTAGCTTTCCATAGGTTAGCTTTGATGTTTCTCTTCCCTCTGACTTGTGGGCTTCATACCAGAGAAACAATCAGCAGAAAACCAGCTAATCTGACCACAAAAAAAACCCCAACAGCTCAATACTCTAAATTTTTCCAACCTGTCCACATTTAATTTTTAGCAAGAAGGAAGTGTGACCCCCTTTGGGAGTCTGTTCCCCTTGCTTGAGTTAACACAATACAGTCAATTTTCCCACTCACGTTTCACACAGAAGGCTATTTCCCAGCTGCTAGAAGTTAATACTTAGCTGCTTTTAAAACTTGAGGAGTTCTGTAATTGAAACACTAAGTTATTCTTTGCACAAAAAACCTCAATCAGTTGCTGCACACAGAACAGATGCGAAACTTTTATGTTTGTGTAATTTTGTTTCTTTTTCTATTGAAAACTCTACAGAAAACTGAATTTTTCTTCAAAAAGAGGAAAAAAACCGCATTTTTTCCTAGTTTGATAGTCCTAGAGGATATTTTTTTTGCCCCATGATCATGTTGAAATGACATGGTTTGGTCTATTGCTTTAAATGAGAAGATTTTATGTTGAATGTATTCAACACGATCAGAGTTATTTTGAACTGCAATAATGTTGTATAGTATCTGGAGTTAATACTAAACATGCTGTTTACCAGAGTTAATGCTCACAGCTAGAGAACTTTACAGCTGAGTTTAGTCCTGCTGTATTGGACAGGGTACATATTTTAAAACTTCTCTTGAAATACAAAATAGCATTAACAGCTGTTTGCACATTTGTATGTATATATCTTCCAGTATGTGTGTGCTCCTGATCTCTGAAGCTGGCTAAGAAATAATTAGATAATGATTTTAGAAAGTGTGTCTTGCTTTAAAAGTTTTCAAGATATTGAAATAAATGAGCCACTTATAAAACATAATGCTTTCTAAAGCCACCGACTTTTGAATATATCATATCAAATAATTTATAATCTTTCTTGAGGGTATGTGTTAATTTTCTTACAAGAACTACAGCCCAACTTCTTAAAGGTATTTTACTTTCTAATTCCCAGGGAAATCAGTGTGGATTAGGGACTTAAATTGGCATTAGACTTTTAAATAATTTTGAGAATCTGGATATAGTCTCTTAACCACAATGGCATTTATAACAATTAAGAAAAATAATACTCGACTTATAAGTATAAAGTAGTTTTCATAATTGACTGAAAGATATCTGTCAATACACCAAAGGCAGTCCCCCAAATCTGGGAACACTCAGCTGTTTATTGAAATTGTTGTATGTGAGAAGCAGCAGGACTGAGCCATGGCCAACACCTGGATGGAGGTTACCTGTTAAAAAAGGAAGAAATCTTTCAGTTGCTGTCTGCTGGCTCCTGGGGGACCCAGTGAATGTCACCAGTGCTGTCTAGCCACAGACCTTAGTGCTGTGTATTATCCATGTTGACAACTAGCTTAGGTCACTTGTCCTGATCCCAGTCCAGGCCATCTACCTGTCCCATCTTCCCATAACTTCATTCAAATGCTGCATTCCGTTTTGGTTTTGTGTTGTTTTCTTGACCCTAGAAATATTTACTATATGCTACCAAGTGACAGTTTTTTTCCTGCCCCAAAGGTGGCTGCATTCATCTCTGTGGTGGCTGAAATCATCCTTGGGCAACGTTCACCTTCATCAAACACCCATGGGCACTCAGATGAAGGTGATGGAGATGGTCGACAGGGAAGAGAGGATTTCCCTCCTGCCCAGCTGACACAGGTGGCTGAATTACGTTAGCTGGTGTAAGTTTGCATATACACACACAGAGCCATATTTATATAGTTTTATATAACTTGTAAAAGCACTGTATTCTCACCAGGCCATTTTTTTCCATTTCTGCTGCTAACTTAGTACAACACAGCATTCCCACGCATTTGCTTTAATTGTCACTTTCTTTTTTTATCCAGAAACTGTCCTTTCAATTAGCTGCTGCTAATTAAAAAAACCTAACAAATATCCAGACTGTTCTGAAAATTGGTGATAGTCTATGTATTAAATTAATAAGGACAAGTAGAAGTTAAGCTCATTAAGGCTTACAGGGGTTAACGAGCAGGAACATTAGTTGAGAATTGCTCAGAATTTTAAAGAGGGACTTCACTGGTATATGAGCTAACACAGAGGCTGGACCTGAAGAGGTGAGCAAAATATCACAGGTGAGGGCAAGGAGTTACAGGCATCAGCTGCTCCAGAGCTGCTTTTATGGAATGGCCAGTATGTTGTGAAAACGTAGGCTGGGTTTCCCTCTGATGAAAGAAGGGTGAGCGGCATTAACTGTGTCCTGAAATGGCTGAGAGCTGTGAGACTTGTTGGAGAAAAAACTTTTGCCTGGAGGCCATGCACAACAAGGCCAATACTGCAGCTAATCGCAACCATTTGTGTCTGTCAGGAAAGTCAGGAAGCCAAGGCTTTTGGGGCACAGTATGGCCAGCAGGAGTAGGGAAGGGATTCTTCTCCTGTACTCAGCACTGGGTGGGTGGAACCTTGAGTCCTGTGTCCAGTTCTTGGCCCCTCAGTTTAGGAAGAATGTTGAGATACTGGAGTGTGTCCAGAGAAGGGAAACAAGGCTAGTGAAGGGTCTGTAACACAGTAAGGAGCAGCTGGGGGAGCTGGGGGTGTTTAGCCTGGGGAAAAGGAGGCTCAAGGGGAGACCTTTTTACATTCTACAACTTCCTGACAGGAGGCTGTAGCCACGTCGGGGTTGGACACTTCTCCCAGGCAGCCAGGGATGAGAGGACACAGCCTCAAGTGCACCAGGGGAGGTTTAGGTGGGACATCAGGAAGAATTTCTTCACAGAACAGGTGATTAGACATTGGAATGGGCTGCCCTGGGAGGTGGTGGAGTCACTGTCCCTGGAGGTGTTTAGGGAGACTGAACGTGGCACTCAGGGCCATGGTGTGATTGACATGGTGGTGTTTGTTATAGGCTGGACTCGATGATCGCAGAGGTGTTTTCTAAGCTAATTGATTCTGGGATTCTGTATGCAGAGAGGAATTGCTAATTGCTTCAATATACTGAACTCTGTTACTGCAGAAAATGTATTTTATATATACACACACACACACACACAAGAAAAAAGCACATCGTGTTTTATCTAACTGCTGAGCCTGTGCTCCATACCACACTCTGGTACACTGCAGCATTCCCAAACAGCTCTCTTAATGTCCAAACTGTCAATTGCAATAATCTCCAGGCCAGGTTATTTAAAATAAGCAGAGAAAAACCCTGAACCAAACCAAATTAAACAAACCAAATTAAACAAACCTGTTTCCCTATTGTTTCAAACAGACCCAACTAGTTAATGCCCATAAGTTAATAAATGTTTCGTAAATTGGGTTCAGCTACACAGATGCTGTGACTGATATATCCAATAGAATTTGTATTCTACAGTAAGGTGACCACTGTTTTTGTAAGGCAGTAGAAGATGCTTGCATTGGCAGGAGGAAGGTAATAAATGTCATTTCAATTCTTCCAAATGTGGATGATAAGTGGTAATATGAGGGTGACTGGGAATAGGAAAACCAAATCTAGGTAGAAGCATAGGTAGAAATGGCAATTAGGCAAAAGCAAAATTGAGCCAAACCAGGCCTAACAGCAGCAAAGATATATATTTTTTTTTAATAGAGGACTTAATTAGAAAAGACTACATTCCTCATTACATACAGGGAATTCACTCTTGAATTAGGCATTTACAAAAGATGTTTGCTCTTGGCATCCTCTCTGAGAAGTGGCTGATGTTTTTAAGGTTCTCCGTAAGAGGGGGCTTGGCTGGTTTTAGATAAAGTAATGGGCTTGTTTTGCATAAAAATACTAAACTACTTGTATTAAGGACTTGAACTCTCAGTCTCAGGGGAACCAGTGACATTTACCTCAGGTGTTGACCACACTTTCAGTGTATTTGACTGCCACCTGGTACAAATTCTGCTAGGGGTAGAGTGCATTGATTATTCTAGAGGAAGCTTCCTCTAGTTGTCAGCTGAGAAAGAAAACAAATCCCTGATGGCTTGCAAAGGTCTTGGATTTTTCCTGATATTTTTAGGTAAGCTGAAGTATGAGGTCTCTGAGGCTCAACAGTTTCATCCTAACTTCCCTGGGACCTGGAATCCTGTATTACAAAACACCTAAATAGGACTAGCTCTTTTAATCTTATCTGACCTTTGCTGCACAGATGTGTTTTTGTAATTCTTCATTGGTGATAACTTGTCTGCACTACACTCTGGGGGGGGGTGGGGGAAGCATTAATAATAATTTAAAAAGTATCCACTGAGTTCTCAGTGGGATGGTTGCATTTGAAATTATTCTTTCCTTTTTCTTATGTCCTATATTTTAGGATCAATGAGTAAACAGAAGTAAATTAACCTTAATCTAGCTCTTTTGTGTGCATCTTATTAACCTCGAGTATGTAAGGCAATGTGCCTGAACAAAAATGGAGATTATCAATATTAAAAGGTCATTTTCATTATAATTAATATATGGGAGCATAACTGGGGTACTGAGGGATGCTGTGGTAACTATTTTTGTTTGGGGCCCAGGGAATGGGAAGCAGCCAGTTTGAGTAGCACAGAAATATTACAGGAAGTTCCTTTGAAATGGTGACTTATTGTGTGGAATTGCTATATAAGGATGGAGCCTCCACAAGTGGCACCATCTTTGCACAATATAAAACCAATCTTCTGCCCCCAATAGATGGATCAAAATGGGACAGCCAGCAAATGCTTTACAAAGGCCAAATCAAATGCCAGAAAATCTCTAAACTGTCTGCAGAAAGATGCCACACTTCTGATAAGCCTGGGCCATGACCCAGTCTGTCTTGAATCCTAAACTGGACAGTTTGTCAGCCACAGTCCAACCCTCCTCTGGCTCAGGCTGTAAGGGAGGATTAGCATTCATTTCAAGGGGCTAAAGGCCACATTGCTAGATTTTGTTGGCTTTTTTTTTTTTTTTTTTTTTTAGTAGTAGCTGGAATTCCTCACAAGTAACAAAGCACATGGGGTCTTGGATTTGGGCAGGGTGCTGTGGAGGTCTGCTGCTTAACCTTTGGTGCTGACTTGCACTGAGGTCTATTTCCTTGATGGGGGGATTGGTTCCTGAGTCTGCTATTTGAGGCACTTTTTCCTCATTTGTGATTTATTCTTTTCCTTCATGGGAAATTACATCAATTTGTTACAGATCAGGACCATTACAAGTGCAAAAATCCTCTTTTGAGATTTGTACAGACAGTTTTGCAGATATTTGATTTCTTGAGTAGGGGAAGGTTTCTGCATAGAAAGCTCATGAAAATTGAGGAGTTTGTAACAAAGAATGTAGTGACATGCTTATTTCAAGTCTTAATTTCTTTAACATGATTTGAAAAGCACCCCATCTTTTTTTGGTATATGTCTGGCTTTTTGGGTGAGAATTTACCAAGGAATGTTCGAACCAGATTTTGCAGACAATGCCTGTAGATATTTTGACTACTGGGCAGGGGGTTAATCCTTTTTTATTTTAAACTACTTTCAAGTTGATTATAACTGAGGGGAGATGGAAATGTGTAATATTTTTGGTCCTCTGATCCAGCAGTTAATCCTGGTGATCTGAGTGTCCTTAAATTAATGTCAAGAGCTATATGTGGGAGCAGTGGGTATACAAACATTCTGAATGTTGCCCACCAGGGCCATTATGAATTGGCAGTGGTGGCCAACACCACAAACACATTCCTTGTGGGTCAGTCCTATCATGTAGGAAGGAACAGTTTGTCTTCAGGAATCAGGAATGCATTTCCATAATGACTTCTAAGGCAAGTGCCACTGAAGCTCTGAATACTTTAGTAGATGCTCTGAGCTACTTCATGGTATGAAAGCCTCCAGGTGAGAGAGCTAGGATGATATCTTCAAAGAACTTCTTCAGAACTGAGAATATTCAAAGTTGCCTTGAAGATATTTTTAAGTCCACACTTTTCCTAGTAAGTAGTCATCTTTTGCTTAGGTATCAAATATTTTAGCAAATTTGCTTGAAATTTAAAAAAATTTTGACAGGTAAGAATGAAAGTTTTTTTTTTTCTAAAACTATAAAAAGAGAGGGAACATAATTAGGAAATAAAATATGCAAAATAAACACCACTTAGTAAAATTCAATAAAATATATTTTTTAATTAGTTTTGCTAATGAAAATAATAGAGAGTTACAGAGTCAACTAAACAAGGGTGTTTTTCTTCTTCTGTCTGTCTTGAAAAAAATACATTATTTAGAGAACTTTTGTAGAAAATAATCTTGAAAGCTCTGGGATTTAGTCATATAATCTAAAAAAACCTGGGTTTACTGAATATTTTCTTTGAAGACTTTTTCTTACATGAGTGAAGAAATCAAAGCACAAAGTTTCACCAGAAGAAGAACAAACGAGGTCCAGTTTTGCATGGCTTTGGATGCTCTGATCGAATTATCTGCTCTCATCTAATGAAATCCAAGATTAAGCTTTTCCTGGAGCTGGTTCTAGCAGCTGTCTTTCCCCAGGCCCAGAGCAGGAGCTCTCTTTTCCTACCTTATATGTCTCTGTGCTTTCTTGAAACTGGAAGGAACACGAATTTGTTGAATCCGTGCCCTGCCAAACGCCAGAACGAAGGATGCTTGTGTGCTTGGAGGCGGCTCCCAGGTGGAACACCAGTAGATGGCGCTTGGGAATGCGCAATCTGCACGCTCGGGGGAAAAGCGAAATATTTCTGCCTCCCGTTGGTAAAGGATAACAGCTGAGACATGACTGTCTTAAAGAAAAACCACGGTAACACGATGACCCGTAATTTCTTACAACAGAGAGAAAGATAACCTTTTTATTTATTTTTTTTTTTCAATACAACCTGGAAATATTTGACTTATTTTATTTCTCTCAATACAGAGATCCCTGATGGCTCTTGGAAGATTGGCAATGTTTGTCTTTTCTTTGGGGTTCAGAAACCTTAGAGGAAGATTCACCTGGCAATGGGACCTCCCCTGAAGCTCCATCCCCTCTCACAGTGGTGTTTCCTCCCCTTCTGGTCAAGGCATCCCCTCCAGCTCCTGCAGGAGAGCTCTGCACAGGACAGGCAGCATGAGCAGGAGATGGAGATGGTCTTTGGAGAGCGGCAACAGCAAAAGGACATTAAATTAGGACGGGTGGTGGTGGTGGGAATCAACACTGAAGCAGCTGTACCTCCTCCTTGTGCTTTGAAGGGATCACAGCTATCCTGCAACACGACACGTGGGATGATGCTGTGCTGAGTGCCAGGGAAATGCTGGCCTGGCACTAAAAAACACAGGAAGTGTTTTCTACCTCTCAGTGTTGCCTGCTTTAAGGGAAGGGTAGTAAAATCTGCTGCCTTTGATGACCTGGTCCCCACACTTTGTCCAAAGCTCTGCCACCAATGCTGTAGAGCTGAAAGGATTTTAAGTTAGCTTGGATTTTTTTTCATTCCATTTCTGCACTGCAGAGGCTTAGTAAATTAAATGTCCCATAGCCAGCTACTCCATTACACAACAAAGGCTAGGCATTTGTTGTGACTGAACAAATAGCAGAAAAGGAGAAAAATGTCGGGTGTAGGGGATGTGTGGAATTTATGCAAGTTTTCATAGATACGACTTAGCATTTTCCTAGCAACTTCACCACAAGGACCTCAGAGCTGTGGATGGAGGCAAACAGCTTTGCTTTAAGGTGAGAAAGAAATTCTGCCAGCACTTTGCCAGAGTATGGGGCAAAATTATGCAGCTTTGTCCCCTGAAAAGGCTGGCATTGCAATGGGCCTTTTTATCCCAAAGGAGCAGCTGAATAATATTTTTGACAACTTATTGTGAAGAAAATGCACAGTGTTTTTGAGAAGGGGTTTGTTTTCCTTTCACATATTTGCAAACAATCTCACCTTTTCTCCATTGATGCATACCATACATCTGAGCACCCCTTTCCAGCCTTATTAATATGGCGTGTTTCATATAATGTAGAAGATTTTGAATAACTTACTCATGGAAATGTTGACAAAATCTTCACATTTCTTCAAATTTTATATATGCAAATAAATCACTGCTTTTCCATTAAAAATCCTGCATCCAGGATTCTTATTATTACCCAGATTTAAATTTGTTTTCTATAAACCTTTCCCTTCCAAGTGGCTTCAGAAACACTAATCCATAAAACCTTGCAGCCAATCTTGATGACCCAAATCTGAATTTCCATTTTATAATGGCTTAGAATATTGGTTCAAATACAAGTATATCAGTGAGAATTTTTCCATGAATCAAAATCACACAGAGACACTTACTGTGCAAGTGTACATGTTTGTTTTCTATTCCTTGAAAGAGGCAATATTCCTACTGTTTTCAGTTCATATTGGAGCAGGTACTAAACATTTTGGCCAAGTTGCACAGTGGGTCAATTTTAGTGGAACAGATTTCAAAGGGTTTTACTGCACTGTGAATTCTTCCTGCATTTATATAACTTAAATCCTGAAGAGAGATCAAATCATTCATTAACCTCCCACAATTAGCCCTAAAATATTTTATAAAATTTAGAGCCTTCTACATGCAGAGAGGTGAAAAAGGTAAATAGAGAGAAAAGAGTGTGGGTGAGAAAGGGAGGGAATATCTCATTTAGGTCTAGTTGACCCTTGAGCACAGATTAAATGGATGAAGAAGAAAAATGAATAACTGCAAAAATAAGAAAACAGAGAATTTTATATGATTTTATGATATCTCTCTGGAGGATGAGGGTGAGAATGCATGCATGTTAGGATGCTTGACAATTCTCAGAATTCAGAGCAAATCTGGCTACCATTCAACAAAACCAGAGGACTGTAGAAAAATGCAAAAGTGATAATCTTTCAAAAAACAAATCTGTGGGTTAAGATAGGAAGTTATCTGGGGAAATTCCTGCTGAGATATTGTGGTAATGGTTTAGAAGATAATGCAGTAACTGTAATCCCAATGAAAGTGTATATTAATAACAAGGGAATTTAGTTCTGGGAGAAATGTCCTAGTTGGGTTAACAAACTGCGTCACTATCTATTACTTGGTAGAGAAAAATATAAGCAGCTAATTAATGCTTTGGGGACTTAGGAGGAAGAAAAAACAACAATGAAAAAACCCAAACCACAGTTCTCCTTCCCCAGGAATAAGGAAATGCAGGAAGTAGAAAATGATTTATTATTTTCTGCTATTTTATTTCAGCCAGAACTTTGTCAGAGGGCTACGAAGTGTAACTCAGCTTTAATCAGCGTAAATTTTGAGCTTGATTCATTTCTGAGGAGCATTAAATTTCACTGGGTTTATAATCACATAAATGCAGAGTGCTCAAGGTGATCTAGTCCTTAATAGTTACTGGTGAATTTGGCCCAGACATTGCATTAGCTAACTGTACCATAAGGATGCTAATGAGGGGAAGGGTAAGTCAGTAATTCTTTGCTAGCATAATTCCAATGAACTCTGAAGGAATTTATTCTGCTGTACTTTGTTTCTTCTGAATAGCATAGTCTGTGGAGCAAAATAGCAAAAAGAACTTTTGGGTGGGTGGAGAAAGTTAAGATACATATTTAGCAATAGAGGCTATTAATAGATAAAGAAATAAAAACCATCAAAATATAAACACAAACCTGAACATAAGCCAAGTAAAAATAATCTTTTGAATATAGGGTCTCTTGAAAAGCAGTTGTAAAGTACTTTTAATGGAGGTAAGCTGTAAAAATGTAAGGATTCTGAAAGAGAGGACATGGACTGTTTGACAATTCTGGGTAATGATAGGAAAGCTGCTGGAACAATAGAAACGGGAAAAGCAAGGTCCCTTCTGACTCACTCAGAACACAGTTTTGACCTATTGACGTAACTCAAGAAATTCCTGCTGATCTGCCAGGGATTGAGGGACTTTGATTCAGGTACTGATGAACTGTTTAAAGGCTCCTGAGCAGCGATGGGGTGGAGCAGGAAGGCAGGGGACACTTTTGAGTTGAAATATCAGTGTCCTGACATGCCAGATGTAAGATTTGTGGAAAGCAGTCAGTTTCACCATTTCACCTGAATGTCAAAAGCTGCAGCTTGTATATGGTGAACATTAGCTGGGAAAAACAGCTATTCAATATTTTTTTTAAATATGCTGATTATTTTTAGTTCAATTCCTCTTTAAACCTGAACTTACCACCTACTTATCACCATACCTCTGAGAAATCTGCCAGAAACCTTTTGACATTTGTGGTTTTGCCTATGAGGTACAGTTTCCTTCCTTTGCAACCTCTTCCCCTGAAAATACAAAAGGAAACTTTATCCTGATTTCACACTGTCCATGAAATCAGAGGGTTATGTGGTAGACTCGTGACTTCACTGGATTTTGTGCCCATGTGTGGGAAAAACAAAAGATTTTATTAAAATGGGAACTTGTGCTGCAAAGCTCTGCATGCTGACCATATTTTGAAGGGGTTCTAAGGTGTGCTGTATTTCAGTTGGCAGTCTGTGTGCTCTGTGTGTGTGTCTGTGTGCACATCACACATGGAGACACTTGTTCACATTGTGTGTGGGGCACTCAGCTTGCAAAGCAGGATGTCAGCACCTCTGTATTGACAGGGGAGTTAAGGGTGAAGTCTGGTTGCCTAAATAATGGCATCTTGTGCTATTATAGAGACATTTTTGGTAACACTGCTTCTTCCTTATCTACTATTCTGGTATTTCACATGAAGTCCTCCATTGTCTCTGCCAACCATACATTTTTGTTGCATAGTGAAAATGCCATTAGAACTGTATTTTAAGGAAGAAAATTGAGCCCCTAAGTTAGGTTACTCACCATGAGGCTGAATTCCATCCTTGCCAATCAATCATGATAGATTTCAGCCTCACATTCACATAACTTTTCAAGTAGAGGACAGTGTCTCACTTTAGAAAGGCATCAATTTCTACCTAATCATTAGGAGGATTCTGTTCCTGTCTTTTTTATTAGTGCTCAGAAAGCATTAGCACACTGTCTATTACCTTCTCAATAGACAGAAGTCCTTTCTAGTCCTGCCCAGGCTGCCCATCTTTATGGGTCTACACATGCTGCAGGTTTCTGTTTGTACTCTGGGGTATTCTGAGTGAGAAAGTAGCAGACAAAGTGCATGAGAACAAGACTCAGAATATATGTGATAGGATTTTCTAGCTGTGAAAGCTTTTTTTTTTCTTTTCCAATTATGCATGGTGTTAAACCTGTAAAGTAACACTGATAATGACACTACCATTTTTGCAAATTCTGCCTCAGGGTCTTTTGTGGTGCTAAGCATCCAAAAGCCTGTGGAAGTGATATGTTTGTGTGGTTTCTGCCCACTGATCCTGCCCAAATGAATTGAATTAGTGCAATACTGGAACTTTAAATTTAAGATCTTCTGAACATAGTTGAAAGTTCCCCTGCTCCAAATTCTCGTGGCTGATGAATAATATGTTTAGTCTTGGTTCTGGATCTCTTTCCATAGTGTATGCAATGTTGTTTATGTTTGAAGGCAAGGACAAGCTTCTTGCATCTTTTGTATTTTGCTGATGACAAGTTAGCTCTTCATAATATTTCTCTAGATACCTTTTCCTTTACTAGACTAAGAAAGAAACAAAGAGACATTCAATAATGAAAGCTCTAGTCTGAAACTAGCAGATGTTGTCAGTTTTTTACATAAGATGGTGAGTACCAATACATAAGAAAACATCATGGAGATTTGGACTCCAGAAGCATAAAAACCTTAAAAAGATTCACAAGTCATTTACAAAGATTTTAGTATATTATGAGAGCACTGTCAAATCAAATGCAAATTTAAATCTAATTAATTCCCTACAAGGATAGCAAACCCCTCTGCTGTTAGTTTACATGAAAACATTGCTAGACTGGGCCTGAAACATAATCCTTAGCTAGAAAATACACTTAGGAGATGGCTTCAGATCCAGAAACCACTTCCTTGGTGCATTCATATGGTGCTGCTGTGAATGTTTCCAATTTCCCATCCTGGGACGGATTTTCTGCAGGCACTCCCCAGACCCAGGTCTGCCATTTGCTGGGGTGGAACAGCAGTGCCCACAGGGCTGGGGAGACCCACTGACCTTCAAAATCCCAAAAATGCTGAGCTCAGGAGCCCCTGAGCCTCTGCAGCTCTCCTCCAGCTGGGCTCCCTTTCAAACACAGTTCCCCTGTCTACAAAAGCTGTCTTGCTGCTGGACCTGCCAGCCCCAATGGCAGCAGGAACCTTTCTATGATCTTTATCATGGAGTTCCCGCTGAAAGAAAAATTTTCACAAAGCTCTAAAAAAGATTTGTTAGAGACAGTTTTGTAATGAAGTTACAATTTGGTTTTTCTTTGCCTTGAGATGTCTGGTCTTTTCTCCTAAGATCATAATTTTTTGTTTAACAGCAATCTCTCATAAGGGAAAGATAGATTGATTGTTGTATTTTATTATTTATTTTAATACCATCAAAATGTATCCTCACCAGTAGGCGTTAGCCATACCAGGGTCATGAGGGGCTGAAGCAAATAAAGAGGTGACTTTTTTGAAAACACCATGATTGTTATATCTTGGCCAATTTGTGGCCTATTATCTCCTGTAGCTTTTAGTGGATCATAATACATTCACTTGTCCTCAGTATCCCCAGGTTTCAGTTTCATCAGGCACACATTACACTAACCCCAGGTGTCACTGAGATTCAAAGCAGAGCCAGCATTTCCCTCCACCTCCTTGTGCATGCAGCCAGCAGCTCAGCACTTGAGCTGTGCTCCCAAATGCATCAGCCTTGTGGGTATTTTGTGCCAGTCAACAAGTGGGATTTAGGATGTTGAATACCACATGGGATAAGAGGCAAAAAGCAGTGCAAACTTCTTTTGCCTTAGCAAACTCAAGTCCTCCTGCTTTAAAGGAAGGGATTTATTCCAAGGAAAGAGTGATCAAGGGATTTTTTCAATAGCTGAGAAGTAGAAATGTATGCCAGGGAGGGCTTACACATGTAAATATATATAAATATATGGACCATATATATAGGTACATGTAGGTATAAGTATAGGTACATGTAGGTATAAGTATTTTATCTGATGTGTTTATATATAGTGGGTGGGTGGGTCAGTATATATATATATATATATATATATATATATTTGTATGTGCACATATGAACCAATATTGGCCTTGAATAATGATTAATTATCTTTTTTTTTCCCACAGTAGAGTCTCAAAGTGATGTTTTGTTTCATACCCCAGGACTATCACCTGCCCTAACAGATACATGAAGTCCATTTGGACTCTCCTTTTAGTCTGCAGTTTCTTTAACTTGATGGTGCTGAGGAGCCTCTGGATCACACTGTAGGGATTCTGTACAACAGTCTGCTCTGGAAAAAGAAATCCTTTCCTCCTGGAGTAGTTTTCTTATTGCAGTATTCAGTGAACCCTTCGCAGTGTTGGTGGGGGAAAGGAAACCCCAAAATAATCTCTTCCCTGTCACTTTTTAAATGGTCTCCTCCCAGGTGGAAGCAGATTTCTTTCTTCACAACAGCTTGAAGTCTTTTAGGAGGATGAGGTAAACTTATAAAGGAAGACTTTTGCTTAACCATTGGGGGCTGAGGTGCTTCTCCATCCTGGGCACCAGCAGTAACAGGAAACAGAGCTGATGTCTATGCCAGGCAGCTCCTTTCTGATGCATGAGCATTTGTAGCAGCCTCTTAAACCATACTGTGGATGCCCCATCAGTGTTTTGGTTTGCAGGGTGGTTTGGCCCCCATCACTGCAGAGGTCTAAGAACATTTTGTTAGAGAAGAGTACCTAAACAGACAGTCAAAATAGTCAAACAGGAAAAGGGCTGCTGCATGGCAGGAAGGGATTGAGCTGCTCTTTCCATTGCTTTGGCAATAGGACAAGCTGTAATAGGCTTAAACTGAGGCAAAGGCTATTTAATTAAGGCTTTGAGAAAGAAAGAGAAATTATCTCAAGCTAAAAAGAGGTAAATACAGACATTGCTGGTATGGGGTTTGGGAAAAAAAAAAGACCTTGTATGGCTGCTTTTTATGATTACTTGGAGGCCAACAGGTACAGAAAAATAAGCATTGACTGCGGCTGCCTAGTACTTACACTGTGGGCAAAAAGCAAAAAAGTGCCACAGTTGACTCCAGCAGGGCTCCAGCCTTTCTTTCACAGCAGCATTCACTTAATGGTATTTGCCTGGAAACATTTGCCCATGGGCCTCTGGTTGAAGGAATAAAGCTTTAACATAAAACACCTGCTAGTCATGTGGAAGTTGCAAAAGAGGCTTTTTCTCCTTAATTCTGCCTGATGATAGAAAAGGAGAGCAGGTGCTGAGGAAGAAGGAGAAATGACCAAAATCGACAATGATATCTTGTCCCCTCTTCCAGACATTGCTAACTAGCCATAAACTGCAATAAATGAAGTTTTGTCAGCCTGCCAAATAGATATATGCATTCCCATTACACAAGTGCAATTATTTAGTGTAACCTCTGAATAATATCTTTAACTCATTGTGTTCCTACTCAGAAAGAAAGAAGCATAATGCATTGAAAAAATACCAAAAAAAGCCTAAACCACCCCAAAATCATGGGGGAGACTAAAGCAGCCACTTAAAGTGTTAAAGAAAAAGAAAGCAGTTTTTCTCTCTCCACTCAGAAAAATGGAAGTCAATTAACATTGACATTTCCAGACTGTAAGCCATGGAAACTTAATTTTCAAGGTCTGGATTAAAAATAAATCTGTAAAGACTATACTGTCCTTACAAACCTTTGTAAGGTTACTGCTCCCACTATATTAGCTATGAAGAAAGTCTGAAAGATTTATGTAGTTCTGTCTTGCTTTTTTTTTTTTCTGAGTAAAGCAACTCAATGTAGAATTAATTGCTGCTTGAAGCTTTGTCTAAGAGAAGGGATCTCTAACCCCACCTCCTGCAGCACCAGGGACAAGGGGACACCAGGAGGGCTCTGTTGGGTAGGATGGCTTTGGTGCCTGTGTTCTGTGTTGTGGACTGCGGTGCCTGGCTAGGCTGGATCAGCCCCACGAGAAGGGCACTGTGCACCACTGCCTGTAGAACTCCAAAGCAGGCACTGCAAAGCTGTCCTGCCAGACAGCCCATCTCCAGGCAGGACTACAAACCTGTGTTAGCCCTGCCTTCTGGGTCACAGGCTGTCCAGAAATGAAAGGGAAAAACAAAACTCACGGAGAAATTCCTAAGATAAGGAGACCCACATCTCCTCTGATAATATGAAAATCTTTGGCTGACTGAAACACAGAGTATGTAAGTACCACAAGTTGATGGTGGAAATTGCAGCAGATCCAAGCATGTGAAATTCTTGAAAGAATGCTGCTCTCTGTAATTCCTAAGATGTGCTATTTTCTAAGTCAGTGTTTACTGGTTCTTGGTTGATAGTATCAAACACTGTGATTTTCAAGGGAGACTAAGAGATTCATGTGTTCAGCTTCCAAGGAAGGGGAAAAAATAATCAGACCAAACACCTAAAGCCAAGACAGAATCCTTGAGCCTGAGCCATGTCCCATTTATCCTGCCAGGGACACGAGTGAGGGCAGCAGGCTGTGAGTGTGATCCCTGTGCCAGCCAGCAGTGCACTGCTGTGTGAGGGGACCCGTGGAAGGACCAGAAGCTCTGGATGCTCCTGCATGGCAGGCTGGGAGGGAGGAGGTGTGTGCGCACACCTGTGAGCGCGGGCACAGAGCTGCAGAGCTGTGACCAGGCAGGTTTTCTAACCAGACTGTCTGCAATATCTGCACACATGACTTTTAGTCAGCCCACCAGCCCTAATGAGTTATGTCAGGAATGTGGGTGATGACCAGATTTCCTCTGACATTAACTTTTAGCCATAGCTGAAATCAATAAATCAATAGTATCATCCAGTGAGGTGCATTGGCTTGGAGTTAACATGTAAACACCTGAAAATTCATTTTCCCATAATTAGCACTTTTTAATGTTCATTCAGCTAGAAGATAAAATAAAAACACAAGAGGAGGCATTTGTCTTCGACACAAAATCATACAAAAAGTCTTTTTTTTATTAAATATACATTACTTACAGTTTAAGTCTTTCTTCTGTACAACAGTAACCATAGAAAACAAAAGAAGCTAAGGCTAAATTTTTTCAATCCCTTAATAGGGTATTAAGACATGTTACATTGTCTACAAAACTGACTTAGACTGAGGCAACGTCCTGTGGAATTCTCTTTAGAAAACCAGATAGTGAAAGGGGAATAATCTAAATGTCCATTTTACTTTTTACTGTAACTGAGAGACTCTTGCTTTACCCTTGGACAAACCATTAAAAAAAAGTCCTTTTTTTTTTGCTTTGTTAATAAAATGAACAGAGCACTAAGAGATTTATTTAATAAAATTTGAGTAGAACAAAGTAAAATGAATGATGAAGGGCTCATCTGTAGAAAGAACCAATTTTTTATTATTACAAATACTTAATCTCAGCTGCCATTTTGCTCTTTTTTTTTTTTTAAGGGTGCCTTTATCCATAAAATCCATAAAATCCTTCCAGTGTTAGTGTGCTGGCTCCTGAATTGGTTGACAAGACACCACCCACAGACCACCTTCCCAAACCACAAATTTTTAGAAACTCCTGGAGGTGACTAAAGCCATATCATGGGCTTTGTGGAGCTGAAGTTCATTGCCTTATCCCAAATTTTATCCATAGTTTTGCTAGAAAACAACACAATTTCAGTGAATGCAACTCGTTGACAGCAGTAAGGGATGACAAACATAAGGTCCTGACTTGGTTTCATGTATGTCAGCCCCGGTTTGCAGGAGATCATCAAAGCAAGAGCAATATGAGGCTAAATTCATCTGTGATGTTCTACATTGACCTAAACAGGCTTACAACCAGGTCTGAAGCTGTCTCTTGTTTCTTTCACAAAGGGGGTTTCAAAGCAGGTCAGGTACGACAATGCCAAGGTTCTCACTATCATTTAGATATACTGGTCTGTGTTACAGATTTCATTTGCAAAAATCACAGAGTAGAGATTTTTATGATGCCTGAATAAAAAAATGTATCTGTTTGCTCTCCTTAGCTCCTGAAACTTCAATTCCACTGTATTGTGAATGGAAAGTGAGGCTGTGAACTGGCTGTATCTAAGCTTTACCTAAGAAACAACTCTTCTTCTTTCTTGACAATATGGGTGCTGCATTGGCAGCAATGGCAAAACACATCAGGAAAGGATGTGCCTAAAGGACACAAGAAGGAGCTGTAAAGGGCATGCAAAAATGAGTAAATAATTTCCCATGCTGAACTAGTTCCAAATGGACTCTATTTAGGGCTGTGGGATTGAAATTTGTGAAGAGAGTTATGACTAGCATGTCAAAAAGTAAGCAGTGTTGCAATGTGAACAGCAGTCAGCAGCTTAGAAAAAAGCTGCCACAAGCATCCTAAACGAGGGAGTGGAAAGTCTCTAAGGAAACACCATTCTTTGGATCACCTGCTGTGCCTAACATTTGATCAAATGTTATGATTGTTTGAGGGAAACCATCCCCAATTCTCCTTTGGGCTACCTGGGAGAGTTCCAGCAATCTAACTGGGAAAATTCAGATCTGGTATCAGCCAGAGCTTTGAAATTCTCTCCCATGTTTGAAGCAAGTCTATGATACTTTACAGATCATCAGGACAACTAAGACTATGTTCTGGCAGACTAAGTAGCAGCAATTCATTCAATGGCAAGAAAACCTACCTACCACTGAAAAATACCCAAAAGCCTCATATCCACCTGATGGTTACCATGTGTGGCTTCAAACAGTGCATGTTTTCCTGAGCTTTTGCTTCCTTCACTGTCCCATCACAATGGTAGTTTGAAATGTTAATGTCCTCTTTTCCCCTTAGAGGTCACCACCTCTAGGTGACTACATTTCCTTGATGGAGTCTCCCTTCTGGTTGACCACCCAGCTGAACTTTTGGTTTCTGTGACTGCCAGGAAAAAAATCATAATCTAATTTGAATTTTGAAACAAGCTCCTCTGACTCCTAGCAACAATTTGATAGCTCCACATGTTAAAGAAAAAGGAGGGATGAAGAAAAGAGAGGTGAAGTAGATATGGAGTGACACTGTCAACACAAACTGTTGCCTTAATCCTTCATTAGCTCGGCTTGTAGACTCAGCACATTACAAACAACAAACAACGAGCTTACAAATTACAAGAGTTCACCAGAAAGTGTGCTTTTTTTTCCAATTTTTGTTATTGTCGTAGTAACTTAGTGCAAAAGATCACGAAAATAAGCACCAATACACTGAAATATTCAAACTCTCTATATGCATGTCTTGAAATAAACAGTCAAAGAAAAAAGCTACTTCAGACCCAAAAGAAGAATGTGTTTAGAAGTTCCATGTACAAAAGTAGCAGGGAGGAGGGGCCGCCCACACTGAAAGAGGACATGAAGAACTTTCCACTGGGAAAGAAAGTGCAGCAAACTGCAAAACCCAAGGGAACAAATCATGCTCTGAAGCTGTGATGGCAACCTGTGAAGAAAACCCCCAAAAACTTCAAGGGCATGGTGCAACTCTAACTGTAGTCAAGCAAGAGGCCTCCCACCAACCTCTAAAAATTCTGGATAAGGCCCTTGGTTTGGCAGGGGTGAAACTATATCACTTGGCTTGTTTGGCAAGTAGGCATTAAAAAACTGCATGAAAGTTTTGAAATAGCACTCACAAGGTCTCAGACTTTGCTCAAGTCCTTTATGAAGGGTTGCTTTCTGAAAAATAAAATAGAAAAAAAGTCCTTCGTGTCTGTGGAAAAAACAGCAGTGCAGAAGAATATTTAAAACTAGTCTTGTTAAGGGTAAACTTTGTGTAGGTGAGAGTGACAACAATGGCATGAGATGGACCACAAAGAGGTCAAGTTCTGCCTCCTCTACACTTGTTAATTTGAAGTGGAGCATGCATGTCAACTGCCTGGCTTCCTTACAGAAGGAAGGTCGATTCTGTTCTGAAGATGGGGTTTATTTTTTCAGGGATTCATCTCATTGAGAACTTAGGGTTCCTGGATGAGAACTTATTATAATTGGAAAAGCCAGCAAGTATCAGACATAGCTACTTGGGGTTAACAGATGCCAGGATATGACAGACAGGAGACTTGGATCCTTCCTGGAGCTGCAGAGATACCAGGTATCATCTCAAATGGCACCAGACATGTAGAAAGGCATCTGAGAGGGCTGAGTTAGCTTTAGATTCAGAAATGTGTGGATCTGGCTTCATGCATGCTATCTGCCAAAGCTCCCATGTGAGGCAAAAAATGGATGTTGGACCTAGAACAGACTGAAAGGAGAATTATCCACCTCCCCACAGATTACTGATTAGATTGTCACCAGCTCAAAGCGGTATTTTGAAACTCAATTTTCATGTATTTGCCTACAAAGAGATGCATACATTTACTAGACAGAGATGTTTAGAGCAATTTTTAGAGTAATTTAGATGCAAGGTGTCCTTCCTTGACCCCAGCTGTCACCTCAGTACAAAAAAAAAAAGTCACTTGTAATACCTGTGGAGATGTGTCTACTTGATCTTCAAAACTATTGTAAAATTTGGACTCATCGGCAAATTCTGCTAGAAGTAACTTCTCTATTGCCAGGAGACTACCCTGTCTCTATAATGAATGGAGAGAAAAAGGCATCTCTAGTGATTCATTTAATCTTACAGGATGTTTGAGACATTTGCTCTGTCCTCACCAACCACAGGGCTGGACAAGACTGGATGACAATTGTGGAACAGGCAGTTGGTAAAATCAAATGCAAAATGAAACAAACACAAAAGACAAAAGCAATATCCAAGTGCTTCATAGGTCTTGGACTCAATCTTATCGTCAGCAAAATCAATACTGACTTCATTAGGAAAAGATTCATAACCCCTCACCATACTGAAACAATATGATATATTGATTGCTCCTCACTCAAAATGTGAAATATGTGATAAGCTAAATGCTAATATAGACAAAGATCTCATTAAAATAAGGGTTTGGATTACACTGTAAAAATTGAGCAATTGATAAATAGGATGAGTAAAGTCTAGCTAGATCAGGTTAAAATAAAGCCGAGAGAAACCATCTTATTTTTGTAATCTGGTTGTAGTTTTAACTTAAATATCAGGGGCATCTCATGACTGAACACACTCTGATAACCACACAGCTCTATATGTGTCATTTTTACAGTCCCGAGTGGGAATTCTGGCTTAGCCCATATGAGTTAAAAGTATGTCTTTTATTTGGCTTTTTCACTGCAGACATAATCTAAGTGTGGAGCCATGGCAAGAACAAGAATAAATAAAAACAGTGTACATTTTAAAAATTGACCCAAAACACTCACACTGTCTTGTCTCTAGTTAGTGAATATGGACAGATGAAATACTAACTGCCAAGTACATAGGTAACTTACTTAGAACCAAAGTTTTATTTCTGAAAGAGAAATGGGACTCTATTTTCAAAGGTATTTAAATGTCTTGTAGTATATTAGAACATTCCACAGCAAGGCAGACACAGAACTTAATTTGAGTTAAATGTTCATTTTGTTTAGTCACTTAAGCATTGATCCACATCCTCAAGAGACTAAATTCCTTGTAAAGCCTGTCCTTCCCCCAGGTGGCTGCCAAGCTAGTTGGAGTTAGCTTTCTGACATCCAGCCTTCCTCTGTTTTCTATTCCCAGGCACTGGCATTCACTGAGAGTCCTTCTGCATGACTAAATATCTTTATAAGCATGGCTATAATTGGTCAAGTCTTTTCTGGAAAACAAGAATTTGCACTGCTGAAATCCATATCTAAAATACTTCATAATTTCACAGCTTGCCTAACAATAATAATTTTCATAGGTTATGTATCATATCACCAAGAGAAAAAAAAAAAAAACAACAACCAGACAGTATCCTTCAACCAGTCCCTTACTTTAATTATGAAACTTATCTTGGGGAAGGAAGAAAACCCAAACTGCCTCCAAACAACTCTTTGACAGTCTCAGGTTTTCCACTGAAATAAAATCTGAAAATTTATGTATAAAAAGTATTATCCTCTGGCTTTACTTAAAAATATTATCTAGAATGACTGATAAAAGGAAAAGGGAATACACCCCATTTAAAAAGAAACATTAACAAAAATAGCAGAAATGGCTTTAAATAGATGAGAAAAAAGTTCTAATTTGAACTAAGGAAAATTAATTTTAGTTCTAGTAAATTTTTTAAAAACTGTATTTCTTTTATTAAAAAAAATTAATTGGTTTTAACTGATATTGAAGGAAATTCAATGATGTCCTCACTAAAGAAAGCGTTAGAACAAACCAAAAAACAAAAAGGAGTATATATTTAAAGTACTTAATTTAGTATATTTTAGCTATCTTTAATTAGAATAATTTGACATCCTGATTTAGAAGTCCATACAAATGTGTTCATTTGTTCAGCCTTGTAGCATAAAAATCTTCTCATCTCAGTACATCCACAGGTATAAATTAATATCTTTGTACACTAATACATACATTCATATGAAGTTCTTTTTTTTTATAGATGCACCCCAACCTAGCTAAATTTTCAGAGTTTTATCTGCCTATTCCATTCTTCATGTAGCCAATTAAGCACATTAGCACATCAGAGATGTCTCATACAGAGGCCATTTCAGAAAAGATGACTCAAACACAGGCAGAGGCGCCCATGAACTCTCCTATTCTTCCCTTCTGCCATGCCAAACAAAGCAGCTTGATCTGCAGGAAGCAAAGGAAAAGAGAATTGCTTTGCCGGGATTTTGCCGCCAAAGACAAAGCAACATAAAGAGAACCCAGCTACTCAATCCATCATTCCAATACTCATCACACAGAAATGCTGTCAAATAATTGTGTCAGCCAGTGTGTGGCAAAATGTCTGCAGCTGACCATGGCTGAGGAAGAATGGCACCAGACTGGTTTCAATAGAGACAGCTTTATAAAATTGCTCAGGGAAGAGATTTGGTTATAGGGCTGGCCTCATATTCCTCTTCACATAAGAATGATGTTACTCCTAGACTGCTTTCTCTTCCCTGAATGCTCCAAAAGAAGTGGTAAAGAATCACCACATCCAAACAGTCATTTATTTATTTATAAATAAATAAATGTCTGCTCTCTCCTCTCATTAAAAAAAAACTCAAAAAACTTCAATAAACACCTTTGTACCTTTCCAATGGACTGCCTAGAAAAACAGCACCTGTTGCAAGTGTAAGCTCATCTCTTGTTTGCTGTGGGCTACCCACCTCATACTGCGATTCCTTTATTTTTAATCTATGTAAAAATGACCACTGGGTGAAAACCCCAGGATGACTGCACAGGGTGTAGGGCAAAGAAGAGATTTAGCTGTACAATCAATTGTCACTAGAATTAAATCAAGAGTATTGCAATGAATAAGATTTTTCTTCCCCTTAACTTTAGGCTTAATTCTATCACCAGCAAATTCTACATCCTCTTTAGAAGCCCTGCAAAGGCAGATGTCACACAGACACAACAGTGTTCAAAACCTCACTGGCTGGGACTCCTTCATTTCTTACCCTTAGGATATTTGTGATTGAAAAGGAGGTTTTTCATCCTCACACTGCAACCATGCAGCACAAGTAAAATGGGCAGAACTTGATTCTTCAGTAGTGCTCCCAATCAGGAAAGGACAAAAGACTTTTAAAAAAAGCATGAAGATTAATTTGAAGTAGAGCATTTGTGATCTTTTTGTTTCCCTAATGTTCTTCCTTGTAAAGAAGGTTTATCAAATATTCATCTTTTTAGACATAACCTCAAACCTCTCTCTATTTAGTTTTGGAGAAGTTATTCCAATTTCTACAAACAAAAAATACCACTCAATCTTTCATGCAGTTTTGGGAGGTTTTTTTAACTAGTAGGATTTTTTTTTCTCTTTTTTTTAGAAGAGCTGGCAGAAGGTGTGAGTCATGTTTAAGATTAAACTATTTTGGTTTTTTTTCTCATCTATGTTCTTTTTTTTTTCCACAGGGGCAACAGCGTTTAACCTCAGTGTGTGATAATCCTCCATGTGGCATGAACAGGCATATGCTGCATTTCTAAAATTTCAGACAAATATAGAGCACCTAAGTCCTAGCAGCTTCCTAAACCCCTTGGAGATTCAAGCTACTATTTTCCATGCTTCAGCTAGGGTTATACTAGTGTATGCTGGGTCTACGTAGCCAGCCTTATGAGATGGAGGTGAAAGAGGTGCATGGGAATGATATTTATTGTTGATACATATATTGTTGGAAAAGTATTGAGAAGCCTAAAAGTTACAGTAAAAGGACAGGAGGTTGGGGGAAGGAGCTTAATGAGGACAGTTTTATTTTCCTTTATGTCATACCAGCTTTTCAACTGGTACAAATTAATTTAACACCATTTAAATCAATAGACAATATATCAATTAACAACATTTGAGAATTTGGCTGGTTCTTTATGATTGTTGTAAATGAGCCCATGAAATAAATCAGCTGTTTTGATCTCATTCTTTCCCTCTATCCTGTCCCAGTATCTGCAGAGCTATGTGTTCAACTACTTTACCTGTACTTTACATAGTCCAGCTCTAGTGTAAAAGCAATGACTTAAATGGCCCCAGAGAAAAAAAATAACAACAAATAAATGTAGGGGCTTTGAAACATCCAAGAACTGACAGCAGAAACCAGGTGTGCATGTGGATCTTATTTTGTGTAGGATGGGGTAACAGGTCTCTTGAGCTGCAGAAGTAAACTGTGATTGCCAGGCTCTTGTGCAGAGAATGAGGCACTGTGATTGTTCTCAGTGTTTCCTGTGCAGGGCGGTCTTTTCCAAATGAAAAAGAAGCTAGCAAAAAATGAGTATTAAAAAAGAAAAAAAATTCAAAAAGCAAAAAGGAAGGGAGAAAGGAATAAAGAAAGGGAGGATAGGGGAGGAAGAGTAAGAAGAAGTTGCATTGTCCATCAGATAAAATATTCCCGTTTGCACTCGCTCACTGTGTTTTGCAAGTCAATGTCAGCTTTAAAGGAGCTCTCAAGGTTTTCTGGGTATTCCTTCTCCTTTTTCTGGCTATTTCGATGTGCTTGTTTGTGTTGATAGAGGAATCTGCTCATGATGGCAATGATGCAAAAGATGATGAATATCACAACTGCTATTACACCTGTGAAGGGGTAAAAAAGGAAGGATAGAAAGAGTGAAAACCGAAACAAAAGGCTCAGTTACCTCCAAAATAGGTTTACCCATGCACAGCAGCTAGTTGGTGTGATAGATCAGTTCATCTCAGTCTATACACAACCATATGCCTCTATCAAATCCTCCCTGGTAGTTTTTCTTTCTATTTTGTCACCTGAAGAACTCTATAAATAGAGCATGTATTGATATAATTGACCTAATTTCTGTAAAATTATGCTTTCACTGGAAATAAAGTTAGTTCAGTGTGTTTGCTTTTAAAACACTAGATCTGCTCATACAAATTTCTGCTCGGTCGTATTTTCTTCTGTGCTATCTCTGGGAACCTTGCACAAGCCTTGTACATTTTGGTTTATAGTTCTAGATATTATCAAAGGCAGCTCACTACAGGGCATACTATAAAATAAACAGAGATAAATTGTCTTCTAGACCATTATAGGAAAATTAAAACCACACATGAAATTATGAGGACAATGTTCCCCAGTATATAAATACTACCATATGATGACCTGGTGAGTTCCACTACACCACCAGATTACAAAGAGAGAGCTCAGAAAATACGAGATATGTGAATACTCTGCCAAGTATTCACCAGGGTGGTGTGTAAAAAAATGGTGACAGCTGGGTCTTAGAACACAGACTCACATGGAACCAGAGAACACCTGGAACCTCTGGAGGTCATCTTGTCCAGATCCCCTGCTCAAGCAGGCAGGCAGACAGAGTTCAGTTGTATTTTAGAAGACTCGGGTTCCTGATGATCCATGTGTGACCACAATAATCCATAATGCAGCTGCCTACTTAGGTAGCTTGACACAGATACATGCTAATAAACAGAGCAGATACTAGACCTGCTTTAGATTACAAAAAACGTCTTGCACTATTTTTCATGGAGCCCAGATTTAAAGTCTCCTAGATTTTTGCCTTGACAGAATTATGTTTTGACTGTAGTCTTTAAAAATGAACTTACCTCCAATCACAGCTGAATCACTTCTGACTGCATTGGTGAGAGGTTCTCTTTCATCTGTCTTCCCAAAAGGATCTGCAGTTGGTTAAACAAAAGAGAACTTATTTTCTGTATCAACTGTTCATTTTCCCTGTGGCTTAGACAGAAGTGTCCTCTTACTCTCATGAATTCTACCTGTTTTCAGAAGGTGTAATTTGGGGGATTGGGGAACTGAACCAGAAGGGTCTGAAAAATAAAGTGAGTTTGCAGAACAATTTTCTTCTACACCTTCAGGAGCAAATTCTATTAAGGGTATATGTAAAAGGAAACAGAAAGTTTCACACTAAGAGCTGAAAGTGTTGTTTCAGTTCATCAGAAGAATCAGAGAGACATTTTAACTAAACAGCCTATTGGGAGCTTTTCTCAGTCAGGGATGTATTATTATCTTTTTTATTGTTACCTAAGGAATGATACCAGAAAGAAGCCAAAAGAAAGGGATGCTGGGCAGATGTAGAGCTGACCTATCTTGTAGATGAGATATACAACTTGAATTCAATCCCACAAAGAGAAGCAGTCTCTGCTTGGGACATCTCATCTACTACATTTGTGGGACTGGAATGGGAATAAAAATATACTTTTACACACAAATATAGAATTAATCACAGAAAAGGTTAGACTGGGAAGGAACTCTGGGGTTATTTAGCCTCATCTCAGGCCTCTGATCATAAGCTCAAACACGGCTAAATTCAAAATTAGATCACAGTTGGTAATAATTTTGTACATCATCAGTAGATTAATCTCATTTTATTTTTCAGTATACATGAGTTATATAAATCAAAACTAGAAATTTAAGGCTTTTTTTAAAATTTAGTCAAAGATGAGAACAACTTAGAATTATTTTATACCCTAAGATGGCTGTCAAAAATTGATAGTATGACTCACTTCTTTTCGCAAACTAGAAGAGGAGGGCATTCATTATTTCAGATTGAAGATAAGTTAAGTTTCTGGATAATGGAAGTTTGGTGAGATATTTTTTACCTCATCCCACAGCTGAAGCCAGTGAATTCAGTGACAATTAAAAATTTACATCTGTTCTGCAACAGTTCTCCTGTACTAGAGAAAAAAATCACAACTGCTTCCAGTGCATGGCACTAGTAAAAAAAAAATAAAAAATTATTAACTATGTATGAAAAAGTATGAAAAAAATTTATTAAAAATTATATAAGATGTTATTTGTGCCTAAAATATTATTTAAGATTTGATACCTAATGCAATCAGTACTCCACTATTTTTGGTTACTGGAATTTAAGCACTGAGAAGAAAACAGAAAAAATGTTGAAGAGCAGTTTCAGAATGGAGGACAACAGCCACAAGCCCCAGGAATTACATTTTGCCTGAGAAATAAAATCAGGATACAAGGAGAGGATGGCTTGTTACAGTGCAGCAGATGGCCTGTAACAGCAGAGCCATCTCCACTGGGACCACAATACACTCTGAAGCCAAGGAATAGCAACACTGGGTCTCATCTAAGACCTTAACAGGACATCCTCCTCCCTTTAGATTAAACTGATGGCATTACAGCTTGATCCACTGAGGTTGGAAGCCCTGCTGAGGTCACAAAGCTCCCTAGAAATCATCTAGTCCAAACCCCTACTCATATCCATGTCTATTAGGCCAAGATTTTCAGAGCTGTATCCATTTGGGTTTTTAATATATCCAAGGATGAAGGTTTTACAACCTCTCTGGGCTCACACCACTCTTCTTACCAAGTCTGTATCCTGAGGGATTCTCCAAGCAGGTCCATGAGAAGGTCAAAGCTTGCAGTCATGCATTTCTGCCTTTTTTTCTGCCTTCCTCTGAGGATCCTCAGCTTCACCATCTCATAGTTGCTACAGCCAAGGCTGTCCTGGCATATCCCTAGCCAGTCAGAGCTTGTTTGGAAATATCAGGTTCAGCACAATTAGCACAGTGAGACAGAGCTTCACTGTTTAAGGTGCCTTTCAGAAGCAAATCTTTTCTGTGTAGTTCCAGACTTAATGAAAGTATCTGACATTTTTTTAACTTTAAATTCTTGAAGAGCTGCTCTCACGGGACAGGCAGCTCAAGACTCCACCATTCACACACCTGAATCTCCTCTGTAATTTTTACAGCAGTTTAATATTAAGAAAAAATACCATAGGAAAAGTCTATTATCTCTATACCATCAATACAGAGTTCAAAATAACAAGATCTTTACATGTGCCTCAGTGAGGAAGAAGGTGATCTGCAGATCTTTGTTAAAGATCAAAAACCACAGTAAGCACCCTCTCATTTTGTGCTTCCTCATCAGAAGAAGTGTGTTCAGATAACTGTGTGAATGGATTTTATTCCATATCTGTCTGCGAGGAAACTTTTTTGAACACAAGTATTCCTTTCTGAAGGAAACAGCTTCAATTGTTTCAAGTTACAAATATAGAAGGCTTTTTTCACACACTTTAAGAGTTTTCCTAGTGGGCTTTTTTGTTGTATCTGCACATTAGAATATCGACATAGACATGTACAGCCTCCTTTGAAGTTCTATTTTTCTTCTCAGACATTCAATAATGAGAAATTGGAAATGATGAATTGAGATATGAGCACTAAATTTGAAAGTTAATCCTTGACTCTGTTTTCTTTTTATTTCTTAAAATGTGTCCTTTGCATGTAAAAATGTGATGTTCAAGTACATCTATAGAAATTATAATTTGCTACAAATTGGAATTTTTTTTAAACAAGAATCAACCACCCATTGCTTTTACTTTAGCATATAAAGACATGAAGTCTTCAGAGCTCACTTGTTCTAAAGCTCTTATTCAGGCTTTAATCAAATCCAGTGTGAATCGTGAGACTGGAATGTCAGATAATTCATCACATTGAGAGGAAATCATATTTTAGAGCACAGAGTGCCAAGAAAGGCATAAGTTTTTATAACAATTCTGCATTTCTGATGCAACAGTGCTTAACCTTAACAATAGAGTGCAACTGATTGTATGCTTTAAATATTTAAGTTCAAATGCTACACTCTGCTCTGTGTTCTGCCCTGAAGTTCTGAGCCTCAGGTTTTAGTGCTTTCTAAACTCCTTAGAAAAATTAGATCATTGAGGTGACAGATCACAGGGCAAAGAGTTCATATTTTCAGTATCATTGCCCGTTCAGGACTCACATTTGTCTGTACATCAGAACAGACACCTCAGACAACTCGAGGCAGTGAGAAGGAAGTGGGGGGCTGGGAAGGAGCACATGCACACTGGCAGCCACTCTCCAAAGTAATCAGCAGCCTTTTTCCTATGCAGAATGATAATAGCATCATTTGTTTTCTGCTGAACATCCGAGGCAAAAACTGCAGGAAATGGCGATTTGATGCAAGTATGAATGTGAAAGGAATTGTATTATGATCTAAACCAGAGTTTTATTTGTTATCAAAAAGGAGAAAGTGTCTTTATAGGTCAAGGGGCAAAAAACAGCCTTTAATTTGTACCCTTTTCTGGTCATTAAGAATTCTGCCACATCCACTGGTGACTAAAGCAGCAAGTTGATAGTCCCTGTTCATGGTGACAACACTTCCAGCTGCTCTCAGCTTCCTTCTCTGCATACAAATTCACATATGCAAAACACTTCAGATTCCCAGAGGACAGCTTCAGGATTGCAAAAGATACACAAACAATTGGGATCATCTTGCTGGTACTGCTCAAGTAGTGCTCCCTCTCTTTAGTCTAAGAGAATGAAGTACAAGCATTCAGTGGAAGTCACATATGCCAAGGGGTTTGTAAAAGAGTTTTTGCTCATTTCTGTTAGGGCAGGAACAAATTTGAATTGTTTTTTATATGACTTCTATTGCTTTATCACCACTAGAATACAGAATCTGTGTAACATTTAGGTTGTCCTTTGAGATCTGCAGCCAGATCTCAACATTTAGGTTGTCCTTTGAGACCAGAGTCATCTGGAGTGGTAGGAATGACAAATCAGGTGCATAACCAAACTTTCAAAGCTTTTCCACTACAGCTTATGGACTTCTTTGTTTTAGGCAATCCAGGAACTTAGTCTGAAAACATTGTTTCAGAACAATGACTTTTAAAGGGGCCTTGGCTAATCCTGATGCCCATCCTCAACACTCCTGATTCTGAGACAAAAGGGAACTTCCCAGTTCCACTAGTCATACTGTCACAATTGCATTACAGTAAAAAGGAAGGAAACCTCACTCTACAGTATCCTTTAACCTCCACAATGCCCTCCCAGCAGGACATACCTGATGAGGAATATACTGTGGTTGCTGTGTTCACGTCAGCTTCCATCATGGATGCACAGCTGGATTCTGTCAGGGAACCTTGGACAGTCACGGGAGCGACGCTGGGATGGCGCAAGGCAGCCTTCAGGGGAGAGATGTGGTTGTACTGAACAGAGGACAGGCAGCCAGTGAAACCATAGGCATTTGCCTTGGAGACGTCAGGGTCCAGGGACAAGCTATCTGCAGTGCAACAGAAAAACACTCTGGCAACTGACTGTTTTAGGAAGGCATTAAAAAATGAATCCTCTTTTGCCTTACGTCTACTATCCAATTTCAGCTGTTCAGGTTCTCCTTCAGCAGCCTACAAGTCCTCCCTGGACTCTCCCATGAGGTTCCCAAAGTCCTTTCTCTATTATGCTACTTACCTTGAATTGTCTTGCACATAAAAGCCTGCACTACAATTTTTACCTCATCCATTTTCTCTACTAATGGACAATATCTAGCACATCATATCTACTAACCACAACAATAGCAATAGCAACAAAACCAACAACAATAATAATAATACTAAATAAAATAGCAACACCAAATACCATAGAATTCTGGGGCTGATACTCTAAATTTTTTTGGCATCTGCTAACAGCATCAGTTGCACATATATGGAACATACCTTCCAGGCATTCTGCCTCCTCCACTCTTTGGATGAAAGACCCTGCTTTGTGTTTTCTGTCATAAAATACTTTATGTGGCCTGTCACTGAATGGCTTTTTACCTCAGCTTCCTATCCTTCTTCAAGAATTTATTATTCAAGTTTTCTGAAGCATCTATTCATGTTACTTCTTTTTTACTATCAGAATTCCTAAGAATCTTCCTAGTTATTAGACAGGCTCTCACTCCACTAGTCCTATTTCACTAATAAAATAAATAGTAAAATGATACAGTTGCTTATCTAAATCAAAATTAAAACAAATATCACTGCGTAATTTTCCAGCCTGTAGATAAAATAACATAAATAACTTACCTGTTGGTACATATTCAGTTAAATTTCACATAGAGAAAGCAAATCAAAGGCAAGGGTTTGTTTATATAATCATAGAATGGTTTGGTTTGGAAGCAACCTTAAAGATCATCTCATTCCAAGCCCCTGCCATGGGCAGGCACACCTCTTATTAGACCTGGCTGCTCAGGGCCCCATCCAAGTTGGCCTTGAACACTTCCAGGGATGAGAATCTGAAACTTCTTTGGGCAGCCTCTTCCAATGTTCCACCTTCACAGTAAAAAATTTAGTTCCAAAAGTTTTTTATACCAAAGTTTTAATATCAAAGATTGCTTGGGAAAGTCAGGGAAGGACAGTGGAGCCATTTTCTATTTTCTCCAAACTCACATTATTTACTTTCCAGAAATTGAAATTCATGCTGCTCAGAGGTCTCAAACCTGATGCGCTTTATATCTAGGTCAATCAAACAAGAAAAATGCCTACAAATGCACACAGATACAGTATCAAAACTTATTCAAAGTCTTAAAAATACCTGATAATGGAAAAAAACCCCAACCTTCTAGCATTGGAAGTGTTGGGAATAATTCCAATGGCATTGGGAAATAAGGGTTCCTTGTTTCTCAAGTTTGTTTTCAAATCTTCAAAGAATAAGATACTAAATTTTAAAATAAGGTAGAATTTTTCCATTATTATTCAAATACAATGTTCTACACATGGTCAGGATTTAGGGAAAAAAAGCACCTTCTCTCAAAACTGAAATTGCTATTTGAATTATATAAACTTCTTTTTTTATATAAGAAAATACAGAGAAATCACAAAGCCAGCCCAAATCACACATTATTTTTGTGCTCAAGATCTGTGACTGTTATTCCATGGACCCAGAGGGAATTAGCTGGGAAAGATTTCTAATTACGTTTGAGTGTCTTTGTGGAAGTATAACACAGAAGAGTGTGGCTGTTCCTCAGCAAAGCAAGGTAAAGTACCCGCTTGCTCTCCCAGAGGCCTTACAGGAGAAATGTTCAGTTTGCAGAGCTGTCAGGGGCACAGCCTCTGAGCTGCAAGATGGGAAGGGAAACAGTAAGGCTTTGCCACTGGAAAACCTGCAATCTTGCAGAAGTTCACTTTTGTTCTCTGAAAGTATGTAGGAATTTACTGCATTCAGATTTTTAATAAGATTTTGGCTGAGATGTTATAAAACAGACAAAGAATTGCTTCCAAGTTCCTGCAAGAAGGTTTGTATATACTAAAAGGCTGATTTGAAGTATTTGCCATCTTTGTTGAATTTATAAAACCTTTTGTAAACATTCCTACCCTCAGCCTTTATTGTTTTCTTAGCTCTGACACAAAAGGTGAATTGGTTGCTATCTTTTATAACCAGGCAATCTAAGCTGCCCTGTTCAACCCCAATGTACAAAAAGTATAGCCTAAAGAAATAATGTGTTCCTCTCTCATGGTACACTAGTCTGAAAAGTCTAAGAGTCAGTACTTTTGTGGGCATTTTTAAGAGTTACATCAAGGGCCAGTTCCACGAGCCTTTTGTCAAAGTAAGCTTTGCATGAATGAGAACTCGGAGATTTGTTGTTGAAAGACTGAATTTTGAAAAAAAACCCAAAAAAACGAAATCAAAAGAACAAACCAAAAACAACCCCAGAGTCCTCTGGTAACAATTCCACATGTACAGATACAGTTTTCTTTATCATAGAGCTTTGGGTGTGTGCCTAATGTCTGTCAGAAAGGAGGGCTTCCACTGTTCTTAATAAGAAAGCTGCACAACTTGGTTGTGAACGACTTGTGCTGCCCTCTGAATTGTTGAGAGGATAATGTAAATCTGTGATAATGACACGGTTAGGACATTCTGTCCTTTGGAGGTTTTGCATCACAATAAAATGTTTTTCCAAAAGGTGTTTTCACTATATGACACACTGCTCAGTGAGAAAAGCAGCTCGGTGAAGTTCTATGGTCTGTGCTGCAGCCAAGGTCATAAGAAACTTCAGTGGCCTTCCTCTGACCTGGCAGTGCTGGGAATCTTTCCACGCATTTCACTGGTCTGGAAAATCACACTGAATTGCTGCTGATGGCTTGGTTTGATCTGCTGACATTTTAGCATTTCATTTCTGTTCCCAGCACTGGAGAATAAGTTGTTTTGGCTAATTTCTACATGGAGAATAAGAAGGCAATCTTTTTCAGCATTTAGTAATTTAACTGCTCATTCTCCACAAATTAAGTTTACCCCTACATTTAGGAAGTAATTTTTGAGCTTTATCTGCTGAATTGTCCATAAGTTGGCCTGGCTTCTTGTTGGGTCCTGTAGCTGATCCCTGGAAGCTGTCTGCAATGTCACAGCTCAGCAAGCTTTATGTTGGTTTTCCATGTATTTACAATGGCTTTCCATAATAACAAGGATTAAGTCTAACATGTGGTTGTATTTTTTAAACTTTATAGATTGTATCTATATTATAGGTATCCACATAACTTATGTGCTGATTTATTCTTACTCAGAAAATCAGACATCCTGTTCATTATACACCTCTGCCACAAACAACACACTTGTTTTAAGATTTTAGATAAAGAATTTTTAAGTCTTCATATCTCAGTAATGGGAAATTAATTTTCATCATGAATAGAATTCCATGAGAATTCTCTTGGACCAAGAATCAATCTGCTCAGTAATGAAACAGCAAATTGACATAGTAAATGATAACAAGTAGGACAAGGTAACTGGAATCAAACACAAATCAAAAGTATTGTTTTTGTGCAGGGTGAGTGGGTAAAATACCCTCTTTCTAAAGATATCTTTGTGTAAAACAGGAACATAAACATTTTTCAATATATTTTTGTTATTTCCTTATCAACATTATTTTCATGTCACTCAGAAACTTAGACCGCATTTTGCCAAAATGCTGAACAGGACTGGCAAGATTATTTCTTGGATGTTGTCACCAGATCTGAAGCCATGACCTTGAGGTAAAAGACACTTGTAGTCTCCACACACTGCAGTGTCTCAGAAGAGCTGACTACAAGGCACTGTGCAGGTACCTTGAGAAATGTGCTGCTGTGTCCATCAACAAGCTCAGTAAACACTGCTGACATTAATCATCCAGTTAGAAAGGGCAGAAAGTGTATCTTGGGTTAGCCTGGAACTCAAAAATATAACTTTGGAATAATCTCATTTCCTGGTGTGAGTGGAGTGAAAACTACTGAAGTTTTTCCTGGTTACACGTGAGGTCAACCAGTTTGACTCTTGCTTAATGAAAGCATGAATTTGAAAAGGGGACAGGCTTCAGACATTCCATGCCCTTCCCAAGCACTTCTGAAAAAGCAAGGAGCAGCAAGAGCAAAGTGAAGGCACTTCCTTCTCATGAGGCTCCCCAGGAATGAACAGAATGCCCAAATGAGCTCAATGAGCCTGGATTTGTTTTGTTGCAATTGAACATTTTGTGCAAGTGTAACATTTAAGGATTTTTGTTTCATTAGGCTTTGCATAGATAATTTAAGGCATGCATTTATTATGTTCTCTCAAGACAGCTTATCATTGAAAATGAGGCCCTTGGAGTTGCAATGTGAAATTTGTTAACATGTCATATTTGACATGTGAATCCTAATCTGTCACAACACAACCAGTCCTATGTGATTCTGCACGGGCTGAAAACAAAATCTATAAAAAGAAGAAAATATGCAAGAAGATGGAGAGATGATGTACAAAAGCATATACTGATGTACAATATATGCTTGTCCCAGAAGCAGACAGCTAAAATCAACTCAAGTAGCAAGAATTCAGTCTAAAACTAAAATTTCTGGGTAGAAGCAGATGACCTTGGACTCTATTTAGGCAGCACTGTCTGCCTAAATATTAAGCATGGTGTTATGATCATAGGGTAAATGATATTGCTGGGGAAAAAGTTGGAATAGATCTGGCCTCTTTTCAATAGAGACTTCATGGCATTAGCTTAGACCTTGGATTGCTTGGACTACCTGGGGTAGCCAAAATATGCTTAATTTAGGTGCTTGCCATCTTGGTCTTTTATCTTATGTAGTAATTTCCATTTCCTTAATGCTTTACTGTACTACTAGGAGGAAAACCAACATCTTTTAAAGGCACCCTAAAATTCACCTGAAAGAACTTTGTTCACAATATGGTCTAAGAAATAGGTATTTAGGGCAAGAAAAGTCTGAAGCAAAGAAATGAACTTTGCAGTCACCAGAAGAGTCCAGCCAATATCTCTTGCAGACACTGTTGTATTGTTTAAACTGTAACTTGTGATCTGGTGACCTTAAAAACAAGAATGTCTTTCCATTAAAAAAAAAAAAATAGAAGAAAAAACGGACTTAAGCATTTTTCATAGAAACTCTCTAAAGGGAGGTACTTCTTTAAGGCAACTTTTGTATTTCAGAGTTAATGACAATTTACCCCTTGTGATTTAATTATCCCATTATCATCTACCCCTATATAATATTCTTGGATGAACTGCTCTGTGATCTCTTCAGTGTACAGATTCCATTTTCTCCTCATGAACTTTTAATAAGAAAAGCTATTGTAAAATCATAAGAATTGTACTGCACCTACAAAATTATTTTAATAAAATTACTTTCCAGATAAACTTTCTTTTATGTACACTTTACATCAAAGCAGAATGACTCAGTGGAAACTTGAGTGTGTTTTAGCTCAGGCTTTTAGAGATAAAAAATATCATGTTCCTGTGCTAAAATACACAATCATTTATGCTACCAGTGTGGGAAGGTCTGCTAATTGATCATTTTGAAGACACAAATAAATTAGCTCAACAATAATAGGTTCTAAAGAAATACTTGCAACATTTTTCTTCAAAATCCTCTTGAATCCTTTCACTGCTACCCCCTTTTACTCTGGTATTCCTACACAACTACAGTATTAAATTGCTCAGACACAAATACACAGACAAGTTCACTTCTCTGCATCAGAGATAATTTTTCCCAGGGACAATAATGGTGAAAAATTTAGACGTGTTAGGGCACAGTAAAAAGTTTTCAAGGATTCATTAAAGTAAACCTGCAAACAAATGGATTGTATTTTCCACGGGGATAGCAGCTTTTTGTAGACAACACCTTAATACATGCAAATGTATCTCTGAGATCAGAGAATTACAAAATGATTTAAGTTCAAAGGCACCTCTGAAGGTCATGCAGTTCAATCCCTTGTTCAAAGCAGAGCCAGCCTCACAGTTAGGTCAGAATGTTCATGTGGTTAAATACAGCAGGATGATCTCTGCAAGGAGCACTTAAAGTAAATGAACTGGGACTTGGGTTAAAATTTCACTGAGGCTTTGCCATAAAGTGTATGACCCATTTGGGGCCTGAATCCAGTACTCACTAAAATCCATGGAAAAACTCCCATTGATACCAATGAGCTTTGGATAGGTCCTTTTGTGTCCTGACTCTATATTTGTGAAGTAAAAATGACAACAAACTACAAGATAATAATATTTTTCTATTGCTGTTGGGTACAGTGAGGATGAATTCAACAGACATCTACTGGCTACTTGAATGATGCTTCCTTTTACTCCCTTGTCTTCAAAGCCACACTTATATTTAGATTGATCTTTCCAAGGCAGCTATATGGCCCCATTACTGTGTATCTGAAGAGCTCACAGCCTTTAATGCTTTTATCCTCCCAGCACCCCTCTGATACAGTGCTCTTCTATTATCTATGCTTTACTGATAGAGAAGGGAGATAGTAAAGCTCAGACTGGTTCCAGTGGGAATAAAATGCCTGCTTACCTTTATATCTGCACATAAATGGCTTACCCAAGGTCATTCAAGTAGTCTGTGGCAGAGTGACTGTCCCTATGTTTTGAATTTCAGGTGAGACTCCTCTGCCTAAAACAGAGGGGTTTTTTCCCCCAGAATTCACAGCTGCAGCTGTGAATAAGGCAGCCATTGGAAAAAAACATCATGGTTTGGAAAGGAGAAAAAAATACTAGAGTGTAAGTACCTAAAGAAAGTGTAATGGGGCTGGGGTGGGGAGGGGTAGAAGCAGGGGAAACACTATTATTTAAAAAACCGGTCATTTTATAAAAGTGCACTTTTCAAAAGTTCCAGCTGTGCTCAAATGGCTATCATAAGAAAATCTGGTGAGGAAGGAGTTCCAGGCTTTCATGATGTCCTGCTGGAAGACCTCTTTGAGATTTCCCAGTCAGTGGAAAATTAATGGTGGAATCAAAAAAGAAGGTGGTATAATCATCTGATTAGGCAGCCAGGATGAGGCTTTTAGAGCAGACAAATGAGGATGAATGTGACAGGAAAGAAGAGAGACATATTTTTAGAAGATTATAGCATGGATATGTAGGACATGTAGAACAGAAAATCTTTTACAGGGTTCTCTTTCAGTAGACACTTAAATTTCTTAATGAATACCTTTAGGTGTGCAACCCCAGTGGCATCCAAAATAAACACTACAGGAAGTCTTGGTCTACTCCAAAGCATTACATGCCTCTGGAAGTTTTATGCTTTGCTGAGGGCATGAGCAATGAGAAGGAAAAACTTGGCAGATACTGGATTAAGTCACCCATATTCACCTGGTGAGCCATCACTAAAAGAAGCTATAGTCAACATTTTATCCATAGAACAGGATAAATAATGATTTAACATCCTTATGTAAGTTCCATAGTCCCAAAATGACAATGTCTAGCTCTCCTCTTTGTACAACAAAGCAATACTCTTAACGTTGTAGCAGTAGGAATTTCTGGTTTGGTTTTGCTTCTTTCCATCATGGAACAGTGTGTAAGTTTGGAGAAGATAAAAAATGGTGGAGAGCAGTTGGTAGACCAGATGGTTGTGTCACCATTCAGAGGGATGTTGACAAGCTGGTGGAATGAGAAAACAAGAGCACTGCATTTCAGCAAGGGAAATGTGAAGATCTGCACTTGGGTTAGAAAGAACCCCATTCAGCAGTGCTGGTTTGGGGCTGAGCAGCTGGTAAGAAGCTTTGCAGAGACAGCTTCCCATTGGGAGGAAAGCATGGACTTACTGGAGTGAGTTCACTGAAGGCTGCAAAGACGATTTAGGGACCAGAGCATCTCTCCTGTAAAGAGAGGATTGATAGAGCTGGGAGTGTTTATCCTGGAGGGAGAAGCCTGAGGAAGGTCTGTGATTTTCTGAGGGCACAAGGACTCAGAATAGCTACAGCTGTGGGATAAAACGTGGAAAATTAAATCCTAATATAGAAGAAACAGTTTGTGGAAATTCACTTAACATATGAAAAAGAAACTGGAATTAGAATTAGGCTGGAATTAAAGTGACTTGCTGGGATGCATTGTGTCAATTCCAGTATGGTAATAGTATTTCACCACCTGAAAGGCTAAATTTAAGGCTTTAGTGCCAGTACAGAATATGAACTATTGCTATACTAAAACAAAACCCCAATAAACTTTGGGGCAAGACAGAAATAAAAGAAGGATAAAAGTCAATGGTGTTCAGTGGAACTGAATGCCTGACCTTTGGAGATACACCTGGGCTTTTTGGCTTTGCAACAATTTGCAATTTTGAAGTTAATCATATTTTTGTGACTCAACCTAGTTTCTCTCCATAATGCTGAGCTGCACCATGTCAGCTTTCTGGCTACATTTTTGAAGGTCTTTGTGCTACCTTCCATCTTTCTGGTAAAAAAAAATCCTTGCTTTATTGACTTGAACTTAGCTCGAGTTCTAGGTAGAGGTCATGATGAGTAATGTTCTTTTAGATTTTTAGCACTACAGCTAAACATTGACGAAGTTGGAATTTTAGCTTAGCTCTGGAATGGGCTGAAAACTGTCAGGTTCCTAAACTTGTCCACAAAGGCTTGGAAGGCGGCTGCATTCTGAAAAAAAAAAACCATTATAGATAACTAAGGGGATAATCAGGTCCTGCTCTTAATCTACTTGATTAAACACGATGCAGAATGCACTATTGTCACTCTCCAGAGTTACACTGCACAAGCAGGCACCAGGGCACGTCTGTAGAGCCTGTCTAACTGCCAGTCCCACAGGCCTCGTGTGCTAATAATGAAACATATAAAATTGCAATGGTGACTCAGATGTCAGGCTTGATATGGAGGTCCAATTTGAACAAAGGACTGAAATATCTGTAAAGAAGGTTGTATTTAGAATCTTACTGGGAAAGAACAAGACTCTAACATAAAGGAATATGACATACTTGACAATAAAAAAGAGAAGTTCTATTTTCTAAATTTCAGGCAGGGTTTTCCAGGGCTTGTAATGGCTTTCTAGTGTGGAGGAGTAAAGATCAAAGAAACATGTACAGAACATGCAGAATTGTGGCCTAAGTGCCATATGCAATAGTCCTTGCAGAATTCAAATGGAAAAAAGACTGGCAGTGAAAAAAAGGGCAGAGAGGATGAAGGCTCCATTGTGCTGTTCTTATCATTAGGAAACAGAAATGGCTGGAGAGGAGGAAGCTGCAGTCAGCAAAATAGTATCATTAGGCTAAGATGCTGCCCTGTGCAGCCACACAGGCTGTATGAATCACTTCACTGGAGGGAGCAGTCGGAGCACTTAATATTGCTATCGATGCAAACAAGTAAAGCTGCCAAAGTTTTGCATTGATGAGATATATAAATAGAGTACTGGAATGCTCAGGCCAACTCTTCCAGCAAAAACCACGCAAACAAACTCCCAATTCTATCAAAAACCCAACATCCAGCACAGACTAATTCCAGCACTGCAGTGTCTCATGAATCAGGAGTATATTTAGTAGAACCTACCTGTGACCTTGCCCAAGGTGAGTGACTTAATGGCCTTGAAATCAATCTCAGAAAAGTTGTGTTTGAGTTTGAGAACTTGATCAACCTGGAAAAGGTCAATAAAATTACTTCAGTACAACACCACATGGACACCTCTAGATCTCATTGTACTCATTGCAAACTTCTGGGAATGTTCTCAGCTGCCAATCTGTTAATTCTGCCCCCAAGCGTGATTCAGTTTCTAAAGATAGCAAAGTGGATGTACTTTGATTTTAGCATGAGAAGCTGAAAGGTATACCAGAATAGTCATATAAAGGACTTTGAAGAACCTTCCCCTGCAGAAAAGCTTAAAATGTTTGACCCTGAAATCCCCCTGCTTCCCAAAATCCATGTCTAGTCACTTCAAAATACACTCAAAGGAGGCCACTCTAGAAATGTATTGTGAAGAATTAGTTCTGCACAGAAGAAAACCACAGAGCAGCAGACAATAGAAGACTGGTACTTGAGGAAAACCCTGGCTTTTAGCATAACCCTTCTTCTTAGATAATGAGGCCTACCCACTGTAGTTGTGTGATGTGTGATTTTACCACCCAGAGATGGAAACTGTAGAGAGAAAAAAATGCAGCGCTGTGTGTTTCTATCTTTTCATTCTATTCCTTAAGATACAACCTCTCTATAGACTCTGTAGACTCTGCCACCCTTCCTTGTTAAATGATTTTTGCCCAGATCTAGCCAACCTGTTTTGCAATATGGATGGCTATAATTAGCCTTAGAAGAAAAGCAGAAGGAGCAGCAAGATGGTCCTCTTCGCCCTGCCTTTGAAAAACAGGTGATGCATGGGAACAAGGCAGAGGAGGGGCTTTGTCCCTCATGAGGTTGTTACACTCAGCATGGCTTGCTTCCAGTTTCTAGGATGGGGCACTGCCATGCACATGGTGACTGCACCCTGCATTCCCTCAGCTTTTCCTTTTCTGTGAGAGGATAAGGCAGATGGGGTCACATTCTCCCTTGGGAAACATACCCTAACCAAAATTGAATTCCTCAGCTTTTTTCTCCCTTTTGCAGCTTTTCCATGATCCCTACTGTGTGTTTCAATGGAGACTACAGATCACACAGACATTCCTAAGCCCCAGAACCACTCCAGTGATCCAGATGAACTTCTGGCCAAAGGTGTTTCCTAATTCACAGCTTGTCAGAAGCAAGGGAAGACCTTTCAATGGAAAACACCACTGTTGGGCACTCTTTGAATAGGGTCCAGATGGAGCTCTGCTTGAAGATACAGGGCTGTTCTGCTGCTGGATCAGTGTGAAACCTTTGCCTCCTGCCAGTGATCAGGCATTGAGATCAGGGAGTCTGATTCCCAGAATTCATAAATCGTACAATGGCTCGGGAAGGAAGGGACCTTAAAGATCATCTCATTCCAGGCCTCTTGCTGTGCACAGGGACAGCACCCACTGATAGGTGCTCAGAGCAACCTGGCCTTGAACACTTCCAGAGATGGGAATCCACAACTTCTCCGGGCAACCTGTGCCAGTGTCTGTGGCCTGAAGTGCTGTTTAACACCCAGCATAAGCCATGCCATACCTGAATGACGAGCTCTCTGCCTTCCCTGTTAATCTTCACACGGTGCAGCTCTCGGTTGGCAAAATTTCCAGAGTCAATGGTGAAAATGAGGAGCCCATCCTTGCTCAGCTTGTATCGGACCTGTAAACTTCCTTAAAAGCAGAGAAAAATTGTATATATAAAACCTGTGTCAGCAATGTGATATCATTCAATAACTTTCCACAACAAATAACCAATTTTCTTTTTATTGCTATGGAGTAACAAGGTTAATAAGTCAAGAAGAAGGTTGAAAGAGTTCAAGCTGTAATGAAAAGTGTGAAGAAAATAATGCACTGGAGGAGCTTTCCTTCCTACTGGGTTAACAAACTGCTATGGAAACATAAAACTTAATGAGTAACTAAGGCAAGTGTGTCTGTCTGCAGGTCAGACATTGAGCACTGCCACAGCTGATCTACATCATCCTGCAAGGGATCACTTCCAGCAGAGGGCATGCAGGGCTTGCACTGCTCTGCTAAACTAATAATGCTGGGTTTTTATAATTTCTTTTCATCCAGATGTAACAGACAACACAGAAGACAGTGACAACTGTAAGAATTATAACTTAATTCCAAACAAGTAAAGGCCTGTACTTATGTTATCATTTAGATGAAATAAAGAAGTACCTTTACTTCTAATATATTTCAAGGAATTAATGTAATTCATATAAAAATAAATGCTAAACATCTCATTCAGTCTTGCTATCAAAATAAGCATTGTGACTTTTGATAAATAACAGTACTGTAACAAAACAAAATGCACAAGGAAATGAGGAATCCAGTATGAATTTCAATCCTTCAACAAATGGCTACAGGAAATGTGTATAGATGATAGCTATAGATGGATATAGATGATATTGATATATACACACATGGAGCTACATATGGCATAATCTAAAAGAAAAAGCATCTATTCTGGTAAAATCCTTTCAAGCATACTTTTCTGGGAATTAAGTACAGCAACTAAAATTCATGGAACGGTAGTACCATAGAGTTCAAAAGCTTTTCTGGTGCAATTTAAACTGTCCCCAAAGAGAAAATAAATGCTGACAGCACCCCAACCCTGAGAAACGGTCCTGCATTTATTCCCTGTTCTGAAAATTGTCAGGAATTTTTCTACCTCTACACACCTCACAGTGAAGTTGGTAGTCATTCAAGATGGGACCCCTAATCCAGTTAAGATCATTCCCCCTCTTTTTCCCTTGCCAGGATGTTTTCCTCCTAAGAGCTGTACTTAAAAAAAATGTTTTACAAAATTCAGTATGTCCCAGATGAGCACTGACACTCTCTGGGATTTGTAGGATAGAAAAACAGCTTTCAAAATCAAGAGGGAAAATGGGAATGAACTACTAGGATGAAGGTTTTTTAGCTGATTGAGAAGTCTGCTGAACCAGGAGAAATTTTAAAGTGAAAATGGAAAAAAAAGCGATGAAAAGCATTTAAATTCTCACACATAGCTATGGACATTAGAGGGGAATTTGTGAAGACAGCAAGGTCAGTAAAAGCTGCTAAATTATTCAGCGTGATATTATAGGTCCCAATTCAGCTGCCCCAAATCAGAGTGAACAGCTCCCAGCCCTCATTGCATAGTGAGGGCAAGGAGGTGCTGTCTATCACCATGACTGCCACACTCAAAGGTCCAAACTAAATCACCATCACATTATCTGGTACTGAGCAGAAGATGCATCAACAGGGATTAACAGTGTAAACATCTTAGAAACACTTTAGAAACATGAGAAACATGAGAAAAGAAGCCCAATTGCAAGGAAGTTCTTCAGATTTGCTCTGGGTAGTGGGAGAGCTGATAGAAAGTAGAAAGGTTGACTGACCCTGACACCACAGCCAAGATCACCACACAGAGTAAGCTGGAACTAAAATATGGTAATCTAACAGACTGGTCCAAACTAAACTCATGTCTCAGCAGAAGCTGTTTATAGGCTGTCTCTTACCTGGAGCCTTTGAAAGGGATGTAAAGCAGAAAATGGAACAGGCCTTAAGTTTGTAAATGCGAAAAAAACTTCTCTGCTCTTTTTGAAGGCTATGAACACACATGTGTATAAAATTATAATGATGTATGCAGGTGTATGCAGGTGATCAACAACAACAACAACCAGCACATCTGTGTTCAAAGGGAGCCAGCATGACATGCAGTCTATCCAGGCACTCAGCTGCAGCAAACAGGGATTTACCCATTGACTTTGTCACGGAAGCAGTGATTTTAAACCAGAAACCATCTGTTCCATTTTTTGGGAGACAATGGAGGAAGCTCTTGGCATCCATTGAGAACAGATCTTACTTTCTAAAGTGGTGCAATTTCACATTAAATCATGTAAAGAGATTGGTGAATGGAATTTTATTTTGTCAAATTGCTTTGAGTTCCAGTGGCAACTCTTTTTATGGACAGCTGCCCTTCAAAACTATTGAATTCAAGTTGGCACTTTGCCTGCGGTCAAATATGTATTAATTGAATCCAGAAGTACATGACCTTATCTACCATTGTAGATGAGAGCTAATTTTCACCATTGTATTTGAATTTTCACCATTGTAGATGAGAGCTAATTTTGCTTTGCATTCAATACTAAAACTTACTAAAACTTCTGTGTTCAGATTACAGAATAATTTTCCTGGCAGATTAAATTGCCATTTTATTACTTGACAAGCAAAATAAATGGATTGGTAATTAGGATTATTATTAAGAATTTTATTTTGTCCTCTGAATTTTGATTATCTGGTCCACTGACTTTCTCCATCACATCAGCCCAGTGTCAGAAACTGCAAATGGAAATCAGTGTATAAACCAGCTCTATTCTCCGTGTTCTCTATTTTGCATCATTTTTGCCTCGCAACAGGGGTTCACACTAATCATGAGCAGTGTAATTTCTGTCAGTCTTGTTGTAGTCATGTCTGTCATCCTCTTTTCAGCTCTCCATGGCTGAGCATGCACACCTGGAGTGTCATAATGCTCAAGCAATGCACAACCAGTTGCACTCCTTCCCTAATGTACATTGAATTGCTGGAGCAATTGTTAAGTCAATAAGGGAGAGAGAGAAAGGAAAAGACAGAGATCCTTCTTTTGGCCTTGGGCTGGAAAATTTTAGTGGGCTCATTACCCAGCAGTATTAGGTAAGAGTAGATTCACACATGATGATTGTAGTTATCCATCCCCTTCATGTTGGAATGCTGCCCCTAGAGCAGCCTGAGAGGCGGGCAGGCTTGGCTTGGTCACAGAGTTACTGAGCACAGCGTGGCTTCTTTTCAGCACTTCCTGAGGAAATGACTGCACGTGGGCTGCCGTGCTGCTGGGATGAGACCACTGCCAGTGTCAAAGCTGGCTCTCTGCACATCACTGTGGGCCTCAGTCTGCAACCTGCAGCACTAAAATCTACGGTTGTGGGGCTGATTGACATCCCCCTGAAGAGATCAAACAACTAAGAGCCATTTTAACAGGATTCCTGGGGGCTCCCTTCTGCAGAGGGAAGTCCTGGGAAACAGAGACCAAAGGCCATGATTTATGCCATCCCATGCTGGTGACTAAGACTGAGGTGGCTTTTCTGAAACAAAACACTCCCAGGACACTCTTTCAATGATGATGGAGGCCAGCACTTGTACTTGCTAGAACACTAATGATCAGTGCCAGCATAACCAACCTCCAGGCAGCTACAGGAACAGCATGGTGTCTTCAAACGGCTTCTTTTTTTCTGAGGATGAGCTGCTGTAGCAGCTCTTATGTCTAGTGGTAATAAGGATACAAAACTGCTCAGAGATTTCAAAGTGTTCAGTCTGAAGAACAAAAAAAAATATTCCCAGACTGCACAGTGTGAAGAAATAGTGTGGCCATGGTGTTACATATTCTATGTCCCAAAGCCGTGCTGATTGAACATGTCAACAGGAGAACTGCCTTTCTTCTCTCTGTGTCTACAGCAGCATCTGAGTGGAATGTCAGAAATAATTTGGGGCCTATGCCCACCAATTTTACATTCATTCTGGACTGCCAAAGCTTGTGGCGAAAATCAAACAGTAATTTTTAAATCATCACCCAGAAAAGGGAAAATGTTATACAGTGTTCCAGCTCAGGAAAAGACTCCCTTGTTTGAAAGACCTCAGCCAGTGCTAGGTATTTGGCAACAAGATTAAAGCAGCTTTGCTAAAAAAGAAATCAATTATCAGGAATTTGGTCTGTAAATCCATCATTCTTAAGTCAAATTCTTGTCAGACATGTCACCAGGACCACAGGTCTTGTGTCATTTCATCTTGAAGGACCAAACAGCAAGGAAAGGAATGGCATCTGTGTGAGACTGAGACTTCTCTGCAGGACTTTTATTTATGGAAACCGGTTTTAAACGAGCCCAAATTGAACCCAATGACTCTCGCCAACTTCAACAGCACTTTTTAATGACTTAAACTGGCTGGAGCAGCTGGTGAGACATCTTGCTCTGCTCAGAGAAGCTGAGGTTAATTCAGGGAGCACATGTGGGTGGCACATGTAAAATGTACAAATTTATCACCATAGTGTAACATCACTTACACATTTAAACCAGTGCAGCTGACAACTCTGGCTTGGGGTAAATGTGCATGTATGAAATAGTGAAACACTGCATTAGATAAAAGGGCACTGGACAACCCCTGCATGTCTTGCTGCCTCAGAGCCACCCAGGAAAGTGTTTGGGAGTAACAAAACTTCTTACAGCTGTCTCAAATTGGCAGTCACCCTTGTTGGACTGCTAGACTTTAACTACACCACCACATGCATTCTCCAGACTCACCCAAGCTGTAGCTGAAAGAGAAAATAATTAAGGAAAGCATAAATTAAACAAAGGGTGGAATATATTAGTGAGGCTACTGATGTTGCAATTATGAAAAAAAAAATTAAAAAAAAAGAAGTATTGCCTCAAAAGCCATTTGCAGCAAATGAGGTATAAATGTTCACTCCTGATTGCAAAACAATACATGACACTTTTCAATCATCTCTACCACAAAATATATCTCTGGGAATTTGCAACATTTAAGTGTGGCCGTGTCCCTTTTCATAGCCTAGATATTTAAAAATGAACCACTGTTTTCTCAGTTAGGAGCAGCTGGCTTAGAAACATGTTCCTTAATTAGCAGCTACTCCCCAGGGATATTTACTCAGTAAATTTACTCTCCATTGGAAGTGCTGCTGGTGATTTTAAGAACAGAGCCCATCTCTTCAGTGTCCAGTGGCATTTAACTAAGAAAGTACTTGAGTTTATTTAGGAAGTGGCTCTTGCTATTTGTTTTGCATAGAAAAAACAAAGAAAAAAACTGTTGAACATGTTTGCTGATTTCACTACTCAGCTATTACACTGCTTAGACATTACTGTTTCATAGGGTTTAAAAGAAAAATCCACCACTCAATTTTTTGCAGTCTCTTCCTGTAATTAAAAAAAATAGGAGATTATTTGAATGCCTCTCACTCAATGCTTGAGACATTCAGGACTCAAGGATCATATTCAGGCCATCCTCTATTTAAGAAAAAAAAAAGAAAAACAACACTTGCTCTTCACATTGCATTTCTTCAACTTAGAAAAAAACACACACAGCAAAAGGAGACTATCCACTGAGGCCCATGACCTCAGTTCACTCTAGATTCCTGCTAGACAGCTGGACCCAGATTGAGATTGTCACTTAAACATCAATAAATGTAGCTGGTTCCCTTACGTGACTGAGAAATGTGTTTAACCTTCACAGACATCTCATTCCCACCAGCTGCCAGTTGGCTGAACACAGACTGACCAGCAATTAACAAGGAATGGGCAGATGCTTCTTGTTTCAAAGGTAGAAAATATAGCAAAATCTAAAAAATGACCCAGAGGACCACAGCCAGAGAGCTCGTGATGCACAGACTGGGTGGCCTTAACACAGAGCTTATTGCAGTGATTTTAAGGGGATCTCTTCTCTGAACAAAACAGCTCATGTACATGGTGATGTGGCTGGGTCTAAAATGGGAATAGCACTAACCCATGGATGTGGGAAAATAATAAACACTGTCCATCCAGTACAGCTCATAGGCAAGCATGCACAGTGGTGCTTTTATGTACCCTGGAGGCAAGAGACAGAGCACTGCCACAATTTGGGATCTACCAGCTTGATGGCTGCTGACAAACATCCTCCTTCTCTATGCCACAGTTTATCCACTGGTAAAATACATGAATGTTCATCTGTTGGAAAATGACATGAAACCTCCAAGGCAGGAGCAATTTAAAAAACCCACTATTAGTCATTATCATTACCTCTACATTTCCAGGTATTTCTTTTTGGTGAAGGAAGTGGTTACTGTTTCTTTTACAAAGTGATGCAACATTAACTATCTTTATTTCCCTGAAGGTGATTGAATATAAATACAAAGAAGAGAACTAAGGGTTCCAGTTGCAGTTAAATCTCTCTGAAAGCACCCGCTTTCTGATGGGAAGGTTTATTCTAGTAAATTTTAAATCATACCTTTTCTAAAGACTCTTTGAAATTTTATAACACTTTTACTTTAAGACCCTTCATTAACAAAGGCTATCACAGAATCATAGAATGGTTTGGGTTGAAAAGGACTTAAAGATTACCTGGTTCCAACTTCCCTGCCATGGAGAGGCACATGGGAAGGGACACCTTTCATTAGACCAGGCTGCTCAAAGTTGTATCCAATGTGGTCCTGTACACTTCCAGGGATGGGTATCCAAAAATTCTCTGGGCAACCCATTCCATGGCCTTAGCACCCTCAGAGTGAATTTCTTCCTAAAATCAAATCTAAACACACCCTCTTTCTATTTGAAGCCATATCCCCCTTGCCACACCACTCCATACCCTTTCCAGCTTTCTTGTAGCCCTCCTCTAAGTACTGGAAGGGCTCTAAGTCTGCTCAGAGCCTTCTCCTCTCCAGGCTGAACCCCAACTCTCTCAGCCTGTCTTCACAGGAAAGGTGTTTCAGCCATCTGACCATTTTTGTAGCCCTCCTCTGGACTCATTCCAACAGGACCAAGTCCTTCTTATGCTGGGACCCCAGAGCTGTTTGAGTGCTCCAGGTGGGATCTCACTGCAGTGGAGTAGAGGGGGAGAATCCCCAGGTGTGACTTGCTGGCCACACTGCTTTGGATGCAGGGACCATGCAGGGTCTGGTTGGGTTTCTAGCTTGTGATATTACGCTGCCAGGTCATGTTGAGCTTCTCATTTAACCAAAGCTCCCAAGTTTTTTTCCCCAGGGCTGGCCTCAACCCAGCCTATATGTGTGTTTGGAATTGCCCAATCATGTTCAGGATCTTGCATTTAGCCTTGTTGAACTTCATTATATGCATCTGTGTCATACTTTTGGACCCTATACTCATATCTCTGCTCAAATCTCCCTTTCTGTCTTTAAACACACACTGGATGCTAATTGTCTTACACAGACATTCAGGAGGCCCCATGGTTTATTCACCTTTGTATGAAGAAGAATCTTGCCAGGCTTCCATCTCCCTCTATACATTTTATTTAAGACTCACAGAGCAGCCAGGATGGCAGGAAGAGTTTTTATTCTTTACCCAGCGATTGGAATACAAGTATCATCCTATGAATTTTATTCCAAAAGTTCAACCTTTCTTTGCAAATTATGCAACATCATTAATGCTGTGTGAACAGCTCTTGGGAAAAAAACCCAGACCTGTTGTTGTGATACCCCGAGAAAGTCATCCCAGCCTGCCCTCACAATGATTCTGGCTCACAGTTTCTTTTTTTCCTAATATCTTTTAACCATTCTTCTTTCCATTGTGGCAGTACAGATGCCTGTTCAAGCAAGGACTAGTGTCATGCCAACCTAACAAATAGCCATTATGTTCAGCAATGAGAACACAGTAAAAAGATGGTATGAACAGGGAAAAAAGAAGCAATTTCAGCACTGCATGATGCCTGAGCAGAAGAGCGAGCAATAATCTTTTAGACAAAACTACTGAAAAGTAATCATATGCTTCTTCTAAAATGTCCTTTTCATTCTTAACTCATAATACAGGCGGCACAGAACTTTGTGGATTAATGGCTTTCTGAGGTTAATGATGCCTGTTTGTGTTGAGCTCTAGAGGAACTGCCTGGCTGATCAGGAATCTCTGGGAAATTTTCTGCTCCTCCGACCAGCAAGTCGATCTAAGGATTGCCTATTTCATGGGTTATGCCAGTCTCTGTGAATGGAGATGTTTGATCCTGATTATAGCAAAAACTAGCTGCAACCACTTGGATACAAAGAACTGAGTCATGTTCTTAAGTCATCTAACAGGAAAAATTAGAGGAAGAATGAATAACTTAGTAAAAATCCTTTTGCAAGAACCATATAATGGTAGCATTGCAATGACTTTTCTCTAGTAAAATATATGCTTACACATATTAACTTCCAGTAATCTACCTTCAAATGCATATTTTTGTGATTTTTCACAAAACCATGGATTGGCTAAGTTTGTAAGGGATCTCTGGAGGACATGATGTCCATCTCTGTCCCAGTAAAAAGACTCTTCATGAGCAGGTCAGCTCTCCATGGCCATGTCCAGATAGCTTTTGAATACCTCCAAGGATGGAGACTGCACAATTCTCTAGGCATGGGGTGCCAGTACTCAGTCACTCTCATGCTAAAAGTCTCATGTTTTGGTTGGTGCCTTTTGAGTGGCCTTGCAATGACATCTTCCAGTTCTCTCAGCACTTGTGGGTGCACCCCCCCAGGGCCCATGGATTTGTGTGCCCAGTCTGCTTAATGCCAATTCCCAGATCTGATCCTCTTTTACCAAGTGTACATCTACCTTGCTCCAGACCTTTGCCCTGCAGTTCTTGAAGGCCACTCTCATTTATAAAAACTAGGACATAAACACCCAATTCCACCAAGAAAGGCAAGAAGGAAGGAAACACCTTTTCATGATGCAGACAGGATAACTGATATGCTGATACTATCTGGAAAAATTAACATGTTAATAGGGACACCATATACAAGAAAGAGGAGGAGATTTGTTTGGACCAAGACTCAGTCTTCCAAGTATTGGGCTCTCTGTTGTGTACAAAAAGCTACACTGCTCCAAGGCAGCATTTAAATCAATGGTTCTGCTGGACTACATTGCTTCGTACACAGTACAGTCTGTCCACAAAACAGATAATATTAAACTAAAAGTAACTGAAAATCCACACCTATGAATTTTCTAGGCTAAATCTTTCAATAAAAGGAGTTCTGAAATACCCTTCTTTCAGAAATACTGAAGAGCATATTTATATATATATATACATATACATACACACAATATATGGAGCATCTATGAAACAGGACCTTCTGCCCTTCCTCTCATTCCTTTCTGGACATTTCCAGGGAATTCCAACAATAAAAATGACTTATCAGCTGGAAACTGTGAACTAGGAACTCAAGTCTCCTGGGAGATAAATTCCTCCTACGAGCAATGGGGACACAGCTTTTCTTCCTAGCTGATTATCTGCAGCCAATGGTCTGGAGTTTTATGCCAGATAGCAGTAAGTTCAAAGTCAGACTGTATATAGCTAGAGCACAGATCAATTATTCAGCCTGTTCAACCTTTCCTGTTCTATGTAATCTAATTACAGTTCTCTTGTTTTCCCTGGTGGGTCGCCAGAACATCTATTGGCCCTCCAGTATGGCAAAATAATCTTCATGAGTACAAACATGTCCATGAATTCAGCTAATGAGACAGATCTTTCAGTTCTCTTCTCTTGGAAAGCAGAGATAGAGATCTGCCAGAGTCCTTGGCTGAAATTTATGTCAGCTTCTTCTTTCAAGTTAGTTTTGCACACTTAGAAATTTAAAGTGCCATATGCTAACACAAACATAAGACAGAATTGGGTTTGGGTGCCAAGTCCATCTCTTTCTTCAAAGACTTTTTAGTACTGGATTTGAAGTGACAACTCTAATCAGCACTCCTATTTTCTGTGAAGTTGCTTACAGCAAGGAAACATCTAAGTGACCAGAGTGATTTCTAACAACAGAAGTCTCTCTCTCTAGATAAATAAGCTGATAGATCTCCTGCCACCCCAACCCTGCCTACTCATGGTACCAAAACCAGCTTCCCATTTAAGGCAACTGGGAAAAATTTCTTTTATATTCATCATCACTGATCAAACTGTCTCTGGTCCCTCACCCAGTAAATAAAGTAAGATTTCAGGGGCCAACTGCAACAGTTCCTTGCAATTATATTTAGAAGACATACATGCTATCTGCCACATAATGGCTGTGAACCAGAGCTAGACTGGGAATAATCCTCAGTCACTCACAGTTACTTGTCTCCTCCACAAAGCTGTCTCCCACACTTCCCAACAGGACTTTCTTTCCTGCTCCTGATCTGTTAAAAGCAACTATATCTGAACCTTGTCACCATCTCCCACTTCAGTCACATAAACTGTGCAGGTTGTTCAATGCCTGCTGCAAGTCTGTAAGGCACAAGGTGTTCTCAAAAGAGAAGACAACTGCACAAGCAATAGAGTAGTTGAGAGGGTCTTTCTGAAGCAATAACTTTCTGAAGTTAATATCCCAAAACCGAGACAGGAAGGAAAGCAAGTAAGGAAAAGGAACCAGAAGAATCACCTCTGAAATCCACCCAAGTCCTATTTCCCGTTTTAGTTTTGACCCATTAAACTTCAGAGGGTACAGAGTGAACAGGATCAAAAGATTCCTTGCCTCAAAGACTGAACTGGATTTTTGGCATCTCTTTTCCACTGAGTGAGAAAAGCTTTGCTTGTTGGAGATGCAGCTCAACATACTTGAAGGCAAAAACAATAAGGAGAATTTACATGCTTTCATTAGAAAAGCTGTTTCTGACTCAGAGAGAGGAAGAGATTACAGGAGATTAGGAGTTTATAAGAAAAAATTAATCAGTAGCTTCTCACTGACAATATTTGTTTCTTTTCTTTTTTAGAGTGTTAACTCAGCTTACCTCTGTTACACATTGTGATTTCTTTTCCCATTCACTTCAAATATCAGCTGATTTCAATACATTCTAGGTCAGAGAAGTGGAGCTGATATAAGTCCTGCTACTGTTTGCTAAGTATCAGAGACTTAAGAATTATTTGAGATATTTTCATTTGTACTGCTGTTTTTAACTGAGCCTTTTTCCTTGTCTTTTACCTTTCCTATGCAAAATCAGTCTTGCTTTCCAAAAGAAATGGAGAACACAGCTCAGTGTGATGGCAATAGATGCTGAAAATGTGGAAAAAGAAAAATAAAGGACTCAAATTGTTTAATTTCTTATGAGATTAGATAATAAATACAGATAATTTTTCAATCATTCTAGCATAGTTTGAGATTCTATCTCTCTTCTTTGGTGCTAGCTATCTTCTTTTTTTCTAGATGAATCATATTGTTTCCATGGCGAAAGACAACAAAACTGAGAATCAAAGACTTGTTAAAACATTTTCTAGACAATATATTTCATCATATTCATATTGCATTGATTATTTGCAGGGTGATGGGAAAAAAATGAAGAAAGGAGAAATAAAGTGTATTTCACCATTCTTTTAACACTTTCCTCTCCCATCATTTATTACCTTTAGGGAGCAAGGCAAAGATAATATTTCAAAGGTACTGGTTACATTGTGAAATCATATAACTGCAAAAATGCACACTGAAAAGCTAGCTTGGGAAAGAAAAAAAATACTCTTTTCTTGGTAGCACTTTCCCGTGATATGGATAATTTCTGTGGATTGACACACTGAGAAGACTAATTAGAGATATTTACCCATTTTCTGTAGCTTAGTAACAGGCACTATAACTTGAAATTTCTACAGAAAGAGATATTAAAAATGTCAATCATGCCAGTACTGCTAATTGCTTGCATGTGGGGCCAATGGGACTACATGAGCTTTATATGCATACCCAGCCATATACAATATATACACATATACATGTAGCTGTAATTTAAAAATCCATGAAAGACTGGAGAGGAAAGGAAGATGCTCTTATATGTACACAATTTTTCAAATCACATGTATGATTTCAAGGCATCAGTATTAACTAATGGAGGAAACAATCCCTAAGTCATCTTTAAAACCATCAGCTTTTGAAACCTTAGCTGTAAACTCCTAGGACATAAGCCCATTGATCAGAGCTAAGAACAAACTCTGTGGTATGGAATATGTTCTATAGGTGGAAACTGCTTCTAGAAGTATTATATATATAAAAATTTACTTAAATCAATAGGTTTTAGGAAATATTTCACACCTGACTGAATTAGACCATAGCTGCCTATACAAGTTCACTTTCATATAAGCCCTTTTATCATACTCTGATTATGAATAATCCTTGAAAACAGTTTCACTTCTTTAATATCTAATATTTAATGTGAGAAATAAGAAGTAGGAAAAACATTCTTCTCATAGTCACTTTTATTAACTAATACTTTGCCTAGTTATTTTGTGGATAATAGAAAAGAGAATAACAGAATAACATGAGTAGTAGCTTCAAAAATAGTTACAAAAGGTGAAGTATTAAATTATACGTAGACTATCCCTACATTTTTTTTTAACAAGTGGAAAGTGACTTGTGATTATGGTAAGGAGTATTGCTCCATAGTTTGCGCACCTCCTAAGTGAGAATGCCCATTCCCACTTCTCCAGGAGCCTAACCTTTATTTAACCAATCAGCTATCCAGCAGGGACCTGCTTATGTCCTACTATACACTGTCAGACTCAGCAAGATTCCTTGAAAGGGAGCCAGTAAGAGAGAAGGAATCACACTCACTTTTAATGCTACAAAGGACATTGATATTCATAGTCCAGTAACTTTATGGCAAGCATAAAGCTCTTGGAGGAAGAAAGAGTAACATATCTGAACACTATTTTCATTGGAATAATTTCAATTCCAACAAGACTAAAAAGTAAAAGGACATGAAATTTAACGAATTATTCCATTTGGGACAAAAGGCAGAGAATATACATGACTGCAATGACTGTCTTGTAAAAATGTCACAGGAGCATGCACTGAGTAATCCTGAAGGAGGCTTTCAGGAGTTAACAAAGGTCAGCTAGTTATCTTAATCATTCTTTGCATATATTGCTGCATATTACAGTCCAGAATTTTGGAGCCTGATGTCTCACCAACTCTCTAAACAACTGTTACCACCATATTACAAGTGAATAAAAAGAGGTGCAGATCTGAGAAAAGCACCATGGTTTGCACTGCCTGACTGTGCTGAGTGCCTCTTTCCATCTAAGTCAAAGGGAACTGATGGGACATTTGCAGCTGACAAAATGAAAGGTCATTTTCATTGTCTCAAGCTCTCCTCCTGCTGAGCTGCTACAGGACACCCTCATGTCTTGATCCCAAGCCCAAGCACTATTAGAGACCCCCTCCTAGAGTTCCACAATTATAGGTTGCCTATAGGGTATTCCATCAATAGAAGTCAATTGACTCATGTTTTTAAGGTCATTTCAGACTACTCTGGCAGCAATAAAGGTGATTTAAATGGATATTACATTGTGATTAACTTTAGGGCTATTTCCAATTGCCTGAGTGACATCAAGAGACCCGAGTGTAACTGAGAAGCAGATTCCAAGGTTTCACCTCAGCAGGGGCTAACCTCCATCACCCTGGAGCTACACACTAGAATATTCATACATCTGAAAATCATAAACACATGTCTACAGGAGCAAATTAGAGATGGAAATCTGGGACTGGACAGGAGAGGGTTAGGGTCACCTCAGCAGTCCCACCTCCCTGCCAAAGCTTCCCTTGGAGTAGATCTGTTCAGGCAGTTACTATTCCAGTTGCCTCTCCCAGGGATTAGGGTGCCAATCCACTATTCCATGCCAGCTTCAATATTGGCCACATGACATAAACAAGAGAGAAACTATTGCAAACTCTATGTTGAGAATAAAACTTTTTTTTTTTAAAATCTTCTATGTTTTTATTTGACAGTACTTGAAAGCTTACTTATTTTGGAATTTTCAAGGCTTCAGAGTGGTCTGGGTCATTCAGTTAAATCTACATATTCAGCCACATTACATTAACTTTATTGTTCTGCCACAGGATACTGACTCACAAATATGCTTACTCATCACTTCCAGTGCTCCACTGCCTGGTAACTCTTGAAAAATTCAGATTTCCCCGTTTGTCTAGGACGATATTTGTCTGGATTGAGTTTTCTGAAAGCACTGCAAGGACTCAGGAGCCCGAGTTTTACTGAGAAGACAAAGGTGTATGCCCCTAAAATCTTTACACATTTTCAAAAAGTACCCACATTAAGTATCTTTAAACAGGAAATGGGTTTACACCTCATGTTTTGGTCAATTAACCTAGAAAACTTTGACATATTCTGGCCTTAATATTTAGACAAAATGGCTTTATTCCATTGAAACAATCCAGTGAGGAGCAATACATGGCCCAAAACAGAATGCAAAGGATAAAATTATAGTGTATTTCTGCACCAAGTGCTCTTGTACATGGTATTTCTAATTCCCTTATCTTGGTGGCCTAATGGATCTCACTATGGAATAAATAACAAAGAAATACTATTGTAAAACCCTGCCAAATGGAAGTCAAAGCACATTTTAAGCCCCAACAACATGATTACTCAAAGACTGAATAGGCAAGTGTAGCACTGAATGCCAAATAAAGAGACATAAACAAGAGTGATGGCCATTTCACAAACTGAACACCATGAAGTTGATAAAGTTAAAGACACAGAAATGAACTAAATCAGTGCAGAATTCTATACTATTCCTCCACAAAAAAAACCAAAACAAACTGCCATGAACCAACAAACGAACAAACCAACAGCCCAAAAACTCCACAGAGTTGCACTGGTCTCCCTTGGGTAGCAAATCAAGACTACTCACCATTCTTGGAGAGAATCACAGCCAAATATTCATGGAAGTAGGTGTTGATGTACAGCAGAAGGCTTGGAGTGTGTGCTGTGAGAAAGCTGAATGCAATATTCTCCTTGGACACAACAGCATCCACATAAATGGCAGAGCTTGAGGTGCTTGCATTCTTTGTGACAGGGTAAGGTTCTTGGAAAGTATAGGTAACAGAAGTGCCAGCTTCAAACAATGCAGACACCTCTGAAAGCAGATATAAACCAAAGGAATTATTTCAGCTACTGCATTTTCAGATCTCCCAGGCAGGAATGGACCAGAACTAGCTGCCTCAGAATGAGAACACTGCAAAACACCCTTGATCCAGCTGACATCACCCTTCCTTCACTTGTGTAACAGTATGTCTTTCCTTGCAGATTGTTTGTCTGGCACAGAGAGAAACAGTGTATGGAGACATAAACTCAACTATTTCAGTGTTGAAATCAGAATTCCACAAGATGGAATTCCACAAGAGCCCAAATGTCTGTCAGCCAAATAAATGCTTTGTCCACCATCTTCTGACAGTCACATGTAAAGCAATAGTCTCTGTCTTGCCCCCAAAATAGATTTGTTCTTTCCAGTCTCCTTTTTAAAGAAATTAATTATGAAAGCAATACTTTGACCAAAGACAGCCAGTAAGGGAAGCTGTCTCTGGGAGCATCAAATAAAGAGAAACATCTACCTGTGCATCCTCAGATCCTTAGAACACATGCTTCTGTTTTCATTAAACAACTAAGCCAATTTACACCAGCAGATGATGCAGCCCACTTAGCAAACCTGTTGCATTTGTAAGGTGGGGGACAGCCATGGAAATTAAAAATTCACCCTGCATCTTGCTGTTACTAAGTAGTGATTTTGTTAGTTCCAAAAAGCATGTTCTCTAAATTAGATGCTCCATATTCACCCTGCTTTTTTCTGGTGTTGACAGCATCTTCTATAAGCCACCAAAAAGGTTCAGGGAGGACACATTCACCAATGACTGAACCATGCAAATCAGTTTTCTCCTGAATGCTTCATGCTTATTTTAAAAATTTCTTAACGTTTGGATGGGCTGTCACAGGAATGGAAGAACAAAATCAACATAAAAAGACTACCTCTTTTTTGTCACATCAATGCTCTAAAACTTTGTGAAGAAAAACCTCAAGGATTTGTTAAGGTGAACAAAAGAAGACGAGGTTTAAAAAACAAGCAACCTAAATATTCAGACATGGTCAAACACCTGCTAGAAAACATTTCAGCCCTATTTCCCAATGTCTGGGGATAGTTACATGCAGTGGAATGCAGGAATCATGGTGGGATATAGTGGTAAACTATTAGTACAACTAACACCATTTTAATTTCTGAGGCCAACACAGAAGTCACCAAAAGGAGGTGTTAGAGCCTGTTACAGCCATTTAAGAACACTGAAGGAGCAACTGATAATAGAACATCTTGAGATGTGGGGACACCAAGCTGATGCGAGCAAAATGGTGCAGTAATTCAGAGTTATTGCACAAATAACTGGGATCAAAGCTTGCTGCCTACCCTCCTTGCAGAAAGGTCCTTCATAGGCCGAGTTGGTACAGTCACAGAAGTAACCATTATACTTTTCCACACATCTTCCTCCATTATGGCACAGGTTCCCATAACTGCTGCAATGTCCTGGGCATCCAGGTCTTACACCAGGTGTCATTTTAGCTCTCTCCTCGAGGTCAAGTTTCTGTCCATTTAAATGCAGAGATCGAATGCATCCCAAAAAGCCCTTCTGTCTGGAAGCTGTTCCCCCTGAGAAAGAGAGAAAAATGCATTCATTGATGAGTCTGAACAGTAATCAAAGCCATGAAGTTCAATCCCATTCTGAGGTACAAATACAGATCCACAAATTTTTAAAAAATACTATATATCAGTGCATACAATGGTAAAAGATGACAGATGGACAGCCCTGGAAACTAAAGGTGTCTCTCTATTTTTATGAAAGAACTAGAAAGCTGTACATGACACTTTCTTTTTGTCATTCTTCTCTTTTTTGGCTTATCTACTGCGCTGTCTGGCATTGAAATCCAAATTCATTTAGGAGAAAGATTAGCTTCTTTATCTTATGTCTGCATATCACCAAATATGTGAGAAAACCAAACTGAAAATGTTGGGGTTTTTGGTGTTATTTGCTGCCTTAGTACAAACAACACCCTAATCCCACCAGGAGGGGAGTTGCACATGCTGATGAGCCCAGATAGCAGGGATGAGTCAAGTTCAGCACCAGGCCCACTGGCTGGAGGGAAATGACTGGAGTCTGAATTTATGCATGACTGCCCAGCCTGATGTGTTGCATGTCAATGGTTCTTGCAGGCCTGAAACATGAGTTCAGTTCACAGACGTGTTATTTAGTACAATGGTTAGACATAATTTCTTCCTGGAGACCAGAGCTGTATGCAAGAGGGCAGTTCAGTCTCTACGAGCTAACCAGCATCATATCTGTCAAAGGAAACTGCTAAAAGTGTTACAGTGAAGGCACTTTTCCATAAGAGGTAATTTCTGAGAATGATAATAATGATGATTGTTGAAGTTCTCTATGAAAATATGACCATTTTTCTTATCATACACCTTTTATTTTTGGCAGTTGCCAATGTTTTGCTTTTGAAAATACTGCAGTTTTGATTGCTGCTAGGAAATCTAATTCTTGTTCAGGAGTTATCAGCATTTGCAGATTCTTAAAAGCTATCTTTATTGGTGATTCTCCTGCAAAAAGTAGTATGAAAGATGTTATTATTCTTCTGTAGAAATTGGCTCTCTTTCATAATGTATGACTTAAGAGATTACATCACTTGATAAGCCCCAGCAGAGGAGCATTTGTTTTTATTCTATAAATTAATTAAAACAAGACTTCTGCAAACTAAAGAGAATGCAGTTAACAGTCTGAAAAGGTCTGGTGTTCTCCTACACCATTCTGTCAGACTTTTCTTTCTGGAACATTAATAGCAGAAATTCACTGGATGTGAAGTAAAGTAATTGAACTTTAGATAGTATGCATGAGACACATCTCTTTCACACACATTTTAAGATGTCTTTCTCAGAGAAAGAAATATTTTCAAGTTGCTCTTTAGCCAGCTATTTTTTTCAGGTGAGCAAATGTTAGCTCACTTATTTTAAATGCCCTCTGAGGACAAGAATCAGGCTTTCTGCATTTGCTGAACTGCACACACAGTCCTTTTGTTTGGAGATTTTGACCCAAAACAAAACATACAATACAGATTTTTCAGTAAAGTCAACGTAATTAGAAATGAGATTTCTCCCTTTAAGGCTACTGGTTACTCTGTTTTCTTTTGCATTGGAGGCCACCACAAATATTACAAGGATGAATGACAGTTTCCTTGCCTCTTCTCTGCACACACACCAATCCCAGCTGTAACACACCAAAAATGAGTTAAAACTATTTCTAACTGTTCTATGAATGTCATGTTTATTGCACTAGTCATATTCTTATTGCTCTCTAAAGCACTCGGGCAAGCCATGTGAAATTTCTCACTCTTCTCGTCTTATATTTTCTGGAGATTATAGAGCTTAACACAGACCAGCTATATGAACCTAGACCCACACAGCATTGATTCAGCAAATCTATTGCTTAATTTGGACAGTTTTCTTCAATTGACTAGACTTAATCTTCATATACATTCCTGCAAAGCAAAGGAAAAACTGGAAACAAACACACAAAACTCTTCCCCAAATTAGGCTTTGTAAATTCTTCCAACTCTAATAGGAGCCTGATGGACTAGAGAATTTAACCTAAATGTTTTATTCAGGAAAACATGTTTTAGGAAAAGCCTAAGGACCACAAAGACCAATGTTAGGGTGTACTTTTCACAGTAGAGGTGACAGTCAAGTGAGCCAAACTGTTTCCAGCAAGGTGTTTATGCAGCTGAATTTTTGTGAGGAGCCCTTGGGAAAGGAAGGGAGAGTCTGAGAGAAGGGGACAAGAAGCTCACAACTGAGCACTCACAGCATAGCTTGGTGACACAACTGGCTAAATAATTAACATTCTAGCAATGAGTTGAGGATTTATTTTAGAAAAAAACAATGGACTTTTTGTCAGTAGAAGCTGGATTAGGGAGGCTGAAAATAAGTGTTAGGAGCATTTGTGTAACTGACACAAAGAAAAGGAAAGGGCAGAGAAGTATAGGAATCATAATGAGGGAGCAGGAGAACTTGGTATGGCGCTCCTCAGAAGACCTTGAAGGCACATTTTTTGGTCTTAAGCTGAAATACTTACAAAGCATACAGGATACACAAAGAGTTAGGCATTAATTCCTCGTCTCGGCCTCCAAAATATTCCAAGGTGTCTCCAAATGTTTTTAAAACCAACAGCAGTAAATAAGCTCCTTTTTTTCCTATCATTCCTTCTCTCTGTCTCCAGAGAAAGTTTCTCAGATGACTTTCTCTGGGTTATGCTGCCTTTGGACTCTCTACAACAGAGAGAGGAGATTCACCCAAGGATTCATTCCTTGCTCACTTCCTCCCAAGACAAAACCAGGAACACAAACACTTAGCTTTGCTAATTTCCTAAATGTACCAAACAAATACCACAAAAACATCTGACTAAAGCTTTGTGCATCAGATTAATTTCTCAGGATTTTTATTTTGCTTCTCTGATGTTACCAGTCTGAGTTCAAACCCTGTCCTCAAAGCGGTCTGGGAGGACAGTCTTTCCCATCCCATGATGGAGTCTTATGCTCATGCCTTCACCAGTAGGTAAGACAGGGCTTCATCTCAGACCACACCACAATGACAAAACTACTCCAGGACCACAGGGAGAGCTGCACTATCCAAAACCATGTCACACATATGGGGGCTGAAAATGACTGTCCATTGAAAGGAATGGTTTTTGTCTGCCCCTTCTGACCAAGGCATTTGCTGAATTGGCTTGTTACTGGACAGTTTGGTGCAGTTGATGTTACTTAGCATGCATATTTGTTTGGGGTTTGCTCCTTCTACTGTACTTTTTTTCCAAATTTACAGAAGAAATCTGGCCAGGTGCAAGGATATCCATGCTCTGACAAGATTATAATGCAGCTGGAAGCAGTTAGCACCCAAGATCCACTAAAAGAAAGTGAGAAATGGTTTTCTAACTCCTTTCTAACTGCATTAAAACCCAAGCTTGTTTGAGTGTAGTGGCAATCCAAAGTCATTTTTCTCTTCCACTTCACGGACACACAGAGCTATCTCAAAAGCCTGCCACACACAGTCATTAAGGCTGGAAACCCCTTAATCACTGTCAGTATGCAGAATACTGCAGAGACAAATATGTTGTGGATTATAGGGGGAGTAGGGAGCAATATTATGCGCTTCTGCTTCTTTCCTTTTTACAATGGTGTTTATACATTTATTTTTCAGATGGGTTAAAGCTCTCTCTGCACGGCTGAGGTATTAAATCAGTAGCTTTTTATTACAAGATTCAAATGAGACTTTCAGTAGAGACAAACTATATCACATCTGTGTATTGCTGGACTTCTGCCACCTTTCCCTGGAGCACCCGGGGAGAAATAGTGCCAGAATCAGGAGGCAAACCAGGTTTCCAACACTTCTGACAGCTCTCAGGAAAACTTAGCAAGTCACAGATAATTTTGGCCTTCAATCTGGCAGAGTTAAGGCCTGAAAAAGCACTCCCAAACTAATTTTTTTTCTGTCCCTTTTGTTCATGGTTCAGTAAAAGCATGGATGAACGACAGAATGCAACATATTTATTGCACAGTGAGTACTTTTCACCTCTTGGCTGAAATAAATACCCATATCCTAGAGTTTTCTGTAAACACTCACTACAATCAGAGTACAATCAGTCAGAAGTCCCTGCTGGTATCAGGGACTAGGTTCCAACTTATTCCTTAAAGCATAGCTACATTCAGATGGGGTACAAATTCATTTCTCCACCAAAACCAACGGGACCTTTTTGGCAGATCTGCTCCACATCCACTCAATCCCCAGCTTGTGGGGATGCTGATGCTGTTCTGGGCAGGTGCAGGGCTTTGTGTTTGTCTTTGCTCACAAGGGCTCCTGTTGGCACATGGCTCTGGTGAGGCCCTTAACTACCATAGATTTTCATTACACAATCCATCAGTTATGTCACTTTAAAACCACCAAGAAATTCACACAGGTAACCTGTTTATTTTGCTGAGGCTGAGAAGCAAGCTTACAGGCAGATACTGCTTTTCAGATGAGAGATGGTAAACAGTTGATATATATATGAAATATCTAATAGATGACCTATGATAAACCCATCATATTTAGTCCTTTAGAAAGAAACAACCAAAAAATCACAAAGTCTATTCAGTCACAAAATCTCTAATTTTCCTAACTGCAAGCAATATGTTGTCTAAATTTCTCTGATGTTTCTAAGGTGCCTGGCAGCCCAAGCCTGCTGCCTCCAGGCCTGGCCTCCCACAGAATATGTTCTTAGGATCAATGTAGTATTTGAAAAACAAGTGATTAGCAGCATGCTTCATACCAGAAAACAGAAACCTTGAACTGTGACAGTCTTAAGCCTCCTTTCTGTGTATTCTCCTCTCCAGCTGAGTCTAACAGAGATCATTTTAGGTATAAATCAACAGCTGTGTTGGAAGGACTCCTGACATTGATGCAGTCACATCTATTTATTAACAGATTAATTCTTTATATTCAGAGCCCAGTAATTACTGCACACATACACAATAAAAAGCTCAAATGAATAACGTGAAAGCTACTTAAGTATAAGGGTATGAATACAGAAGTAAACTTTATTAAAATGCATTGACAGATTGAGGTTCACTACAGCATTTCAGCTAAGTAAAAAAATCCATTTGAAGGAAGGAATCAGGAGTTACCTGAATGGCCCTGCATAAGAACAGTTACATCCCACTCCATCACTTGAGCAGATTACTCAGAAAGACAGCATTTGAGTACAGAAAAGAGATAATTCCCTTTGTAACCCATTATCATATTATCAAATACAAAGTAGTCCCAATCCTGGTTTCTTGTGCAAGCGCAATAAGTAAACAAAATATATGCAGAGATTTTTCTTCCCTCTTTAATTTTCAGATAAAACACCTGTATTTGCTTTGACTGTGTTCATATTTCTCTCACTCATGGACTCTCTCACCAAATAAGGGTTTTGGTGGACATGCTTGAAGGAATAGAATTTAAAGACCATACTGTCATCAGGCTTTGCCCCAGAAACTTATACAAAAAATTTCTGGCTTTTACAATGTGCCTCAAGAGAGAGGTCACATTTTTTACAGCATTTTACACAGCCAGTGCTGCATAACAAGAAAGGTTGTTAACTCTTTGGCAATAAGTACATTTTAGGAGTTTGACCCCAAGGATACCATCAAGTATAGCATGACTAAACTATGGTTTGTGCTTTGAGTGTTGTTCATGTTATTCATGTTGCCTGTGCAGGAGTAGAAGAAGCAGCAAAATCAAGCCACCACATGCAAGCTCAATGGTGAGATAAGAGCATTCATCACCAAACTATATGAAATACTGTTATCTACAGGAACCCTTGGATTGTCCCTACCTACAAATAACTGGCTGTTGAGCTGCAGGCGGAAGTGTCCCTCAGCAGGGGCCTCCAGGACCTTCTTGGGGAGGTTGTCCACCTGCAGAGAGGTTTGCTTGAGGTTCCTCTCTGCCCGCACGTAGTGCCACTGGTTGTCATTGAGGGCTGTGGGAGACTGCACAGTGGCTTCTGTGGGGCCATTTCCCACGTCTATGGAGAAGGTGATCTCCTTGGGGGCTGCAAGAGATAAACAGATGTGAAGAGGAAGTGAAGGTCTGAACTAAATTGTGGTTTTGACATCAAGAAATCTTACATAAATATAGGGTCCATTAACTTTTATGTCAGCAAATAGTAGAGGATCATTTACCTCCCATCTCCTACACAGCAGCTTATAAATAAATTTAAGCCTGCAGCCTCACTGTTTGATCTCTGCTGTGATTAGGCTTGGTTGTGGGTACCCATCTTTTTTGCAATAAAAATCTCAGTGATCTAGAAATGGCACTTTTCTTTTTGAAGTAAAAGTGCTAAATGCTGCACAAAAGTCACACAATATTCCCAGAAGATTTTCTACAAATAATGCTAAGATGGGAGCAAGGATAAAGATCTTTTCAACTAGATCTTTGAAAATGCAGGTAATTAACCATTACATAACTTGGCTGCATGTGGTACAAGAGAATACTAGAAGCATTTGTTTGCCTAATTCTGACCCAAGATGCATAAAAAATTGATGGGGGAAACTACTCAATGGGTGATCCTAAACTAAAGCTCTATATGTAACACACATCTAGAAATAATAAGGCTCCTAGAAACAAGACAATAGTTGAAAAACAAAGACACATAAAGGAGTCCACCTTCCTCTACTGGAAGCCTGAAAGGAGTTAGAACTTTTTAACATTCTTGCGACTGATTATTTTCCTCTTCCTAAAATTCTAAATGCACCACCATGGCCAAGAACCAGGTCCACAGATCACACAACCAGAAGGTTGTGGACTGAAAATTCCTAAAAACCTTGTTATTTCAAGCCCAAAAAATTGGATAGGTCTGGTTTTGGAAGCTGCTTCTTAGATAGCTAAGATGGGAAATGCTCATAGGGATAGACAAAGATCTATTCTGAACCCCTGCATCTGCTAAAAAGTTGTTTCCTTTTGAAGCACCTGCTCCATGGAGCTTCCTTGATACAAAGCCTTTAGGCTGCAAATTCCATCTGGTAGAAAGAAGCACAACAACAAACTAACTGAGAAGCCTAAGTCTAAAAGATTTTTTCCCAAACTTTTAAATAACTCATTTCTCTAGGAGTACAGATGTAAACACATCCAGAAGCTTTCACTGAACAATCCTCTTAGTTTACAGTATTTGTTATATTTGATGCCATTTTTACTTCTGTATCCCTGAGAATAAAATGTGCTACACCCTGAAGTGCAACCAAATTGGACCTTGATGTGCAATTAACAGTAAATCACACCTCATTACCTTGTGATAATCCACCATGACATTTACCACTGGTTTAATGAATCAGAGGGCCTTGGGGCCCTGTTTTATTAAATTTTATTTTGGGGTTATTATAAGCATATTATCAGATGCATAGCACTCAGTTTGTTTTCCCTCAGCTTGACAGAATTTGGAATACACATGTCATATTTCATGTCAAAGCCATCGTACTCTTTTGTCACTAATAAATATTTGAAGTCATCACAAGAGGAGTGAGGCAAAATCTCACTGATTAAATTCCCTGCTATTTTCCTAATACACTGAGTAGCAGTTGCACTGCACTCACTTAATAGATTTTGAAGTATTCAAGATCCATTACAACTGTGACTAACTTGTATTGAATTAGTGTCCTGTCCTTCATAAACTCACACCTAGTATCTGTACCATACACCCTGAATTCCTTTGAAACACTAGGGCTACATCAGACTTGGTATGTTACTGATATGGAAATAAAAGTAACCATCAGAATGGTTGAATTAAATTTTTCAACTTGAAACAGCCTATAGGTACCAGTAGTTTTTTTTTCTAAAGATATTTAAAAATAAATATCAGTGTTGAAAAAATAAATTCATACTCTTGTTTAAGAAAGATAAATCTAGCCACAGCAAGATTAAGTGTAATGATCAAGTCTATAAAGGGAAACTCTGACAGGAGGAGTAGGTAAGTCTTCATAAAAGAGTCTTTATGTCTCCATCTTATCATCTCCAGGCACTTCCAGCCATCTAAAAATTGCAGAAAATATGTCCTTCCCAGTTCTCTGCATCTGTCAAATTGGGCAAAGGCACCAAGATTTCGGAGCAGTGAAACTTACAGCTTATTTCAATTCGTATGAAGTCTTTAATGCCAAGGTTTTCCAAGAACACCCCGGACAGGGCGGTGGTTTTGAAGAAGAAGGAGATGTCCGCGCTGACCTCGGCGTGGAGCGTGGGGAAGTGCAGGTAGGAGGCCTCTGTGTTGAAGGAAGCAGCATTCCAGAACTGCCCTGCAAACACAACCCCCTTCTCTATAGTTAATTGGCACAGGACAGCAGCTGCAAGCTGCATGTGGAAAGCCACCTTTTATCAGAGAAACAGTCTTTTTGTAAAAAAATACAACAACAACGACAACAAAAAAGGAACATTCTGTACCTATGGAAATTGAGAAGAGCTAGTACTCACTGTCTCCATAGCAACGCAAAGGGCCGATTTTCCAAGCAGCCTCAGAATTTGATCTGTTTGTGTCAGTGATCACAATCTGAGTTACAGGCAAATGGTCTTTGAAAACAAGGAGGCCAGTATCATTTGTCCTGGATTTTAATACACAAACAGAAAGAGACAGATTAACCGCAGACAAACCCCCCAGCATTCCTCATGCAAGAGAATATTTAAAAGATGCTTACTTAAAGAACTTCTGCAAAATTACCTGCAAGAATTATGACAAGTACACACTGTTTGAGATAAATGTAGATAAATGCTCCCATGTAGGCTCTGTGTTCACATGCAATACTGACCACTGAAGACACCATTTGGAAACATGATACTGGCTGGGATGGGCTGTAAACCTGCTTCAGCTGTGCAGAACTACTGTGAAGCTGAGGAAGAGCACTACCATGCTGACTAATGGGCATTAATGTAAACTAGGCTCTACAGGGTTTCCTCAGCAGGATATATTTGCTGTGGATCAGGTCTAAGTCCAAGTCTGCATTTCTGTAAAGTCAGCTGGAGACAGATAAGGGTGTTTTATGCTTGCTTTATGCTTTACCCGAGCAGGAAGAGGACAGGTGATGCCTGATCCAGCCCACTGTTAGTGAGGGGATGCCAGACAATTACTGATCCAGCTTCAAGATGGCTGGGACAGGCTGACCCTGCACACTGCAAAACCAGCTGAATTGGCAGAGTGAGTTTGGACTGAATCGATCTTTTGCACTGCACGCCGGGGATATTTTGGTTCAGCAACTGAAATACTCAAGGCAGATTTACTGCATTGTCGAACTTCTCATGTTTGGTTAGCTGGGCTTGTTCTTAGCTGTGACTAACTTACACATGGCTGCTAGAAAGGAAAAGGAAGTTTGATTCTTAAAGGATAATTTCTTTGTTTTTATTCTGAGTCAGCTGGACAAAAAGTTGTCCTCAAAATGCAGTGCGATGTTTCGTGGTAGGTCCTTAAGCCGACTGAGTGGCTTTGGCTCTGGCAGGGTACACAGATGTGCATTCATCCCACTGCACTTCATGAGCCCAGCTGAGTCCCCCAGACACCAACCCTCATCTTACCAGAGCAGAACTGCTCTTCTGAGGTCTCTCTCTATTGATTGATAATAGAGAGGTGAGTGCTAATGAATCTCCACAGTGATTTTCTCAAGGTTAAGGTTTGCTGTACATCTGGGCACATAAGTGTGGCAGAGCATCCTTCATGGAACCAAATCTCAATAGTTTTGGAGAAAGTATCTCTACCTCTGCACAGCCCAGCAGGGTCTGGACTCAACTCACCTGTCTGCTCATAGCTGAAAGACCACATCCTGCACATGGGGATGGCAACACATCCAAAATGCCAGGAACCCCAAATTTATACCCACTGCTCCTCCAGGCAGGTGGGACACAATGCCTTGGGAAACAGGTATCACTGTTTTGAGTGCTGACACTGCCAGAGACTGACATCCCAGGCAGGATCCCAGACCTGCCCATATCCTCCTTGCAATGTCAACTTCTCAGTGTAGTTCCAGATACAGGAACAGACACAGACTTCTAGCAAAGAAACAATAATCAGGACAAACACTGCAGCTGTGCTCTGACACACAACCTCAAATGTTTGCTTGGCTAAGTGCTCTACTCTGATTAATGTTAGACAAAAATAGGAGCATTTTGATCTTTTTCATAAAGGCTGCACACATTGCATTTATTTTTCATTGCTTATAATTGCATGCAGCATAGTTAATTGTCTCATAATGCCAAGGGGAAAAGGAGAGGTACCCTCTTCAATGCTAACATTTTCTTCTTGCTCCAGTGGGTGTCTGACATGCAAATAATTACAGACAAAGTGCAGCAAGATGAAATTCCCAGGCACAAGGCAGAGTGAGGCCTTCAGTACAGATTCAGAAGGAAAGCTATCATGTATGAATCAAAGGTACATGGTCTCTAAATCTCCTCAGTATCACACTCATAGCTTATTGTATCAATATTTGAAATTTAGGGTAAATACTCTTAACAGACTATGAAACTACTGTGACAAAAGCGAAATTATTTGAGTATTTCTTAGGAAGATAATTAAATAAGGCATTCCAGTGATGGAGGAAGAAAAGTAGGCAAAATGAATGAAAAAAAGGCAGAAAGATGCATAGTAATGGGACATTAAATATTCACTATAAATATGAGTAACTAAGGTCATGTTTTCTTTCTTAAAATAAATTTTTTTAAAAATTGCAAAAATATTTAGGGAGGCTTCCTGCAAATTTATTTAAATTTTAAAAATGGTGCAGTCTTTTTACTAGCTATGATCAGCATTAAAATAAAAATCAGTATCTTTCTACAGCTAGCACTCAAAATATCTACAAAAAACCATGAAATGGTGACATTTTAAAGATATCTATTCCACATCTCTGAAAACTGCATTGCTTATTAGATATTCTGCTGTACTGCATGAAGTTCTTTTATATCAAATTTTATTACTGAATTTTTACTGCTTATATGCCAGTGTCACAGTGAACTTTAGTAGCATAGCTCAAGTGTGAGAGAGAAATATATTCTAGAATTAATAAAAATCCTCACTTCTTTGTTAATGCCTTGAAAACTCAATCAAGCTTCTCTTCAAACTCAAAAAGCACATTTTATGCATTTTGTTCTCTCACACATGGAAAAAAACCCTCATATCATGATATGTATTTTCACACAAGCAGACACTGAAATAAAACCTATCAGAAAAACATTCTGTCCTTCAGAGAACATGTCAGTGCGAGGAACAACATACCTATCATTGCAGCTAATTATTATTATTTCATAGTAGGAAATCAAGTTTTTGGTGAAAGATCAACACCTAAGTGATTTCAGCTAAGAAAAGCAGAAAAGAGAGTGGAAGACATTGTGAGTGTTTCAAATTCCTGGTATTCCTTAAATTGAACTGATTTCAGACTCCATTTCTCACAAAGCACCACAATTCCTCTTCTCTCTGTGCTACACCATGGCAGCCTCTCAAATACAATGTATTATTCCTGAGAGAGGAGCAAAACAGCTTCGTGTACCTGTACAATAACTTCCTGGAGGCACTGCTGTGGCACTACAAAATACAAATATACCAGGGTTTGGACAAAACATTTGAAATTTTGCCTGAAGGGGGTTTGGGGATCATTTTTCATCTACTACACTTTTCAAATAAAATTTCTATTTTCTGATAAAAAGCATCTGCACTCTGATGTGCAAATACATGATTTTGTCTTTTAAACAAAAGTAAAACCTTGTTATGTTAATATTTTTGTATTTGTTCCCAGAGCTCCTTTTTACTTTTATGTATTTTAATTTAGCCCTTCACACACTTGAAACCTGATTATATTTGCTTTTCCACAGCTGCTTCTCAGGTTAGCCACTACTTTTTTTCTCCTAAGTGGATTTCACATTGCACTCTGTGGCTGCTTCCACCAAGCACATCCCTTGTAAGTTAAGTCCTGATTTCACAAAAATCAAGGCTGGTTTTATCACTTTCCTGAAAGGAGTCCTCTGCTCACCAGAAATGGCATGAATAAATTAATAACTTTGGAAGTCAAGCTCATGCTTACTGGACTTGGCACTCAATTTGGCACAAAACCAGATGAAAATCTGAATGTTTTGAGGGTGGAAACAACACTCAACAAACAGATGTTTTTCTGAGCTCTTTGCATAAAGGATAGTGTCAATTTGTCTTTCCACAAGCAAAACCCAAACCAAACAAATCCAATAAAGCCCTTTAAATTAAATCACTGAAAAATTGTTGTTTATGGGTATTAAATACAGTTGGACGTCATTTGTTTATCCACATCTGAAGATTAATGCCTACATCTACCCAAAGGTCTTCCTCAATAAGCTGTGAGCAAGTCACATCAAATCAAATGCTCTATGTATGGACCAATTTAAAAAAGATGAAAATAATTTGCTACTGAAGGTGATAGTGCAGCAGCTGGGTCTTTCAAGATGTAGTAAAGGCAGACTCACACGTAAATGACAAATAACTATTTGGATGGTAACTTCATGAAACTATTTTTCTTCTTCCTGGCTACTACTAAAAGTGTGCTCAACAAACCCTTGCTCGATGGTGTTCTAACAGTGTGAGCCATCATAAATTGCTAATCTCTAGGTAGCCATTTCCATATTTTTTGTAACAGATGGTAGAACAGTGGTGCTATTAAATATAATTTATTCTCATATGATCCCCTATTGGTATATTTTTCTCTTGCACATTAATGGAAACTCTGGTGGGATCTGAGCCACAGTAGCTCAGATATTCAGCACAGATTTTCAGGAATACCATACATTTGGGGAAAAGAATACTACCATCAGCAGATGGCCAGGAAACTCATAAGGAATGGGCCTGTGATATAGGCTTCCATCAGGAAAATTTTTGAGGCCTGTTCAGGATATATCATTAATAATCCAAAGGAATATATTTTAATTGCTATCTTACCCATGAGCCATATCCAAAAATGCTTTACTGGGTAAAATAATGTACATCCATGATAAACTAAAAAACACCAGCACAAGGGGACATACCTAACAGTTGAAGGCAAGATGCAGTGGCTGTATTTGGCTGAATTAGAGATACAGAGTTTGGTAATTAGTGTAATGAACTGATTCTCAACATCTCAGGGACCTGCTACAGTCAGCTCTCTGCAGGCAGCTCTTCCTGGTTGTTGACAAATGTAGTCATGAGGCAGATATCCAAGACGACCCTGTACAGGCCAGGTCACCTCTGGCAGGGGTTATTTATGAGCTCACAGGCTCTCTGGAGTTGCCTGCACTGCTTCTCAGGGAATGGATTCAGTGTGGGATAGTGGTTGAGCAAACAAAACCTGTCAAATCTGGGCTCATCAGGGTTTCTCTGCCCTTCCAGTTTTATCACCCTGGCTCTGGAATAGCTTAGCACAAATATAGCTCATCCAAGCAGGGCTTCATTCACTTCCATTTGGCTTTGTTCCTCCTCAAACAAAGCTCAATGTACTCATTATACCTCTGGGAGACAAAGCGGGTCTGACAGTTGTAATATCCACCCTCTATTTTGTTCCCCTTCTTATCACATCCTGTGGTTTTTCTTATTCTTCTAGTGCCCCAAAGCCATGATACAGAGGTGAAGGCATCTTACTTTGGAAATGGCAAGACTCAAAGATTTAGTTGCCCAGTGAAGATTGTTCTGGAAGATAAAAGAGAAGGATACTCCTCCAGTTTGAATAATAAGACTGCAGAATAGAAATAAAAGATGGCCAATCAGCTAATTGTTTGAAGGAACACCATCCATCACACTTTGCTGAGATGCCTGAGCTTCTTGTACAAAATGAGTTCCAGAGATGCCTCTCTTTCTGTACAAAATAAAAAGCAGCATAGTTCTCCAAATTCACAAAGTTTCCAGGTGAATACAGTCAGCAAGGTTTGGTTTGATGACTGGCTTCACTCTAGGGTCTGCATTTGAAGTGGAAAACGGATTCCAGAGAGAGAGACCAAAGTAGCAAAAGGACTTCAGGACAGTCATGTGCTTCACCTCAGAATGAAAGAGTTTCCTCCCATTTAAATGCAAGGTTTGGTGAGCAGTAAGACCTTAACTGCCAAGGCAAGAGAATTTTGCTTGAGATGAAAGACAACCTGGGAAAGGTATTTGAAGATCCAAAAGGTCTCATGATAACACTATCCTGTCAGTATTTCAGTAATGCTTTATTCTTTAGGTCAGTTTATCACATTTCCCCAATCAAGAACACATTTTTGTTTGAAACAGGGTGTATATTTTGAAAGACAATCACTAATATGTCTCATCTGTACAGAGCTTGTCCCAACCTTTAACTTTTGTCAGTGTGGGGGAAGAGAAAGACAGAGTAAGACAGAGGAAGACAGAAAGACAGACAGACAGACAGAAAAACAGACGGAAAGAAAGAACATTTTATGAACTAGGTTTAGCTTCAGCTTGAAGGCCACTGGATTTTTATGAATATTTTCACCCACTAGCAAATGCTTACAGCAGTCAGAAATCTCCTTTTTTTGGCAGCATGCAGCCAAGGCATGTCTTACACTTTTTCAGATCCCTTCTTGGGTCAACAAAAAGGATGCAGTTGCAGGTGCTTCTGCTTCCTCATCAGAGATCTCCCATTCTCCAGAAAACACCATGAAGATGCTCCACTATTCTGAAGTGGCAGATTTCACTGTCATCCTACTGTGGAGTTTGGAAGCATGATGAGCCATATGGAAAAAGATAATTATCAGTACAATGGTTTAATAAAAACAAAGATGAAAAATATAAAAGCCTTCCCAAACTAGAATGCTTAATTATAGATTCCTATTCATCTGGCCAGGGAGGCTAACTTGATGTCAAGTAAGAGCCCAAAAATAGCAGCTGGCTCAGGTGTCTGCTCAGATATAATTTAAAAGGCAGCATGCCTGGAAGTGCATATTGTGTGCTGCCATATTGCTGTATCTGGCACAGGATTTGGCAGGTCTGCTTTCCATTGTTTATAATTTCTTTTGCTGCTCTGAGAAATTAGTAGCTTCTTCTGCACTCAAGATTTAGTCTAGGGAAAACAAATCAAAGCAGAATCCTAGGACTGTCTCCTCTTCAGGAGGATGCTTCAGCTATTCTGGAGAGTTCCTACCTTGGAGCAGCATGATTTATCTAAAAGGAGCAAAAATGATTTTCTGGTTTTCCACTCTGCAGCACCCATTTTATTTCATGCTGAGACAAATAAATGCATCTACCGCTGTCTTGTTCCTTCCACTATAATGTATAGCAGGTTAAAGTCACAGTTCAGATCTCAGCAGGTTTCAGATTCGAATGCTCGTTATATATCAGGAGGTCAGTGTTCTAGCAGGGAAACACAAAAGCAATCTTCAAGAGGCATGAAATTTCTTATGTTTAGAAACCCTCCATAAAGGTCAGGGTTTTTTAGCTTTTATAAAGCCAACCTTCAACTTAGAATACTGCCAAAGTAAAATTTTCTCATGGATTAAAAACCTAAGCAACTGAATCCCCAAACCAACAAACAGTAGGCAGTTTATTGGAGGTAACTTGTAAGCATATTCTGTTATTATCATGAAATTAGGAGAAACAAGTAGCTCTCTGAGCTGCCAAGTTAACGATGCATGATTTCCAACATCTTTCTCCCATGAGGGTTTTCCAAAATCTAATAAAAGTGTACGCTTCCTTAACTTCCTTCTTGTGGGCATTAATTGATTTTTTCCCCTCAGACTGGCATAAATTTTCATAGAATGTGTAATTTGTAATACTTTTGAGACTTCTCCCTCTCTGTCCAAGATGTTTGAAACACGTCTGCTTGTTCAAAATCATTGGGGGTGTGTGGGGGGAAATGGAGATAAACACTCACAGCATAACTTGTTTAGGTCTCATTTCCTGAGGAGACTAAGCTGAAATAGTATAAAACTGCATTTAGCTTTCACCTTGCATTGGTTTATAAGACCTAATGGTGCAGTGCCCTGCAGTCTAAGACTGCAACCCCAGTGTCTGCCAGCATAAACCCCTGCTCTGCTTGAGCAGTGAAAAATGGAACATGAATTATGAAAAGAACCAAGCACCAGCAAAAACAGAGCTCGTGATGCTCATGTGAAAACCTCATCAAAAGCCCATCTGATAACCAAACATTAAAGAAAAGACAGATTAACATGCACAGCCATGCTATTCAATACAAATGACATTCATAAGCCAATATTTACATAAACATCTTCCTGAAGAAATCTCCTTAAAGCTATAATTTCTGAAAGTGAATAGTGACCTCAGGGATTGCAAGGGTCCAAGCAATAATCACACTGTCTAGAAATCAATCAACCAAAAAGCCCAACACATACAGTGACAAGTAATTTCTGATTTTTTTTATGTTTTAAGACTCTTTACCATTCCTTTCTACTCATTTTAAGTGAAGGTTTCACAGGGCTAATTTAGACAGTGTTTCAAACACAGCAGCCCATGACAGCAAGACATTTCTTGTCTACTTCCATTATTCATAATTTCTGAACTACTCAAGATTAAAATATCTTTTTTTTCAGACACAGGACAGCAGATCCTATCAGTGAGTGGCCTAGAAAGGAGACTGAGTGAGCAGAATTTTCACATGTATGTTCAATGTTTCAAACTGTACTTCCAATAAAAGTCATCTAGCATTTCAGTTCTCTCAAACACATTTGGAAAGTTCACCAACTAGCTCTTGGTGGCTGGAGTGTCTGTGAAAGTGCAGAGAATGACAGGAGATTGTGAGGTGGCCTTCCCAGATCCATGCAGCATCAGAACACAACAAAGGTCAGAACCCAAAGAAAGCTTTGAATTTTCATGCTGTGACTCTAAAACTTCCTATGGAGACTGAACCAAAATCTACAGAAGCCAAACAGCTCTTCCTATGGACCTTAAAAAGCTTGAGATCCAAGGTGAAAGAAGGTTAAGGTGCATTATACTGTTTCATAAGAAAAATATGAGATTGTTTAGTAGTACATATTTCTTGTTTAGCTGTATCTGAATTTTGCTGTCTAGGCCTCAATTTTCTGCTCTGATGTACACCTATGAAACAAGCTCATAGAGCCTTTATTTGTGCAATGCTCCAGGAGAACCAAACTTTTAAGCAAATAAAATTACCCAATTTGGCATTCAACAAAAAAGATTTTTTTTGAAGACCACGCATCCCAGCAACCTGCTTCAGCCAGATGTCTTTGTTCAACATAGGAATTTAAGGTAAAGTCAGAAGTCCAAATTCTAGTTTCATTTTCATTCTTATCAGATTACACTCAAACTTCCTGAGCTGTGAAGCAGGAAAGATTTAAGCCTTCTTGCCCTACCTCCTGTCCCTAACTCTTCACACAGACACTGCTTTACACATGTTAAAATTATTACCATTCTTCTCTATCTGCATCACAGTTGCAAAAATATCTCATATCCAGACAACTTTCTTCCAATCCACAGGCACACTGCTGAATGCCCGGAAGAGATCCTCCCCAGTAAAGGTGCTTTTCACTGGCACGGCCAACCCACCAAGCAAATGGCATTCCATCTGGATGAAAGGGAAAAAAGAGGGCGGGAAAGAGAAAAGAGAAAGAGAGAGAAAGAGAACTTGATAAGCAAACTGGATTCTCCCAAGAATGCAAAAGAGAATGGAGGTGGACATGTTAGACAACACTCAAAGAAAAAGTGCAACCTGCAAAGTAACAAACCATAAACTTTGCCCCAAGTTCCATTTTATGGAATACATGTTGAGAAAGCAATGGTTCTGTTGTATTCCCATTAGGGCTCACCTGCCAGTTACTCACGAGAACCTTAGCACCTTTCAGCTGCCAAGACTTTGGAATGTGGAAGCCAACACCAGTGTTTGCATCAGCTGTGTCCAGTGGTTTTTGTGTGATCACTGAAGGAGACTGAAAACAATTCTCCTGCCACAACTCACATCACACAGATTGAACTGTACCACACAGTATTGGACAAGGACCTCTTGTAGTGTCAACTGCTTTTGCAGGAGCCTCTAGCCCTTGATCAGGATTTCTTACCTTAGGAGTCAGATATAAAGAACAAAAATATACAAAAATAACACACTGACTGATATATTACTATGAACTTAGCACAGTTCCTCTCAAAAGTAAGACTAAAATTTCTATTGATTTCTTAGGGAGCAAGATTAGAAATTTTAATGTGCTGTTCATGGATGAAATTTGCAAATGTAAAATTAGATAAGATATTAAAAAAGGTAGGACATAAGTGGGAAAAAATATTTCCCTGCTTGGGAATCAATTTATCTCTGAGAAGCTATTTTCTGCCTACAGGAGTTTTAAGATTTATGTATTTATATAAAGTGAGACAGTTTTTTTGTTCACATTTCAGAATCCATTATGCATCAAACATTAATAGTCAGATAGAGTAAGCAGAATCTGATATAATAAAATTCACAGATGAACATTTTCTAAGACTGACTTTGTCTTCCAGCTCAGCTAACTTTTTCATTGACTCCTTAATCCTTAAATCAAGAAATGTAATCAGTTACACATACAGGTAGATGGCAAAATTTAACAAAACTGACATATCAAGATTTTTTGATCAAAGGAGCTTGGAAAAATAAACTGCATGGCTAATGAAGAAAGATGCATCAATTTATTCTTCTGTTTTTCTAACATTACTAGTGGGGAGTATTTCTCATTATACAAGGCAAGAAAATCTAAATTATGAAATGCAATCAAGGTTAACTGTAGAATGTAGGAGACTAATTAAAATGAGTTTTAGAATCACTTGGCAAAATTAATTCATATTTATTTTTCTTCTAAGCTTAGACTACTGAACTGTAAATTCATAAAAAAAGGAAAATAAAAATAGGAAGAGCAACTACATTCTCATGATACCAACAATTAAGACATGACGAATTTGACCAATACCCAGAGGTACTCATTAGAAAAACACAAGCCAAGTACATCTAAGGATTCATCTTACAAAAATGTACACATTCATTTTAGGCCTCATATTATTGTCAACGCATTTATATTTTCTTTCTTTTCTATTCAGCTGATTTTTTTGCAGAAGTTGATTGCTGCAGCCAGTGAAACACTTCTATACTATATTACTGGGAAATTGCTCAGTAAAGCTTGGAATAGTAATGTTAATTGAATAAAAGGGTGATTTGTCTAGGAGTAGAAATAGATATACAGAAGTGCTTAATCTAATTTTAAAAGTGCCCATTCTGGGAAAAAAAATATTTAGACAAAGATAAATTATTCAAGTCAACAGCAAATAATGGTGTTCATTAATCAAATATAATCTGTGTCAGTTTCCTTTGGTGGAAGCCATTATGTACTTAAACATAACAGAGAAATAAGCAATCCTTTGCATGTATTAAGAAAAAGTAATTTCCTGACATCTTTTTCAGATCTGTTGTTATTTGTTTCATTGAGCAATACCAAGCAAACACGTGCATATTCAGACTTATGTTATAGACTGGGGAAGTGGTAGAAGCACCACAGTTTGAGTCATGTACAACTAAATTAAATACAGTGCTAAAAAATCGAGCAGTCAACATTGTAAGAAACAATCTCAGATTGTCAAGGGAACAGGCTATAAAAAACCAGTGTATTTTCCAAAATTCTATTTATTAGGCAGAGTTCTGCCACCTTTACCCAAGACAAGTTAATTTTTTTCACTAACGAGTCCCCTAGAAATCAATTTTAGTATTAAGTAAAATTATGCCCTGATTCTTCAAAACTGTTTTCTACCTGTTTAGTTTTTAACACATGAGAAATCAGAGCTTTTCAGCAAAGCTCTTCCAAATCTATGGTACTTCATCAACACCTGCAGAGTTGAGGAATTCTGAAACTTACGTTGTATGTCATATACCTGTAATGTTGAAGTAAAACAATACTTCACAAACAATGCCAATCAATCTGAGTTCTTTCCAGAAAGTTTACGTCATAATACCTTGGCAGTGCTGGAGGATGTCTTGCACTGAGGCTGAGTTTGGCCACCTTGTGCTGATTAAAATTCTTTCTTCTAAGTCTGTAGATTTGTTGCAGAATCTTCACTTCTGTAATCATGCTACTACAATTTTTTCAAAGCATTATCAATTCTCCACCACCTCAAAATTAATTAATTTCCCTTCTCTGGTGAAGCCACAGACCAAATCAATGACATTATGCAAGGATTTAAAATGACCCCATCACCTTATGGTAACATAAGTCAGTAGAGTTCTACTTTAATATTTCTATGCTAAAAAGTCCATTAATAAGAAGTGCTACTAATTCTTCATTATGTGCTTACCCTGCTTCTAGCAACGCATCATTTAGTTAAAAATGTTGTCAAAAGCCTACTGCACAATTAAAAGTATTCTTTTCAATGTTTTTTTCTTTCTATTATTAATGGAAAAAAATCCTCTGTAACAAAAAAAATTTGATGTTGTCCTTGAACTCCATGCTATGGTTTTGAAGAAGAATATGTGTGAAAAAATAACCCAAAACAAGCAAGTGCCAAGTGAATGAATTTACCAATGGTAGAACAGTGATGAGTTTCTTTACAATGATTTCCTTCTGCACTGCTTAAACTGCCTTAGGAAGATTTCAATTTTGATAACAAAATCTTCAAAAAAGGCAATTTTTGGGTTGTATTTCCTGCAGTGGACAGGATGACGGTAATGTCATTGTCTGGAAGCCTCTAGAAACAGCTGTGATATTTACACCACTGTTTTTTACCATAATTTAATATACTATTACAATAAATATAACATAAGCATAATGTAACAATATGAATAATTTAATGATAATATATATTATTATAATGAATTAAAGAATAATATTAAATAACTGAGGAGGCAGACCAAATTTTGTATCAAATCAAGTACTCCTTTGTGCTGTCAGGCACAGACAGTAGAAGGTACAGCTGGCACAGATCTTCTGAAAGGAAAGAATAAGGGGTATATTCTTCTGTGGATTCTCTATTCAACAGCTGGGTGTGTGCATCCAAAGAGCCAAGTAAGACTCTGGGAACCCTGACATATACAATACTGCAGTACATGGACAAGAACTCCGTTTGTGTCCATCCAGCACGGCAGGGAGGGTCAGGCTCCCCTCAGCTGGCAGTTCTCCAGCAGATTTCCCATATCTGCTCCAGCAGTGTGCTTAACTCAGCTGCTCATTGCTAGCCCCTTGTATGGGACCTGCCTCAGCAGCAGCAAGGCTGGCACTGACCACATTCTTCACCAGCACAGAGGCTGGGGACGATGGAGAGCGTAACAGACACATGCCACTGGTTTCCAGTGATCCTTAGGAGATGCAGCTTGGGATCAAATTCACCTGCATTGTGTATCTGCCTCTTCCAGGGACAAGAATGGCCGAATATGTAGCTGGTGTCCTTCTACCAGCTTAAAAGAAACTCTCTTCTTAAATCTCCCTCATACTGACAGTTCTCTCATTTTCATATTAGGAGGCACTGACATTTGTTGCAATACAATTTATTTTCAAAGGTTTAGGTTTGCTTGTGTCTCAAATGGCATTTTTTCAAAAATTATTTGCAAAGGCACTCAGAAGCTGAAGGAGTGGCAGAAACAGAATATTCCAACAGCATTTATACACATTATATGCATATCACTGTGTGTAAAAACTCCAAGCAACTTCTGTGGACTCAGCTTGCCTTTATACAGTCAGAAAGTCTTAGTACTGACTTTTATGTTTATATAGCTTGAGCTAAAACAAAACCATGCATTTTTAGAAGTATTATATTTAAAATATTTGTCAGATTTGTCTGTATGATTTGTCAGTTTGTTCTTGCTATGGCAACAAACAAAAGTCTAATTATGGAAACATAGCAAGATAAATTGGATCCTGTGTTAAACTCCTGTGCTGTATAAACCTAAAGTCTCACACAGCACTTACCCCTAAGACACTCAAGGTTTTTGGGGTACCCAAGTTATTGAAACAGCTCAGTTAAAGGTCTTTCTCACCACCACTTCAAGTCAATTTATTTGCATTTGTCTTTTGAAACACTGAAAGCATATTGTACTCAAACAACATTGTCTTGGCCATTTTCATGTTCATTTTGTCCTCAAAATTCAAACCAAGTTAAGCAGAACTGAATTTTTAAAATTTTACATCTATAATTTTTACTGATGAAAATAAATTAATTTATATCTATGCTGTTTTCTCTTAAAAGGAAAGATTCACATATCAAGAGGTAGTAAAAATTAGAAAAATGCTGATTGTAGAATTGCAGAGAGCAATCAAAGCCAATTCTTTGAAATCTCACTCAAAACTCAAATATCTGTTCACACTAACCACCTCAACAATATCAAATCCTGCAAATGGCTCACCTGATACATTGAACAATATGTGAAACAAGCAGTTAACAGATTTTTTTCATTCATATGTCTGTATATAAACACACACCTATGAGGCAATTTCAACCTCATTTCAACCTCTGAATTCAGAGGCCAAGTCAGAGTACAAATTATCATCTTAGAGAATAATTTTTTTAAAGGCTCTTGAATAAATGGACAAGGCAGTGAGAAGGGAAAACTGACTCAATATTTTTGCAACGGTTTACCAAGACCTTGTTTGCCCACATCAATTTTTTTTTCCATCATAACATTTTTACAGCTTTTTTATATTGGAATTTTAATATTCAATTGACATAAAATCAAATTCTTCCCATTTGGCCTTTCAATAGGGAAAAAATACAGTTTTGATAAATCAAATAAAAAGTATTTAAAATAATTCTGAACAAAAAAGGGAAAAATTGGAGAAATATTCCACACTTAGTTGAAAGCACATAATTAATACCTTCTTAGAGGCTGTTTGTTTGGTGAAGTCACTAATCAGTATTAATGACTCAGGATCTGTATTAGTTTAAACAACAACTCCCACCACTGGGAAAATAAACTGATAAAGCAGGGTGAGCTCCGGCTGTGCTGCATTAACCACAATGTGCTGCTCATTCTCTGAAGGGGATGCTGAGATTTAACAGTGAAAATGCTGCTCTTTGGTTCACAACCCTCAGCGAGGGTCTCGTGGCTCTGCCCCTGCCATGTGGAAGCAACACCCACCCCCCGAGATGTCAGGCTCTCTGCACCTCACAAACAACCCTGCCTTTAAGTCAAGATCAGGTTACCTTGGGAAAAAATATGTAATTTGGACCAGGAAAAAATGAGAATCCCCAATGACATGGTTCCCTTGAACATTATTTACTCGGTGAGCCACCTAGTCACACAGCTGGTTTTGTACCACACTACTCTGCTTCCAAGGGGACACACATCTGTTTTATGCCTGTCTCATCTTTTTTCAGTACAGACATAATGACTATCTAATTTTTCCTTTCTTTACTTTAAACCTTCCCCATGGCATTCATACCAGTTTCACAGTCCTTTTTCTCTCCTAAAACTATAACCCACATACTACTGCTCTAATTTTCAGAGATGACAAACATGGCTGTTTTGGGAAATCAGAGGTGGTCAAACACTGCACCATGACAGTCACTCTTAGTGTTGGGTACCAACTGTGCCAGTCAACATTACTAAGAATCTCACTGAATTTGCTTAAAATTTCTGGTCAGGTTCTGTCATTATTCAACTCAGCTATCCAAAAGGGAAGTAGTCCTGCTAATGCCAGTGGAACTACCCAATGGGCAAGACCACAAAGTTTGATCCTCATTCTAAAATTATTTTGTTAAGTGTGGTTAGGAAAAGGGGGGAAAAGGCAGTACTTTGCTGACATTTTGTTTCTTGTTATACAGCTTTGCTGCCAAGGTGCATTGCTTTCACAGAGTCCCAGGCTGAAGTAATTGCTTTAAAAAAAAAAAAACAAAGGAAAAACCACATAGCACACAGCATTTGTCTGCTTCTCTTCAGCAGAGAAACTGCTCTCCCTCTAGAGCAGCTGTTACCACAGTGTGCTCTGTTCTTCTGGAGTTGTTAAGATATTCTCATAGATGAGAATGGGCAGAAAGAAGGTAAATAAACATGGACCTTTGCTTCTTCTACATTTAACAGGAGCCTAATGAGCCGAACTGCTGGGCTGCAATGACAGAGCTAATGCCACTGCACACTTAGAGTGCCTCAGCAAAAGCAAATTATCATCAAGCCTTTAAGAGAGAGATTTGAGGCTGAGCATAAGGATTCCAAACCCAAATGCTTTTAGATGCTGAGGAACATTAAATCTACATCCAAACTAAAAATTTTGTGCCTCATGAATGTCCCAGCTGAAGGCCTAAGAAGGCTGAAAATATTATGAGTACTTGCATTCTCCTCTGCCAGCCCAGTCTGGGTTTTTTCAATAAATTTCTGGCCAAGTGACAAGTTTCCTGAAAGATGCAAATAGGACTCCAGCCAACAACAGAAAATATGTGAACAGCTGAAGGCATGCAGGTTGGGAAGGGCAAGCAACAGCGAATAAACAATCCAAAGAAGATTATAGCTTTTAGGGACAAATGACAAAACAGGAAATGGCAGCTTTGAATCCTCAGCAGTTTTGCTGAAGATGAACTGGATATTCTACTCTGCAGAAACAAAAAAATTATCTCATTTCCTTTATTTTCTGCATTCCAGCTCACCTTCACTTCAAAATTGTCCCACTTGCTTTCAATTCCTTTTCCTCTTCCTCATTCCCCTTTTCCCATTTTCTCTGTTTAGCCTAAATCCTCCAGGTAAATTCAGATAAACAAGCCTGACACTGCCTTAACAGATAAGCCTATGACATTGATGCATGTCCTGCCACATCCTTACTCTGCACTGGGACCAGAAACCCATCAATGCTCTGGATTCAATTGCAAGTGAATAATGACCATGGATAAGCCACAGTGGGCTCCAATGTAACCCTGTCTGGGCCAGAGGAGCAGCTCTTGCTCAGCAGATATCTGGATTTTTTTCCCTGTTATTCCCAGCGGGAATAATGGCAGTAAGATGAGCCCATCATTTCTTGCCCTCACACTGCTCAACCAGCTCTTCTGTGTTCATTTTCATCCTCATTACCAGCATCCTCGCACACATTTCCACTGGAAAGCCACCTCGTGAGGTGGCTCAATACAGTGCCCAGGAAATGATCTTTCATTCTTAATCAGTTCTTCTACAGAAGTATAAAAATGGTTAGTGAGAATAAATAGTAGCGAGTTCTGAATTAAAAGATTAATAATAAAGAGAAGATAAACCAGATTATGTAATTCCAGGTCTTGTGAAAGTGCAATGGGACACTGAATGATCATGTTTGATTTTGGGGCTCTCTGCAGCAGACCAACACTCCTCAGTGGTTCTCTAGAGCCTGAGGAAGACAACAGGAGTGACATTTGCAGCCCCCCTGTAGTCAGACAGTAACACAGCCCACTCCCTCTGTGTCCTGCTGAAGTCTTATCCACATTAACTTATGAGCTAACTGGACGAGGTGCCCACATGGAATGGGGGAAAGCATGGAAGAGATGAGTGAGTTTATAAGTTTAGACACATCATATGCTCTTCAGAGCTTCCTTTTTAAAGCATTTTATAATGGATGTGAAAGGGCCACAGGGAAAGGCCACAGGAAAGAGAGCATTGAACTAATGCACCTTATAAAATACTGCAAGGTGAGAGTAGTAGTTTATCACAGCAGTTTTTGTTCTTAAATGCTATTCAAGTTTTCATAGATGAAAGCACTTTCAGAGGCTAGAAATAAGATTGCAGAGGACAGAGGGGAATAGTTGAAGCATCAATGACTATGAATCGTGCATGAAACCATAAACCAATCATTTCACCACAAAACTTCATATTCAACTATTATTCATGGAAATGTTGAAGTGAGAAAACTTGTACAGAACAGTAAAGCTACAATATAAGCAACTGTCCCAGGAAAGACTTCCAGGAAGAAACACTTCATAGCTTAATAATTTCCTATTATTTTCCAGGAATAATAATGGAGAGATCCAGCAACCAGCATAGAAGCATCCAGTTCCAGTGAAATCAGGGTAACAGTGCAGATTTGCACTCACTGAGCATCAGGCTGTTCACAGGAAGACTGAACACCTGAGGCTGGACAGGACCTCTGGAGAAGTTTAGTCCAGCCTCCTGCTGTTCTGAAACAGATTCAGGATGTAAGAATTCCTTAGAAAAACTCTGTTGAGTCAAGCAAGTATGGTTGCTGTTGAGTCAAGCAAGTATGGAGCAAGTGGTATACAGGCCTGAAGAACCTATTTTTAAAGGGGGTTAAAAAAAAAAAGTTATATTTATTCTATTTACTCTTGAATTATCCATCATGGCAGCTCAAACCCTTGGGATTGGGCATGGATGAAGAGTAATGACCTCAAATGTAGAACTTTGCACCTCCTCCTGTTCTCCACCTGGTGCAACCATGGTGTCCCCAGCTCTGCAAAGCTCCCAGGCTCAGGTGCTCTCACCTGCCTACCAGCCCAAGCCTTTCACCAAGAAAGCCCAAAAAACCCCAGGGCAACAGCCTGGCCTAACAGTGGTCTGACAGTCTGCGTATAACTCAGAGCAGGCAGCTTGTTTATGAACACAATCCAGCTGGAGTAAAGTTGAGTTGAATTAATCAAGGATTAATTCAATTCTTGCTTGAAATCATGGACACTTGGCTGGATTACGCCCACAATGAGATACAACTAGATGAACTAGAAAAAGAAAGTAGATAAAATGGGGACATTTGGGACATTTGGAGACTGGATGAGTTACAGAAAAACATGCTGTAGAAAGCAATCTTTGCTTGGTCCTTTGGGAGAAACTACATGCACTAATAACAGTTCTTCCCCACTCCTTTATTTTGAAAAGTGTCTGAGTAAAAATGGAATTACCTTACTCGACAGAACTGTTTCCTGTATATGCAGTTTTAACGACCTGCATTAATAATGAGAAAAGGATCCTTATTATTACTTTTTTTACCCCTGCTCACATTGCACCAATACAGTCACTAGTGGCTCAAATGGACTGCCTTCAGATGTGACAACCCTTCACAAAAGACAGATTAATTTTGTTCTGATTGCACTAGCAATGGCAGCTTCTAGGAATAATAAAATCTAGATTCAGGTATAGAGAATCTTTATTAGCACTATTGATTCATGAAGCAACGAGAACACACCTTGTCCTTCAGCTCTCAGGTTAATACAGCACAGCTGACAGTTAGAGAATAACATCTATTTACATGGGGTGAGTCTGACCAGAAAGTCATTAGGACAATGTCATTTCCACAGTGTGCCTTTTTGAATTTCATGGCTCAGATTTATCTTAAAGAAATCACAAAATATCATCAGTAAATATTCTGAATATCTGAACTGGAGTAAAAATAGAAAACAGTCTTAATAGAACATAAATTAGAAGAGATAATATATTGCTAATCACTTTAAAGCTGGAATCCCTAATTAAATAAATTAGAGGATTTTCTTAAAACTGAAAATAGTACTCTCAGATATTATTAGGATAACATTTCTGTTTTGAAAAGACACCTTCGGAAAATGATATTACATCTCAAGTTCTTGATCTCAAAATTCCCTGGGAAGAGCATGCAATATATCCATTGTCTACTACAAGACAATGCATTGTAAACAACTACAAAATGACACCAACACCCAAAAGAGAGTTCAGAGAATAATATAAGCACATTTCTGAGCCTTACACCAATTATGAGCCAGCAAGGCAGCTTGGACAGTGTAGAAACCACACTCTGAGCCTCTCCTCCTACCCTTTTGTCACATCCCTAGTGAACAGAAATCTCACAGGGCCAGTTGAACTGGATTGCATATTTTTTGTTCTCAAAGTGTGTTAGTTGGCAAAAGACAACTCTGAGTTGTACTTCTTATGATCAGAAAGTCCTGCAGAGCAGAGCAGAAAGTCTGGTTTTAAGCTTTATAAAAAAAAAAAAAAAATCAGCAAAAAACCAACCAACAAACCAAAAAAAGTGAACAAAAAGCCTTCCAATAACTTGTTGAACTGTGTTCCAATATCTCTGAGAGGCATTACTGCAACTCATTAAACTTCTTTATAGTCTGATGTGTTACAACCTATTACAGAGCAATTGTAAATAAATAACTGCTGATTTGACACTGCTTTCAACTGCAGAGCAATTGTGCTTTCCTCAATGTTACAATTAATGTCAGCAGTTAATGCCTTAAGTGGTGGAATCGGAAACTCAGCTACGATAAACACATGCAGTCAGATTTCAACTTAAGGATATACCCAAACTGCAGCATGGCCTTAGCTCAGCTGTCCCTGTCTCAGGCTGCAATTACAGTTCTGTTGGTCAGAGCAGCAGGGGTACCATTTGTCATCCTAAGGAAGGCTGGAGTGCTGTGAAATTGGGCACTTTGGAAAAATGCAGCTGTAGCAGAACATATGTATAGGCAAGACCATGAAATGAACTGGCTCCAAGCCAGCATGTACAGGCAAAAACAAGAGACTGTAAATGAAAAAAAATCATAGAACACTGTACTCAGAAGATGCTTCTATTGATATATCCTGACCAGCCTTAAAGGTCAGGATGACAACAATCTGTCTTCTCTGTGGGACTGCTTTATCAATTTGCAGCTCTTTCTTCTTCACCCTGTTAGCAACAGGTTCACATCTTTCAAATAGATCTTCTATTTTTGCTGCTTAATTGGTCTCAGGTTCCTGAGTATCTCTCTGTACAGCTATAACAAACATGGGTGTGTATTTACATTCCTGCACAGACTGTAGTGGATAGAATATGAACTGTTCAGCTCTGCTCTGCAGCTCTACTGTCACTAACAGAGATTATTATGTGGCTGAAGACAGTTTTCTGCTCCTCGAGCTGAAGGAAGAACTGAGCTGCACTTTAGCACTGCAGTGAATACTGGAATGGGCAGAGGCTGCAGAAGAATGACAACCATGCAGCCTCAAGAAGCCCTAGTCCTTCCTCTCTTTCCCAAAGCTGAACAGGCCTACATGTCTTCTGCATTTAATGGTGAGAGGAAGAATCAGCATGGGAGCCAGTTTACCTACAAGCATCACGAAGTGAAAATCAAGAACTTTACATATGAAATAACTCTCTACCATAGGCCTTTCATCACAGCTGATGAGACAAAGCCTTCTGTGGGCTGTATCAATGCTGTGAATCAAAAGTCCATAAGACCATCACATCCATCACCAGCTTTCCTTCAGCAGTAAGGATCCTTAGTTGAGTGAATTTCCTCTAGCCAAGTACAACTTACTACAAATCAGGTAGTAGGGCTTGCGTGGAAACACCACAACTGAGACAGGTAAGTTTTTCTCTCAGACTGGTGTAGGATTTTGACCAGGTATTAACACTATGCAAGTAACAGGGATCAATCAGTTCCATTAGGTGTCTACATCATTTGCGTGCTTTCTTTTCAAATATGGAGCCCCAGGGGGACAGGCATCAGGGGAAATGAAGTCATGAACAAATCAGATCCAAGCCTCATATTTAAAATATAAATCTTCTTTTAAAAATATATGAGAGTTCCTTCCCTCCAACCTCTTCTCTCTACAGATAAGCTTCATGCATATGTACACCTCCAAAATGGAAGTTTTTCTATGCAGATTTATGTTAGGAAATTAATAAATACAAGTTACATGTTTATGGCTGTAACGCACTTTAATGATTTTTGCCCATCTGAAGAGCTGAACAAATGCAAAGGCAAATATTACCCTGATGCACACTTCATTACAAACAGACTGCAGAAACAATCAGCAATAAGCCATCTCCGGCAAAGAAAAGGGACAACTTCCCTCCCCTAATCTCAGTGCTATTTTTCTTCCTTCTGTCAAAGAGCATTTAGCAATGTTGATGTTGTGCCATATATTTTCTTCCACCCACAGGCAACTGGCCAAGGTAAGGTGCATTTGCCCAGAGGTTTAGGTAAGAGGTATCTGGATGATGCTGTGAATTCAGAGATACAGAAAACTGATGAGTTTAAAGGAAGCTACCCCTAGCACAGGAAGAAATGCATCTGTCTGAATTTAGATTTCTTTTCTCTTCCACATTGTGAGTAAAAATTTTAACCATAAATCTTTGCTTTTAAATGGAATACATGACGACCAAACAGCTGTCCTACTTAACACTACCATGTAAACATCTGTTCACATTCCTGCATGCAAACAAGAACATCAGCTTGCAAGTCTCTTAGACTCAGATTAGTCTTTATCAAGTCCTCACAGAAAATACAGTGATAGAGGCCAATGACTGTGTGAAGTGAGAGGAAAGGAAATTCTTGAGCTTTTTTAGAGATTTGATCCTTGAAGAAAAGATGGATGATGGAGAATACAAAAAACCTAACTACATGCAAAAAAAATACCCAACATTTTTCAGTTGTTTGGCTTAATGGAAGTTTCCATTCCTATCTCTTCATGTTGGTTTCCTACTTCATCATATATTTTAACAGCTTGTTTTATAATTGGACTCTGTGTCAAATTTTTATCCCTCTTTATTCAAAACATCCATTGAAAGTTCCAGGGTCCCAAACCTGCTCCTGCTGAGATAAATGGGATTCTTGACATTGAGGTGAATGGAAACAGGACTGGGAAGGCTGTACGCCTCATTAGATACACGATTCCACAGCACCCTCTAAAATCCTGCTGAACACTCCCTTTCAAGCAAATAAAGCTGGTAAACTCAGAGGCCATGAAATGTCACTATTACATTTCAGCACTTAAATACATACCTGATGAATTAGCCATCTTCTTGCCAGGCATCTTAGAAAACTGCAGCCCCTGAGGGATTTCCCCTGGCCGTTACCACTTATTGCAAAGTCAAAGAGAGAAAGCTAAGGTTATTGTTTAGCCTGTGGAATCAAAATATGCTGAGAGGGCATGTTAATCCCCAGACTTAGAGGTTTATTGCATTTCTAATTCACACCTAAGGTCACCATATGTCAAGTGAGTATGCATTCTGCTACCATGGCTACTGCCATCATTTTAACTCTAATGCTAAATAGTTCTAGATTGGAACAATACTGACTTGGGAACAGACTAATTTAGTGCTCACAGCAGAAGACTGGTCTTCTCATTAATAATGAAAAATAAAATGCTCTGGTTCTACCTCTGCATTTGTCAGACTCTCCAAAATCACACAAGTGATTTAACCACTCTGAACCTTTGTTTCCATATCAGAAAGTCAAAGAACTTAAAGGCCTGAACAACAAGAGTAAACAAAGCTAGTACAGCACAACTGCACCTTCTCCATTGAGAAAGGTTAATAAATTAATCAGTCTTTGATCAAATTTCATTCAGCATTTAAAAATACAGTATGAGGTTTGAAATCTGTTACTTGTATCCTGACAGCATCGCACCATGGTAGAGATGCTTCCCTTTGCATAATGCATCAATGTGAATTTGACCAAGCAATTGTCATTCCTTGTCATTTAAGTAGTCTTACAGTTAAGTAGCCATAATTGTCCTTTGGGTGTTATCTTAAATACATTAAAAAAGAAATTGAATGCTTTCACCACATTATAGCTGGGACACTTTTTCAAAGCTAATTTCTATGTCTGTGAATTATTCATAATACACTTCAAACAGGCTCTTCCGGATAAGGTAATTGACCTTGTCTGCATGAAGCACCTACTACCTTGCCTTGGGATAATTTAATCTACGATGTGGTCCATTATTCAAAGGTAATGTCTTTTCATTAGGTTAGGCAATATATTATCACTCAACTAGTCACCTAATTCTGCATTTAGCGTATTCAAGTTTTCACTTTTTTTGTCATAGGTTACACTCATCATAGCAATATCTCACATTTAAGTAGCATGGTGTAACAGTAAGACAGCATTCTCTTGATAAATGGAAGCAGGACTTTGAGGACTCTAATTTCAATTTTAAACCTCAGCTGGCTTTGTGTTTTCCATGGGTGAAAGCAGCAAAGGGTGTCTATTCAGTAAGAACTAGTGTAAGGTCAAAACACAAGTACAAGTAATGCACCGGGTGACAGAAGTTATGTAAGTTCACATACTGTTCAGTGGAAACACTTATGTGCTGATGAAGCATATGATAAATCACATGTATGACACATATATAACACTTGCACAGTTTTATTTTGCTGTGTAGAGAAACCCCTGGTTGGCCTGCCATGTGAAGAAGCAATTAGCAATGGTGCCTGTAGCTCAGGCTGGCTCTGAACCATTGCAACCTTCTCTGTAGCAGACCATTATTAGGACCCAATTCCCTGCTACATATTCCCTTGAAAGATGCTCAGTGAAGACCAAAGTAACTGATTATTTTTTGCATATGTATGGAGTGAAATCTCTGAGAGAGAAAGCTAAACACTTGAGCACCCAACTATCTCTCTTGTGCTCCAACTACTTTGAACCACTTTAGCAGAATAAAGCAGCTCTGAATCTGTTTTAGTCAAGTCTCTAACACCATCCTACTGCATGAGTAAACTCTTGAGTGACACAGTGATCTGGAGGAGCTCCTGCATCAATCCCACTCCTGGCTCCAGCAAATGGCCAGAGATGGTAGTCTAATTTATATTGCACCACTCCAGTAACCAGGCTTAAAGATGCCTCTCCACCCCTCTCTACTTCAGTATTGCAGGGTAAACCTCTGTAAGAACAAGAGTGCTAGCTTTTTCAAACTATCAGTGCTGAACTGTTTAGGTGCTGATTGTAAATACTGCATTAACAAGCTATGGATGAACTTGTTAGCTGCTCTAAATATCTCAAGTTTTAAAATGCTTCTTTGTTTTTTAGTTTGTTTTATACTAAAGTTAATTTAATGAAAGATGTAACAATTATGGAGTTAATCCACCATCTTACCTGCCTAAATCAGTACAAATATACTAAATCCAATGGATCTGGTCCTGCATATCTTTGAGCTTTGTAATTTTTCAGTTGAATCATTCGTTACTGTAGCTTCTCTCAAGCTGCGCATTAATAGAATGTTATGATTCTGTTAGCTATTCAAAGCTTTTTAATCATGTTATATAAACACAGTTCAGTTTCTGAATTGTTTATCCTGATTAGATATTGTTTGAGTGTTCACTTAAAATTACAAAGCACTGCTTTAGAGCAGAAATAAAGGCAAGGGCATCAAAGATTTCAAGGTGTTAGAGTGAACATTCACTCTGAAGGTCATTGGCTGAATTCCCATTTGCATGAACATTCAGGAACAATCTGTTCATGCCTTGGAAAATTTCTGCAAAGACAAAAATCTCAGTACCACTGTCCAGAACGATATAAAAAAAAGAATCATGAAAATTATCAAAGTGAAACTGAAATTCCAGTAGAACAGGAGTGAAATAGGTGATATTTATAATTTTCCATCAGCTAAAACAAAACAGCCAAGGGAAGTGTTGTTCCAAGCAAAATTACCTGCAACTGGCCTGACTGCTAGATCATATTTCACATCGGTCGAGTGCCTTCCACTGTGTAACTACAGTTGTGCACACTGATGGCTCCTGTCGCTATAATATGGTTATGTTTACCCATTAGTTTCTGCTTTTGTGCCACAACCCAGCAACTGTGATATTACAATTGTTCTAATGGTCTGTTTCACTTTGTTCATTTACCTATTAATTTTGGCAATGGCATATTTCATGGAACATAAATTTCATCCTCTGAAAACATGACAACCTGTAGTGCAATATGGTCAGACAGATTCTGGAGCTTTGTATGGGCGTAAAATGAACTGTCCAGGGTGGCATTTTGGAAAGGACATACCTCCCTCTGGAGGCATTGCTTGTATGTAAGGTGATTACTTCAGCACTAACAGGATGCAATTATTCACTCAGTAAAATTCTGCCTCTATTAAGTAGGTACTTCTAATGTTCTACAGATTGACTAGTGGCCCTAGAATGTCTCACAGAGGTAGTAAACAAAATGCAACACAATCTCTTTTCATGAATCCAGACCATAAGTGTGCACTGGGAAGGAAGTGACCTAGAAAGCTTCCACTGCTTTGAACGTGGAGGCTCTGGGAAACGACCCCAAAGCAGGGCCTAAAAAAATGCTCATTGCAGGAGAACCTTTTCCAGTTCAATGGCAGATATTAGAGCTGCAGAACAAATGGATCAAATTGACTTTGCATTGCCAGAGAAAAAGCCAAAGGGACCTGAGATAGAGCCTACTTAAGAAGATAACCTGTCCTAGAATCCCATCCTCTGCTATTACCTTGACATTCAGTCATACAGATTTCTCTCTGAAAAACAGCCCCTAAACTTCTGCCACACCCCAAAGTGTTAGTCTTTGATCAAATTTCATGTGGTTTCAAGTAGATAAAATCTGAGACTTTGAAATAACAGTGACAAATGGGAAGCAAACAAGTGCTAACCTACAGAATGCCTTTACCTTAAAGGAGAAAAGAGTAACCAACACTAATTTGTCTTGTACCAGGCCTGACAATATCCATGTGGCCTAAAAAATTAATTACAGCCAAATTCCACTCTTCTTTTTCCTCCTAAAAGGAGGAAAAAAGATTTACACATGTCTACATAAATATACAAACACATACTTTCCCAAAAAGAGAGAACTCTATCTGTATGAATACATAACTTTATGGACTCTAGTGACCATTTGAAACGTCAGATGAAGGAAAAGTCAGTATTTAAAACAAACATATAATGAAATTGATGTTACTCTTTTTTCAAAACCATTTTTCAGATCCCTGGTCATTTATTAAAACAGCCCATCATAGGCTTGAAGTCATCAGTAAAACAAACCTGTCAGACCTGAACCAGGTACAGTAACACAGAACTGAGAAAAAGAACAGCCAGGAACTGTTATCTTTTCCTTCCCACCAACAAATGTTACTATGATCATTTTGATCCCATTGAATGAGACAGCCTGAACAAAACTGATTGCAGTCTATACTGGGAGCACTTTTCATGTGCTATTTGTGTTAATATACTGAAATCACTACACGTTGTAAATTACACTTGTCACTTTAAAGTTTTTGGGGAAATGGAAGATTTGGATGTGGAACTAAGCATCCTGGATAAACAAAAGGCACAGAAAGACAGGGACTGAATCTAGCACAACAGCAATGGTCCAAAGATCTCTGAAAGAACAGTGGGAACTGATGAAGTTCAATTGAGTTTAGGACGAATGTTTGGTTTGAGCTTTTGTTCCTATCCTGGAAGGAGAGAGACATTTCTGTATCTGGCATGGCGAGAAAATACATCTGCATCTCATTTTAGCCCAAATTAAGATTTCCTTTCAGCACTAGGACCCATGGAATGGGTCTCTATTGATTCTAGCAGGCTTTAGATATCAATCACTACCTGATTTTCTAGAGAAATGAGACATATTGAAACATTCTTCATGGGTTTTTGTGCACACCTGTGTCTATTGCTCAAATAACTCAGCAACCCACTGGCAAATTTCAAGAACATTTGACTGAGAAATATGTTCCTACAGGTTCCATGTACTGCCTAAGCAGAAAACAGACATTACTGATAGGAAAGATCCTCCTAGTACTTAGCCTAAGTGAAGTTTGCAATGCATTTTCATTCCTCTGTGCATATAAAAAAAAAAAATCATACAGAATCTCAACACTAAACCACAAAACCAAAGGGGAAATAGCAACATTTTTTACTTCACCAGTCACAGTGCAAAATCACAGCTTTCTCCCCTAATCTAGCTGAATACAACAAAAATCCTATTATACCCCACCTGAATATACCATTACCTTCTTTGCAGTTTGGTAGGTCCATATAAATTCATGGGATCACATCTTCCTGCTAAATCACCATAACTATGGTGACACAAAAGCAAATGTGTCTCTAAGGAATTACATGCTCATTCTTCCACTAGTAGCACAAGGGCAAGGCACAAAAGCTCACACTTGGAGTGAAGGACATCAAAGGTGTTCAGCTAAAAGGAAACACTTGTATGGTTCTTTTTGTGGCTACAAGAACTTGGCCATTGGTTTTAGAGGGGTACATTTAAATCCATCTAATGGCCCATTCCAGTTTCAGGCAGAATTGGAGTCAGTTGCAGCCTGATGCCTTAATTTTCTTCTCTGCTAAACAAGAAAGCTACCTTTAGAGGAGAACTGCATAGATTAATTGGTTAACCTTTCTAAATGCTAATATTGATAAAAAAACCCAAACAAAACAAAAACAAAACCAAAAAATTTTTCTTCTGGGGCTTCTGAATTCTGCTCTTGAGAGCATAGGAAGAAGGCTCTTGATGTTGTTTTGAGTCCTAGACAGATCAAGTGGAAATACACGCCTTGGCTAAACCAGTCTGAGACTTTCTCTTGTCAAAAGGACTTCGAAAAGATTCAGGCTCAAAAAGCCTTTTCATTTTTTTTTCTCAATCTTTTGGGCCAAGCAGATAACGAAAAAGCTTCTCTAAAGAAGGTTTTAAAGGGGTTATTTTCTTTCAGGTCACCACATCTTTCTAACTACTTGTCAAGTCTCTTGCAGATCTGCTCTTCTCCAGATCAGTCCAGGTTGGGAGGATGCAAACTATTCTAAATTGCTTTTAGGTGCCTCTTGTGAGTGGAAGAAGTACATAGCTTTTTTTCCCAGTGTCTGGAAACATTTTCTCAAAGTATGCTTTCTTATCCTCTACATTTTGGGGAGTTCTTTTTATAAATGGAAGTAAGAGACACTCAGAAGAGCTACTTTTATGCCCCTTTTAACACCAGATAACTCATGTAAGAGTATTTAGTTCAGTGTTTTGCTTAGGGAAGATTTTTGCTCCCTTTTTGTTTGAACACCAAGTAATGTCAAAATGCCACCTTCACCTGATTCTCGTAGATTCTTTTCTCCTGTCTCTGTGTTCACACTTTCAAACATGAAAATAAATTTTCCACTGGTTACCTTCCAACTGCAATGGGGGTAAAATTCCTGGAGTTCAGATTTACAAGCAGTGAATCTGAGCAGTAACCTAATTTTTCAGAGCAAAAACCTTTCTTTTTTTACCATAGAGTTGCATTTTCTTTCCTCCTAGTTACTTACGTGATTAAGTTACACTATTGATCTTTTGGTGTATAGCCTCCTAATACCTCTGTTTTCCTGGACAGGTCAAATGAATTCCAACAAAATCTAAGCATAGGGTTCCATCCCATCTGATTTTCTGCAAGTGCCTTTTTGGGCACCTACTGTCTTCCCCAGGTCTAAAGCAGGAGTCAAATGAACCAAGAACAACATAAAACTAAGAAATTACAGCCACAAATGCTTTTTTAGCCTCAAAAATAATGTAAATACCAATGAAAATTACTATTGCCATTTAACTATTGCCACTCATGTGGCATCTTGGTGGAAGAGGTTAGATGAGAACTCTTCCACTGCTGTAATTTACATCTTCTGCTCTGCAAAATCAGAAAACATCACTCTCTGCACTGGCCCAAATTTGACAGACAAATTAGTTTAATGTCAGTAAGACAACCTGAGTCTAATGGACCCCAAGATGTTTAAAGTAGGACAGCTGAAAGAAGCAGACAAATGGAAGTGTGATGAGAACACGCTCCCTGCTGTGGCTCTAATGAGGGAGAAGGCACACTTTTCTGCTCAGGCAGCAGTCCTGCTTTCTTCCTTGAATGGAGGACAGGTTGCTGTCATAGCTAGTGACCCACTAATATAAAAAACCACGGATTAGCTATTTGTTTCTAATCACCATTATTTATTTATTGTTGACAATATGCTGAGTCCTGCAAATTAAAAAAAAAAAAAAGAGACTATTACTGCTCATGATTAAGGGAATGTTGGCTGAAATAGCTTGAAAGAATTTTGTCCTTCTTCCCTTCTTCAAACTGCGTGTATGAATAGTTTATACAAGTGGGTCTCTCAAGTCAGAGGTATCATTAAGATGTATTTGGTTCTGGCACACATGTGTGCCTCACAAAACTATCCATTTCCAAACTCTTATTTGGACTGCAGAATTCCCTGAACTCAATGTTTCAGCATTACTGAGCTATAACCACTTACACAATCCCACAGGTTTCACAGTTTGAACAAAATATATCATTGACTTTACTCCAAACCAGAAGTTCTTTGGGATCAAAAGTCCCAAACCAACAGATTGTAGAGGTCAAGCAAACATCTTGCAGCATTAGCTCACACCATCAACTTCCTCATAGAACCACCAATAATCGTGTATGCAATTAATTCCAGAATTCAGGCTCAAAATCTCTTGTCTAGATTTACATTTCATTTACATGTCCTATGTACCTTCATTAATATCCCTGGTCAAGCTTCCTGTATACTGGAAAAGATAATTTCCCCATCAGTAAAAGACAGTAGATCTATCTGGAGTGCAAATATGTTTTCTACGTAAACTTTAAAAGGTCTCAAATGAAATGAAATTTGATAAAATAAAATAAAAGTATAATTCCAAAATTGCTCCTCAGACTTACAAAAATAAATTCATTCAAGGAAGGGAAAAAACCTGAAACAAACACACAACAAAAAAGCAACAGAAATATCCAGTGACAGCAGCAATATGAAGGATGTATTTGATAGAAGCAAACAGGAGTGTAACCCCAGAAGTTCTCTCCTCACTACTCCATCAGTCCTCGCTTGAAGAAGTGCTTTTTTAAATTCAACTGACACGTTGTGTCTAAAGCAAATGCAGATAATGGTGCTCCAGTGTTCACTGGAGCCATCCCAGGAGACTCCTGCCCTGCTGGAATTATGTCAGGCAGCACTAGAAGCCTGCCCTCTCCTGCAGTGGGTTTCCAGGAGGGAACATGCTTTCCTTCCACTGTGTTAGAAGCCATCCGGTGTATGGTTGAGCAAGGATTTATTCCCATGTTTTTCCCATCATTTAGCGTCTTGGCTGCATTTCAATCTCAGAGAAACACAACAAGAGTGGATGAGAAGTAATAGCAGCAAGTAGCTGCCATTCCTTGCTTGGCAGCTATAGCACACTGAACCTCCCTGCCAGCCAGGGAGGATAGTAGAGGGACAGCGAAGTAAAGGGTCAGAAACTGGGATAATGATATTTCCACTACTCACAAGTGTATGCAGGTTCCATGCCAAGTTACCTCTGCAATGCCACAGTTTTTGTATTCTGCTTAGACCCCCTGCATTTTAATCAGCTGCACACAAAAACCAACATAGCATCTTTAAAAATGGCCTCTAAATCTCTCCCTACAATTAAGGGGGTTACATTACATTACTATGGTGAACTCTGTTCCAAAGTCTCCAAATACAGCACAAGTTGTCTAAAATTGTGCTTGTGAGAAGCTATCACTGCCACTTTGGGGGGAGAGACAAGGTATGGTGATGGAAACACAGATGGAAAGTCAATGATTCTCAAAAAAGGGATCCTATTTACCCAAGAATAATTGCAGCACACGACGCACACCTGCCACCTATCCACCACTCCTTCTACATAAGCCACTTTTTGAGGGCAGACTCCCCTGTTCTATGTTATTTTGTGCAATGAAAAATAGTCTCCTGGTAATGCAATAACAATTTAAAGTTATTTTGTACAAGAACAAATAGTCCCCTGGTAGTGCATTAACAATTGAAAGCACTGGAATGATAAACTGGAAATTATATTTAAAAAGGCATAAAACACTAGTGAGCAAAACCCCATTGGTAAATGATTGCTTGTTATAGGTCATTTTATATCACCTCCTGAGACATCTATGTAAAATACTCCAACAGAACCTAGGCTTCAGACTCTTTTCTTCAAAAAGATTTACTCTGAAGTGGTGAAATCTTGGTGCAAACCATATCTCAAAAAACTGTGGGCACTTCAGGTGAAAAATACTAGAGTTAGTGAAAGTCCTAGATGAGTAACTAAAAGCACTATAAAAGCTCTGGATGAGCGCAAAACTGTGTTCCACTGCATCCTGCAATACAAGAACTCAGTGCACCGAGAAACACAGTAGTCCAAAACACATTAAAAAAATGTAGTTCTGTAAAACAGCAAGTGGGGAACTCCTGGAACTTGCTTTCCTAGAAGGCCACATGAAGTTCAGCCTAATGAAGTTCAAAAAGAGATGAGACAAGTTTATGAACAACAGATCCATAGTGGATACTAAAAGGGATTGGCAATAGCATAAATGCTAATGCCCTTATCTGAGCAGCTGTGGGTGATGGGGACATATTGAGGGATGTGCTAAAGACATCAACTTGTGTGCTCACCTTAAGCTGCATCTTTCCAGCAGCCACTGCTGAAGGCAGGGCCCTGCAGGACATTTCTAAGCACCATTTGCTCTCACATCACTGGCCTCACCTGGAGCTAAGGAGGGAGCCTGCACTGACAAAGCTCTAGCAACATACAGGGCATAGATAAAGGTAAGTTGACCTGTCTCAGCTACAGATCTAAGTCTAAACTAAGAAATTATGATGTGTTCCCTGCTGTGAGGTAGGGAACATATTTCCCTCCAATAGAGAGTTACAAAATGCAAATGCAGTGATTCACCAGCTGCCTGGCATAAGGGGTCAGACTAGGGGACACACCTGGTGCAGCTTGGCACTGAAATATGGGACTGGCTGGGAGCCAAAGAGGAGGAGAGGAGGTGGAAACCTGGGTGCAAGTCATATGGTAGTGAGACTTGACAGAGCATAAGTTCAGGGAAGAGCTGTGTAGTTTAGGAAGGATGTCGTTTAGGATCAATGCTTGAAATCAAAGCTTAAGGTGACATAGTATAGAAATTCTACTGGAAAGAGAAAAATAAGGAAGCAGTCAGGAAAACCCCACCACTTACAGACACTTCTATTTCTTTGATTTTTTTGTTGGACTGATCTTTTCTCAGTCCCTGCCTACACAAATGTGCTATGAACTTGACAGACTGTCAGCCAAGTATTGTAAAGCAAGCTATGCTGCCACTGATAGAGCCATCCCTGTGCTAAGTCCTTGATAAGGTGGATGTGAGGAAGCTTCCCAAGTGACAAGCATTTGAGTCCACCCACTGCTTCTAGAAAACTGAGCAAATTCAGTCAAGAGCTGGGGGACTGTGCAGTTAATGTTTTCATACCTTCAAACATCTTGTGTGTTAACAGCTTAATTAAACATGCATCTGCACACATGTGGCTATCCTTGTACACGTGCTCTTTCCTTAGGTATTGCCTGAGATCCTCCATGATGAAAGGAAATCAAAGCCCTGGGGGGGCTACATTTCTTCTCATATTCTCAGAATACAAGAAAACACATTTAGAGGCAGCTCAAGCTTCCTGCCCATCCCATTGCTCTCCTGCTATTCTGACTTGGCCTCTACTTGTAAGGGTAAGTCTGCAATCTTTTTCTAAGAGTGTGGATTACTTTCCCAATAAATGGCCACTATGAGATTTGCTCTGGTTATGTTAGTTAGGCCTGGGAAAGTCACAGGAGACTTGTGATTTCTGGTCATACAAGTTTCCTTTGCCACCTTCTTAAGAAGCCATAGCTTCTTAACAGCTATGCCTTGAGGAACAGACATCTATTGCAACATTCACAAACCTCCTGAAAATCTGTCTGATGGCAGAGATGTACAAAACTACAGTTTAGGGCAATTTAATTTTTGCTTTCAAAGACACTCTTGCAGCTAAGCTGTAGTATGACAGGGAGAACCAATAAGGCTGTTCCAGACAGCAGGAGGTGGAGATGAGTAAACTCCTCTGCCAACTGCCAGATTGCATGTCTGACACATTGCAGATGTAAATCCAAGAAACTCGAGGGGGATACCACGCTCAGTCACACCCGCTGAGGATGAGCCTGTGTCTTCAGGGCAGGAGGGATCAGCAAAAGAAGAAACAGAAATTCCTTGATATAAACTGGAGCAATTTTAAGCAAGCCAGGGGCCTCCCAGGGCTTTTCTCTGAGGCAGCCCGGAATGCCTTGCCTGTCCCATTTGCCCCACGTGAAAGCTGTGAAAGCCAAAATTGCTATGTAACAACATACATCGTTGCACTGTGATGCAAAAGGGAAGGGAAATGTTATTATTGCTTCTCTGTGAAACATGATAGTATTTAGATCCTGAAGACAAGGATTTGGTGTGTTGGTCCTACCAGCTGTCATATCCTAATCTTGTGTTCCATGCCCTTGCGGGAAGAGAAAAAAAAAAAAAAACAAAAAACAAATCCCAGAATGAGTGGTAGCTCAGCAATGGATTGGATTTCTTTGGAAATTCTTTGGATTGGATTACCCCTTTGGAAGAAGAACTTCTATAACTTTGTCAAGATTAGATATACCTCTGGGAGATGCCCTTCCATCAGGCATTCACCACTGGGCTCAGTCCAAAGGTAATACTGAGTGGAGGCATTCAGCAAGCTGGATTAGGTCAGGTAAGATTTCCTGCTGGCCTACAGATGCAGTATTGTCATTAATGCATGGGCATTGCATATTGAATTCTGCAGTCAGATCTGAAGTGTTGCGCACTAACAGCAATTACACAGTAAGATACCCTGACAACACAGAGGGAACACAGTGCTTCAGGCTAGGTCAAACAAAGAAACAAAACCCAAGAGTTTTGATCCTTGTTCTGTTGCTCTGGCCCCAAATCTGGCAAACACAACACAGGTGAGAACCTTCTGCAACAAGTCCAGCAAAATACCCTGAGGTCACTCACACTTACAGCTCAACTTCAAGTTTAGGAGTGGAAATTCCTTAAGTTTTAGAACTCTTCAAGACACCTATAGTGTTCAGCACTACTTGGTCTCTAGTAATAGAACAGCATTTCACTACAAAATTAATATCAATTAACAGAGCTTGGGGAAAACAATGTTTTTCTACAAAAATACTTAATACTCAGTTGAGAAAAAGTTACGCTTATCTTGTTATTTCAAGAACTGAAATGTTATTTTTGAGCATGTTTCACATCTTGCCAAATTTAAAGCCTTGAACTGTGGAGAAAGCTCAGGATGAAAAAAGGAAAACTTGAAAGTGTAATTAAAAAGCATACTAAAAGAAGAAAAAATGAGGGAAAAAATGATGGCATCTATCACATGCACAGCACTAGATTGCAATTTATTTTTTTTATTTTTCAGCTGGAGCTGCAGAAAAGACTAAATGAGTTGTGCAATTCTTGTGTGGTCAGCTGTCAGGACCACAGTGGCACTGCACCAGCTGAGAGAGCACAAGCCAGACTGCCGGACACCATCCCCACATCCTCTCCCTTGAGGAATCAGCCACACCTTTGCTCCTGGCCAAGCAGAGGATGAGCTGCCTGTCAGGAGCCCTCTTAGCCTGTCTGCCTGTTGTTTGATAGCTTTAGCCCTGAAGATGCCCACTTTACACACTGTCAATTTACACAAGATTACCTTTAGTTTTTTTTTCAGCAAAAGTTTTGGTTCTCAGGAAGTGCCCCCAGCTTTAGAGAGGTCCCACATACAGGAGGCAGCTCAAAACCCAAACATAGTGTACATTCCTGCATACACAGGACCAAGTGCCTCACAGAAATGTGCAAAAAATAAACACATGCAGACCTGCTCTAATATTGTAGCATTCATCCTTGAAACAGCATTCTGAAAATAGCCTCTGTGAGGTTTTATCTTTTAGCCATATCAAGTGTGTTGTGGGATACAGAAGCCAGCAACACTGAAAGTACTTGTAAGACAGCAAATCCACTTCTTTATGCCCAGTTATGCCCACAATTTGTTTTTCCTTTGTGCTCTACCCTGGATGCTGATATTAACATTTCATTCTTTTAAAAAAGATTAGCAATACAAGTAATTCTTGGCTGGTAAATCTGATGATAACAAAAGACATAATTCACAGCTTTTAAAAATAAACTGACTGTAAGGCATCTGATTACTGGATCCATAAAAATTCAATGTTTGAGTAACTTTGCTGGAACCAGGAGGGTTCTGACACATCTCATTAGGCAATATGTTTTTAAGACAATAGGAACTCCTACTGCAAACTCCCCTTCAGGCTTTCCATGGTCTTTTCTCTAAACTACAAACAAATTTAAGAGCTGCTAGTAATCAAATAATCACCAGGACAACACAGTCATTACAAGTAACAGAGGAGACTTTGAAGTCATTCAGAAGTCTGCCCTTATTGTCATTCATGTCTCCAGATAAGCAAACATAAAATCCTAACATCAAGACAGAACTGACTGGAAGCCAGACATCCTGAGTAGCCACTGGAAATTTGGTGCTGCAGAGAAACACAAACTGATGCTTCCTTTTTTTCTGTTATATTAAGACAAGTGAAAAATATATTCCTTCTATTGCAAAGGGAAAGTTAGTTTTTGCCCCAGGAACTGTATTACCAAGCACTTTGAACATCATATTCAGGGCTGTGGTCTCAGAAGAGGTTTCACCCCTCCCTTGCATAACATTATGAGTCTGGAACAATCTGGATGCTTTTTATCTTTAACATACAGGTAAAAACTGTAAATGAAAAAACACATCCATTTGCCATCAGCTAAATACACTTTTTGTGATTTCTAGGTAGCACTTCCCATTGTAGTTTTCATAGTCTGGGCATGCATGAACTTGTAGAGTGAAAAATCCTCTGTGGAGCTCAGACCCTCTTGCACCAGAGCACAGGCACTGCACAGTAGAATCCAAAACACTAAAAGGTTTTTCACTCTATTCCATATTGCTACTATTATTTGGGGGTTATTATTGGTTTGGGTTTTTTTTTTTCTCCTTAGCTGCAGCGTGGCCTCTACCTGCTGTACAACCAATAGGAGTAAAGAAGGAAAGGTTTGGGCTGGTGGCACTTACTGGGGGTGTTGAGGAGCCGTGACTTCCTGCAGTGGTAGGTGACCTCCTGCTCACAGTTCTCAGCACTGCTGATCACAGCCTCCAGCTGCTCTGCACTGCTGCTGTAGTTGAGGGACATGGTGTAGGGCTTCTCTGGACCAGCTCCCTGCACTCTGGTCAGCCCCGTGATGTTGTGCTGCACTTCAGTCCAGATCTTATCTTCTGTTAAATGAAAAACGATTGAATGGGAGGTTAACAGCAAAACACTTCCAACAAGCAGGGAACAAAAAAAACAACTGAAATGTAATATTTTACTGCAGTGGACAGATCATCAGCAGGACCCTGGGCTCCAAAATGGGCACTTTGTGATGAACACCAACAGATCTGTCTTCATGAAAGGTCAGTGTGGCCCACAATGTTTCTCCCTGAACCAGCTCAAGCAAACACTACACTGCCTGCTGAGCAAGACAGAAACTACAAGCTTCCTGGGAAGCATAGGAGATCTTCAGCTTCTTCTAATACCAGATATCTGTATAAAATTAGATATCTTTCAACTGGCTTTGTCCCTGAGAGAAAACACATAGTAATATGGTTCATAGGGGTAACATTCACCTTTTTCCTGAGAGCACAGGCCATGCTGTTGTAACAACAAATGGAAGCACAGAACTGCAGCTGATGAGCTTGCACAAACTCACCATGAGCAGAAAGCACAATCTCTTGCCAGAAAGTTAAACTGAGAGTATGTTCTTACCACCCAGCTGGAAGTCAGATCACTCATTTCACTCAGTTCTCAGATTTTTCTGCATTTAAGTTGAGTGATGCCCTACTTGGATGATGCTAGAGAATGCCATATGACTTGGCATCTGTAGTTAACTCTAAATATTGATGCTTTTCCATGCTGGGGAGCCCATCCTCTTTTCCTTCATTGCATTTACTGGCAGACCAAGGGATTGTGTAGGTGACAGAAAGAAGAATCTAGGCTTAAGCACAACCTGCACCCTACAACCCAGCTCACGATCAGCATTGGGGTTGGCATAATGAGAGCACCACACTCAGAAGCAATTAGCTTCCAGGAAGGCTTTTTCCCAGTTGGTTCTGGTATAGCAATGGGCAAGGCAGAAAGGCCAATCTGCTGAGCTGATACAGAGTTAGAGACAAACTCTTCAACAAGGATTCACAGGACTAAGCCCTGCACATGCCCAACACTATTAGTAAAAGTCACAACCAGCAAATTTCCTCTTTATCAAAGACTCTGCTTGCCTAGGGAGGATACAAAATACTGACAGGGCAAAAATTTAAAGCAGCAATTTTCAATCATTTGATGAGGAGATTTCAATCTCATCTGCAGAAACATGCAGACAGTTATAGAGGAAGAAGTGAGATCTAGGCAATAGATTTCTATTTTGTTATTTACGCTTCATCAGGGAAACCCTAGATAACAATGAATCATATGTTTTCTAAGCTGATCTTAAAAACTGTGCATTTAAGGATTCAGATAGTTTTACCACATTACCTGGCCTGAGTTCTTGCAGAGCCTGATCTTTCCAATACACTGGCATGATGAGCCCAGCAGCTCTGTGGACACTACAATGCACTGCAGTCAAAATATTTTTCATTGAGCTACATATATGCCCCAGATTACTTCAACAGGATGCTAATAGGTGTATAAAAAATCTAATTTTTAGGTGTATAAATGGACTATCTGTGCAAAGACACAGATGATTTGCTGGATTGTCATTATGGAGGCATTCAAATGACAGGCAAGTTACAACAACCATCTGGAGACTATCTAAAAAGGTCTGTTCCAAGACCTGGCTGCAAGTGACAGAGAAATTAACTTGCATTAACTGTAAGGATAGTTTACACAGAGCAAACCACACATTCACTCCCAACCCTCTCATCATTTCTGTGATGTAGACAGAAAGTTTGCTCATAGGTCTGCAATTCTGTGGAGAGCTGCTTTTTAGGGAGCTGCTTGTGGACCTCTGGAGTTGGAGCTCAAAGAAACATTGCTGCAATGTGTGATACAAAAGTCAGATTAAAATGATAAGAAATACTACAAATTTATTGCTTGTAATACTTGTCCCAGTGGTTGTAATCACAGTGAACACTGCAGCACAATACTCTGCACAGTCCTGCACATATATTGCTTTGAACACAATATACTTCAATGACTTTGTAACAGACATCTTGTACATCTTAAAATAGCGATCCTTATCAGCCAGTCCCTCTGTTTTCTTTTGCTTTCTCAAGGCAATATTGACAAGAACAGAGCGGATTTTTCAGAAGCAGTCGAGGGTGAGTTAACTTTCCTATCACAAAAGCTGACAGAACTTCTGCCTTAACTGAAATATCTACTAAAAAGACAAACACCGAGTTGCTGATAATGTGAGACATAAAACCAGGAGATGATGAAATATACAGGCTGCTGAAATTCCAGGTGGGCTGTAAAAAGCACCTCCCCACTGAGAGTTCTGAACATAATTTTAAGAAAATGCAATAAAATCAATGCTCACAATAGTGGCTACAGTGCTGCTCAGGAAGTAGAACAGCCTAATGCTCTTGTACAGTGGTTGACACTGCTGTACTTTCCAGGCTGTGCATCAAGAAAGGTGCCATGTGGGTACCTGAAAAGTCAAAAGCATCAAGAGCTAGCAATTTAGAACCAAAGAAGGAATACTAGGAAAAGCTGATTAAAAATAGCATAGCACAAAACTGTCTTCCCAAAAAAAAAGTGTTGGAAATATAATTAATTGACATGTTTGAAATGAGGTTGGACAAGGTATCAGCAAATATACTGTAAGCAGCCAGTACTCATTAACAGGAGTGCTGGACAGGAAATGTGACAGGTCTTCCTCTTATCGTCCTCTATGATTTTTCATTAATTTTCAGCAGTCTTGTTATCATTATAGCTGCACACAGCTGTCCCGAGATCTGAACTTTGACATCCTAGACCTGCTTTTCTCCACAGGATCATTTAGAAATAAGTTGACCTATTTTCCATCCTCTAGTTTACAAAGGGAAAGGAAAAACAAATCAAGTTTCTTTCTGTATTCAAAGTAAATGTGATTTAGCAAGTACATCATAATGGAATTTAAAAAGTTACACAGAAGTGAAGAATGTTGAAGTTACATTTCAGAGATTTCTTAATCTACATATGCCTAGTCTTTTAGGCTTAATACTTCTACAGATCAGCTCTATGCTTTAGTGGTCACTTCAAAGTTTCCCTCTGTGCTTCACCTTTGAAGTAAAGGTGCTCATCAGTTCAGCTTCTCAAAAAAAAGAATCTGTGTTTTTTCTTATTGATCTAGTGACATGAGAGCCACCAGCAAGCAAACCTGAGATCACAAGGGCAGCTCAACACCACGCAGATAGAGCTGGTGGCAACAAGGTGAGAGGTAGAAAACGAAGAGAAATCTTCCACCATCTCAGTCACACTTCTTCCCACTTCCCAGGGAAAGAGTAAGTATTCTTCCATTTTAGAAAGCAGAACGTGAGGCGTAGAGGGGCAAGGAAATGCATACGAAGTCAAACACAACCTGCTACAAGAATTTCATTCACATCACAGTAAAAAAACCTCAAAAAACAAACTTCCTTCTTTCAAAAGGACACTCTTTTGTTTAAATGCAGTGAGTGAGACTGAAAATTATTTAAAGTTTAGGTTGCTTTGGACAGAGCAGAAGAGCCAACAGTGCTCCCTCCTGCATCTGCACTGGTTGAGAGAGAAGTTACTAAGAGCTAGAGGGCAGTAAATCCTTGAACCATTCCAAGACAATATCAAGACCATTGCATCTTCTTCCATAGATTGGAAAACCACTCAGAAATAATCTCAACATTTCTTCTGAAGACCATCCCCATTCAGATCAGTCCTTGGGGTTTATTCAAATCCCAGTTTCTCCACCTCAAACTTGGCAACAACTAGGAGAAAATCACACTATTTTCTCAAATTCACTTGCACAAGTTTAGCTAGGGCTGCTCCCAAAATATCACTGCCTGCCTCAGTGTGAGGTCAAGGCATCCTACCCTCCCTACTTGACTGGCAGGTCCTCTGAAGCCTCCTGACAATGATCTGTGGTCTGGCACTTCAGGCAGGTTCAGGGCCTGTGTGAGACACGTAGCTGCCATCTGAACGTGCCCACAGATCCCTCCAGCAAACAGGGCACAGCTGTCTGCACCTGAGCTCCAGCCTTGGCATTTGCCTTAGGAGGCACACCTCTACACCAGTAATGCCCACAGCTTTTGAAAATGGGGCTTCAAATATTTATTCCTGTTTCATAATGCAAGGATTTTTATTTAATCTTTGCTCTGTTTTGTTTACATTATGTTTTCATGCAACGACGCTGTAATCACAGGTGCAAACCAAGCTGAGTGCCACTACCTCCTTCTAGTCATTTCCATACCTGGAAACCATTAAACTACACAGATAAAGCTCTCTTCTCATGGATTTAAACTAAGTTATCATTACGTTTTTACATCTGTCCATACTACATTTTTTTCCTGTTTACTCCGTTTAATGAGCACTCCTTGCACTTACAAATCTGTAATGGGAATTAAAAAGCTGTTGTCCAGGCATAGGTTACTGTTAATTTTTAACTTCTATTACTCCATTCTACTCTTTTATTACATTCTCAGCTTGGTGAAATTTTAAACTAAATACAAGCTGGAAGTCATTCAAAACCAAGTGAGACTGCAGCCACATCTTCTATTGTATAATGTGGAATAGTTTAATGCAGCCCTGAAAAGCAGATTTCCTAAATGCTTGTTAAATTATTTCCATAATTCAAAGGTGACAATGCTTTAATTTCAGGGTAATGCTACAGCTTTATGACTTCACAGTTTTATTTAATGGTCCAATTCACTAGGATATTATGCTGTCTGCATTTGGCCCTAGGAGATGTTTTTACAGCATGGGACTGCAATGCATTAAGCACATTTTAGACTCTCTGTTTAGCCTAGCCCATAGTTCTATCATCTTGCTGGAAACCTCCAAGTTGCTTTTGACGGCACACAAATTAAATTGTGGGAAATTAGAGCAGCTGGAAAACTGGCTTTCAATGAATTCTGTATTGTCTAATTCTCATTTTTATTCTTCAACTTGAAATATCCCTGTAGAGCATATTCCACCCATACAAATGGCATCATTCCTCTGTGATTTAGGAGGTTTTTCACAAAACAAGATTATTCAGACTGATTTAATTGCCAACAAGCAAAACATATGGTAAATGCTACATGAGAGAAAAAAATAACTCTCAGAGCTCATACAATGCATTTGTTTCGTGGTGCTCCACAATGAATGCCAAATTTTATCCTGAATGCTGTACCTATAACTAAAAATACACAAAAAAGAAAAGACTTTCCTTCTTAAACACTGTACTGTTCTAAGCTGCAGTGGCAGGTCAACCCAGCTACTCTAATATAAATTCCCCTCAAAGGATATTAAAAGAGCAATTTCTTATCACAGGCAGTTTAATTCACTGACTCCAAAGAAGTGTTTCCTGGGTCTTCTCTGAAAGCATCCCATTACTATTTTTGTATCTATTTTTTTTTTTTTCTGCTGGCTGACCTAGCAATATATGCTTCTGCAGCTTCTTTTCTGCTCATCAGCTTCCCCCTGAGTTCTGATTCAGCCACATCCATCCAGGGCACTGCAATGCATTCAAAGCAATTCTCAGCAGAATGACCGTGCCAGATGTCTCTGATGGATGACAACAAGACACCTCTTTTGTGACATCTTGCACCCTCCTCCCCCCAGGTTCTGGAAGAATATTTAATGAAAATTCAAAAGAGAAACATATCAATTGTCAGAACTACAATGTGCCAAAAGACCCGTAGTGTTTGAGGGATGCCTTTAATCTAAACAGTAGTAAATAATTTGTAAGGAATTTCTATTTTTTGTTTTCTCTTGTGAAAAAGTCAGTCATAACTACAGACAGTAAGCTACAGGGTAAAGGGAGTTTGGCTATTTAAATTGTTGTTGCAAAATTCTGTAGCTGCAGGTATTAAAAGCAGAATTAAGGGCATGCCCTCCTCCTATCTGTTCTTGCTTCAGCCTGCCCAGGGGCAGCCCTCCTCTTCACATGAGAATTTCCCAAGCCCACAAGAAATGCAAAAAGGGCTGAGTACATGGTGCCTCCTGCACCCATGTAATTGCTATACAAAGCAAAACGGAAATGCTTTCTTATGGAAAATAGATTAAGGAATTCTATAAGCAGATGAGCTGAGATTCACAAAGGGAAAGATGGATTCCATGGACAATAATACAACTGATTGTTTTAGGAACATCAATGGGGATATGTACTATATGGAAGAATAAAAATCTTAATCATTGTTAGCTGAATGAAAAAAAAGGATGCAATTTGTAAAAAACTGCAAGTATAATTTCGATCATCTACTTCACATCTTATTAGAATCCCTTACTTTTTCTGAGATTTAAACAGAGAAAATAAAACTTTCTTTTTCCCACACCAAAGAAATTAGCAAAATTTTCACTTTGAGATGAGACTCCAAAACAGAAATGATCTGCAACAAGTAGAGATGCATTTTTTTTTAATTAATGAATTTTTCACTGGGGCAGTTTCAAAAACAGATCTTGGACCAGCAGCAAGACCTGAGATAAGGTTGCATCTTTCCCCAAACTGCAATCCTGTGAGGAAAAAAAGGGAAGAAAAGAAAGAAAAACTATTTGAGGACAGGAAAAATATCTGGCAAAGATAAACTGAACCACTGATCTAGTCATGCCAATTTCTAAGCATTATTGATTTGATAGCCCAGGGTCTGAATACTGTAAAACAGCATCAGTAGAGAAGTACAGTGACAGGATGAATCAAGTGTACTGCAAGTAAATCTTTCAGATTTCAATGATAAAATTTACTCAGAAGGAGATGAGAAAAGTTCATTCCATTTTTCAAACAGGACAGCAAAACCAGCACATGGAAGTAGATTGCATGTCTATGGGCTTTGTCCTGGAGAACATGGTTATTAGCATTTAAGTAGTACTCCAGACAGACCAATAGATTTCTAAGCAGCATAAAAAAAAATAAGCCTCACAATGACAGAAAGACTGACAGACCTGAGGTTCAGAGGGTCTATCAGTCATTTTTTCTGTTGACTGTTATCAATCTTCAATTAAGATTAATTCAAGTGGGCTGATTATCAAACAACCAGCCTACGAGGATAATCTTTCCCAGCCCTGGTGGTTGTTCATTATCCCAAAGTATGACACAATATAATCTTTCTACACTTCATGTCAAAAAGGTGTGGCCATAGACCCCCATGGATGACTGGAGACCCAGGAAGAGTGAGCATAGCTAGCTTACATTCCCATGTGGATGGCCCTGGAAACACGCCAGATGTGTTCCCAAAGCACTCAATGCAACCACCCCAATTTAATGATCTCTGCATGGACCCATTCACATCCTCATGGTGCCCTTCATGGCACCCAACTGCGTCCAATCATGGCTTGGGCACATACATTTGGTTCATTTCCCCACACACAGATGCATGTTTGGTGTGGATTCCTTAGTGTTTCTTCCAACTGATGAATTTCCCTGTGAAGTGACTTTGTGTACAACAGGTATATAAGGTGAAAACAACATTATTTAATAAGGTGCTGTCTTTTCGTTTTAGATCTAGTTTTGAGGGTTTTGTCTTCCACTGTCATTGAACCTTCTTCTTCTCCTATTGTAAGAAAATGAAAATGAGCATTGCTTCTGTCAGTGAGGCCCATTCACTTTGAGTATTCCCATTCTAAACAGTCCTGGATTATATTCTGTTAACCTCTCTTTGTACAGATATCTTTCTAAGCCTTTGATTAGGCATATTAGTGTTCCTGACAACCTCCTATTTCAACAACATATTCTACCTCTGGTAGAAATAAACAGTCCCCAAGGTAAGATCCTTTTAAAGTGCTTCATAGGCTCTTCTCACTTCTTGACCAATAAGTATGCTATACTTATAGTATACTATACTATTAAATAGCAGCACGTCATCAACAGTTTTTTGTCACCTTGCTTTTTCAGCCACTTCTTCAGACAGTGGATAAGTACATTTACCCACTCTAGTATCAGTTATTTTTCAGATATTCTGTGACACTATTTCTTGCCATGCTGAAAATTGACTTTATATTTTTTAATACTTGTTTCCTTTTTTTTCTCCCTGCAACAGTTCCTTTCCCTTATCTCTCTCCCTCTTTGTATAACTGTCAAATTCCCTCTCAACATACAATCACAATTTTCTGCTTTATTCAGAATTTCTATTCAGCAGTGGGCTCTAAGTTTGACAGGCTTTAGAGAAACCACTGCAAACATAAATACAGTAAACTAACTTGTAATGTTGATATTTCCATATCCACACCAGACACTGGATACCTATGACCAGACACCAATGTACAAGAAATCTGGTGTTTATCTGCCCCAGTTAATAACTGGCTACAATATTTCAGATCCCTATCTGAATCTCTTCAATTAAACAGGCAAAAATGCTGTTAGGAAGAACTTTAAAAAAAATAGAAAGGAACTTAAATTAGAATTAGAAAGAACTTTTAAAAAAGGTAAGTGAACATTAAAAAAACCATTTTCTTTAAATGCAATGATGCTGTTCATTTCTGATGGTCTGATTTCTTCCTTGAATTCATCCTTCACAGATTAAAGGCACTGCAATTCCCAGAAGGCATGAGCTCTCTGCACCTCTACTTCTAAAAACACTAAATGAGTCATTGCCCTGAATTTTCCATTCCACCTCCAAATTCTTCAGCTTGAACACATTTTGGGCATACAGAGGTTACTGCTTCTTGAACTGTATACAGAAAGAACTGCCAGCCTGAGTAAAATAAAAGCTTTATTTAGCCCAGGAGCCTATCTCTGCCTCTGAGGGTAAAGAGAAACCCAGGGAAGCCAAAAGGTTTTCCTGAAGCTCATTCCCATTTCCCAATGGTCTTTGCCTCACAGCTACCTGAGTGGGAACCTACAACTAAACCTCCATGTTTACTTGCACTTTCTGAATCTATCAGACAAAACTGGGGCTTTTTCCAGATAGATTGTACTCCCTCTCTTGTCTGTAGCCTCCTTGCTGTCCTGTGGTGGTTTCAAGTTGAATTCATTGCATCAGGAAAAAGCAAGCAAACAAAAAACTCCCAAATCCTGCCACGTAATTTTTTGGGTGCCCCTTAGATCATATGTGATGAAAAACAAAAAATTCCTGTGTGTTTTCTCTATGCCACACATGATCTCCACTCTCTCCTGTGACAGTTCCCCTCAACCATCTTCTTAATTTGTTTAGTCTCCCCACACAAGGAAGCCATCCACGTTTCTCCATTCACAGGAGGTGTGTTACAGATTTATGCCACAGAACAATAATATTTTTTCTGTTCCTTCTATGTACCTAGTGTAACAACACAGAATTTTGTATTTCACATTTCCCTGAATATGGAGCATTTTCAGAAAACTAAGCAGAAGCATCATCTGAAAAAAGAAACAAATTGAGAATCCATCTCTGTGTACACAAAGTAATTTTTTTCCTACTTTGCACTTAATTGATTACTGTAAACAATTTTTATGAGAATAAAAATAAGAGAAGTTCCCAGAGAGAAAAGAAGTTCTTTTGATTAAGGCACCCAAACCACATTCAGTTGACCCAGAAGCATAAGTTTTCCAGGCTAGGAGGTTCTGCCAGTTTTCCCCACCTCCACCTTGCTCATAACCAATGTTATGAGAATGTCAGCAAGTTCATTACAGATAGAGAGAAAATCAGGTATATGCCTTCTGGATTTCTGCCAGATAAGGCTTTTTTGAGGAAAGCAAATGCAAGGTGTTTGTCAAAAATCCTACTTCTTCAGCAGAGATAAAAAGCACTGACAATGTTTTGATCACACATATTTATATGATAAATAATAAAAATGAGCACATTTCCCATATTGAAGATCAAGGAAGGATATTCAGACAGAAAGGTGAAACTCTGTTTCAATTCTTAGGAGATTCAACAGCAAAGGAGACACATCTTATTAAATATTTGTTACACTTGAATAAAAAACATAGTTAATAATTAACTGTTGTGCATTTAATTAACATAATCACTACCCAATTAAATAAAAATGAAAATTTAATTTGAGCCACTTTAAGTACAAGGAGATTAAGGATAAAATATGAATATCCTGAGTCCTCAGTTTTCAGCACTGAGTGTGGAAGTGATATGTGGCAAAGTAGTTCAGCCAGAATTAGCAATTTAGAAAGGGTAATAAAACATTCCTTCATCTGCACCTGGCCACAGGAAGCAAAAAATGCCAAACAGGAGACGGTGTGGGAAATTTCACCTCCATTTCAAATATAAAAAGCAGAAAGAGAGCTGCTTTTATATTTGGGGATCCATCCCCATCCACAACAAGGGCGATGTAATCTTTTCTCATACTCTTGGCTTGACAATCCTATATACAAAATAGGACCCACTTAAGGAAAGAATTTGCCAGACAGATCTGTTTATTTGAAACAATTCTTATTTTAAACCTATGGAAGTGTAAGGTTAAAAAGCCTCAACCAACAGGTCACCTTGCCAGGCTCTTGCTCTGCTACCCATCTCTTTGGTGTCCCCTCTCCTAAGATCATCATCCTCCATACAAATACCAGGGACAATCAAGGTTTCCACTCCTTGGAATGCCAAAGGCAGCACACTTGTATGAGGGGATGTATTGCTGCCTACATCAGACTAGAAGGGTTTATAGACAGCTCAGTGAGAGGAATTTAATAATAATTCCCAGATCTAGTATTCTAATAAAGCAGAGAAAGCATTCAATTACAAAAGAATAGTTTGGATTCTAAGTTTCTACCTCATTTGTAAAAAACAAACATCTCATCAAAAGTTAGGATATTATGAAGTGCCCTTTATAAGGTGCAGACACTGTTGTATACCAGTTAGCAAGGCAAGTCCTTCAAAGTTATTGTAAAAATCACTTTTACATGGATCTTATTTACGGAAACATCTCAAAGTGAAACCTCAGTTACAAATTTGCTGCTTCTTCCACACTGAGCTGTAACATTATTGATGTCTAACAATACTGACTAAATAATACTGAGCTGAATTATTGACATCTCTATCATTTTATTAAGACCACCTCAAATCAATTTAGACCCAAGATCAAGCAGCCAAGTCAAGGTTAGGTCATTACCTGTTATATTGCAAAAAACACGGAGTGGTCCCAGGGGTCCACTTCCATCAGAATCGATGTAGAAGAAACCTGATGTCCTCCCTTGGTGTCGGTAAGCCTCGCAGGATTGTTCGTAGACAGCTTTGAAAGAAAGAGAGGGAGACTGCATCACAGACAGAACAGACAGACATGTTTTATACATGACTACTGCATTAATTGTTGCCATTACATACCCTGTTAGCACACAGCTGATTAGCATGTGAAATTTTACCGCATCTGGGTCGGAACCCATGCTCTAAATCACACATTTCTTTAACTAATTCCTTTAAATCGATGCATGCTGGCTTTAAAGATACAGGTACTTGCTTTGTTTTGGATTAAAGGATGTAAATACTTAAATGAAGGGATATGAACTTTCAAATGTGACATATCTAGTTGTGGAGTGATACATGTATTCACCATGTATATTTCAAAGGCACATCTACATACACACAGGTACACATGATTTACTACCTAGGCATGCACTTAAGTCTTGTCAACATAGATGATAGATATTTTTGCCAGTCCTTGCCTTTCCTGCATGATAAGGTTAACAGAAAGCATTAAAGCCCTACCATAGTCTACTATCCAAATGAAATCCAGTGTCCCCCAGCAGAAAAGTTCAAGCTCAGACATGGTCTCCATCCTAGGTTACATTTTTATGCTTTAGACCTAATTTTATACAACCAACTCTTTCTCTCTGCTTATCAATATACTTCTCTTAGAGTACCAGTGCCCATGAAAATCCAAATGGTTAATAAAACAAGTACAGCAGGTCACCAAGAGCAAGAAAAGGAAGAAAAACCCACAGGTCAGTGTAAGAATACAATCTTTGTATTTGAGGTGTATTTTCAGGAAAGCTACAACTGTCACTTCATATGAAGCAAAGAAAAAACTCCTGCAGAGAAGCAGTCCAGAATATCAGAAAGTCACATGTATGATCCTGGACCGGACCTTGAACAACAACCCTAAATCTCATTTCAGGAGAGTTGATTTTCTTCCTCCCCACCTGCTTAAACACTTATCTGATTATATTGACACAATTATTCTCCGTAGCAGTTTATGACTGCTGTGTTGAGGCTCTAAATACAATTGCAAAGTTCCCACGGCTTTTCATGTGAAAGGAACTCAAGGAGCTTTGCAGATTGATGGCAGGGCCAGCACTTCCTCACCACCCCTAAACACAATGCCTGCAGAAGACAGCAACTGCTTCACAGCAGCAGGAATAGCTCCTCACTCTCACTCGTGTGCACACACGGATTCACATCCCTCCTTTTCCCTCATTCCCTTAAAGAAACTTCTCAAATGAAACTTTCAAAAAGGCATATATGGTGAGCCCTAAAGTAGCCTTGTCTGAAGAATGCTGTAAGATAATTCAGCATTTATATATTGGACATTTCTTTACTTCTGCCAACAAAAAAGAGCCACAGTTCTAGGGGACTCTGGTCCAAACTGGCTATGGATTAAGTCTCATTGTTCAATCATTTGTACACTCACCAAAATACACTTTTCCCTTGCACACTTCTTGCCTGACCAGACATCTTTAGCAGACAGAACATCACTGAGTGCTAAACAAGCACAGCACTATCCTTCCCAGGGTTAAGAAGCTGCTTAGGGTACTCAGCACCTGATGAGACCCTGCCTTAATTAGCATCCATCCTATAATAAATAGAATTAGGAAAGGTTTTTCCTCACAGCCTGATGTATTCAAGCATGGTAGGAGGCCTGAATATCTCTAAATTCCCACTGTGATAGCTGGCCAAGAACACATATTAAATGCAAGTTAAATAAAATCCCCAAACCAGAACCTATTCTTCCAGTGTTCAGAACCTGAGGGGCTGACAGAGTCCCTGAGTTGCAGAAGTGCTGACAGAAGCAGTGGGCATATGGAGGTCAGGAGAGAGATGGTAACAGGCAATTAAGTAAGCAACCAAGGAATCATGGTTTGATCAATTTGCAAAGTTCTGAAACTGCAGTTCACTCTAAATTTGCTGTCATCATCGTTACAGGACACTTCATCTTGTCTCATTAGGGAATATGCCAATTGCTTCCTCTGAATTGTTTGCTGAGTGTTTTTGAAGACAAAGGATGGTGCGAGGGGTAGAGACATAAAACAAGTATGTTGTCAGTGAACTGGCACAGCAAATCTCAGTCTTCATCACAACTTGTTCTAAGTGTTCTTCTTCTTGACTGTCATTTTGGCTGGAGCCCATATCTAATTTTTTCAAATTAGTAAGGAAAGATGTGAATATTCTGCCCTTAATAATGTGGGTAGATTCAAACAGAGATGATCTACTCAACTTTAGATAGCCCCTTTGTCACTGTAACTTTAGGGGAAAAAAAGGCTATACAGAGCTAGAAATCAGGCTAAGGGTGCTCAACTGGTATAAATCTGAAAGGATACACAGGCTTCCATAAAACTACAGTTATGTCTGCCAGAAGGAAATCCATCCTGGTATGTTTGCCTTTCAGTTATATGAGAAATCCAGCACTACATACTGGGAATTAGCAGAAGAAATGGGAAAAGGCCATAAACCTTGAGCTCTAGCACATAAAACATATTCCATCATGATTAGTGAAAAGCAGTTTTGGTGGGCAGTTTATTTCGTACCTGCACACAAAGTTTCACATGCCTGTATCTGTAGCACTTGGTACTGCACACTTCTAGACTGCAAGCAGATGGGCCATTGATTTTAATTCTCTTTTTTGCTGTTTTTTTCCTATATAAAATGCATCAAGAAGAAAATTATGTTTGTTTTTCAGTAACTGGCAGATGCCCCTACAGACATTTTGAGCACACCAACCATTCCAAGCTCTGCTCAACTCCTTTGTGGCCTGAGATGTTTACTTGCTTCAGAACAAAGTTAGGCAATTCCATTTGCTGAAAAAGGCTCTATTATGACAGTAACAACAACTTGAAGCCATCTTTATGGATCCATGAAAGACAACATCTCTTTGCAGTCCTTAGTCTCTTTTTGCAATCAAAAATATCATATGAAAGTTAAAAAACAGACAAACAGTCAGCTCTGACTGTTAAGACCCCAGAACCTCAACTTTGAAAACTGCCTTCACATTTATGCTCTGTTTTGTGTCAGGCTTCTCTGGTGTAGATGGAGTTGTGTTCATTTTGGGAATATTAGGGAAACCATTATTGCAATTGTCATTAAAGAGTCACCAACCATTTAAGCATAAAAGGCCCCACTTTCAAAAAGCAAGCACCAAAGGTAATGATGGAACTGACAGGTTGACAGGTACACACATTTTAATGGCAAAGAGAATTTGCACCTTTTTAATAAAGGAGAGGTATTCATCAGTTAATTCAGAGTAGAACCCACCATGAATTTTCAAACATTATTTTTACCAATATTTTAAAAATTTAAAGTAAATAAAAATCAGAATAAAAATTAGTGATTTTATTCCTTTCCATTAAGTATTTCAATAGTCTTTATACTTTTCTTCCTTCAAATGGGCTTTCCTACTGTAAAATGTTCACCCAAATGGGACTGAAACAACAAAAATAGCATTCTTGATAGGCTGTTCATGCAAAGGTTGTTTTCACATTAAAATACTTTTTAAAAAGTATAATTTCAAAAATGAAACCTTTATCTTGTCTTTTGTCTCATAGAAACAAGATCAGCTTTCCTTCTCTAACCGTCCCAGTTGTTTATTTTTTGTTTGTTTCTTTCCCTGGCTAATTTTGATTAACACCAGCCACTGAAGATAAAATCATGTTTTCCAGCACCATTTGTTTCAGAGAGCCAGAAACACTGAAAATCACAGTTTAGGGCTTTGAGCCCCTGCTGTGTTTCCTCAGGCCCTTCTGGGTGAGCTGCTGTGCCCTGCAGCAGTGGCACTGAGCTCCCGCAGGCAGAGGATGGAGCAGGTTCACAGAGCTGCATCCTGGCAGGGCTGCACACAAAGTGATGGCAGCAGCCCCAGGAGCCCACACCACCACACACCCTGAGCTTCAAGCCCAGCCTGGACCTCACAGGCAGGTATGGCTGGTAAAAGCATTAGGGTGAAGCACAGCACAAGGCAAGAAAAAGTGTAAAAGGTGTCACAGGGCTGTTGCTGGTAACTGGCTACACCGCGAAGACCAAACAAGAAACAACCTGACTCCAAGGTCCCAGATTTAGCAAGGGACGTGATATCAAAAATATCTGTTTTACTTGGTCACAAAGGATGTCTTTCACAGCTTTTTTTTTTTGCCAGAATCACTTGTAAGTTATAACATTGGATAGATCCTATGCTGACATTTTTGCTCTATAAGGATTTTTTTTTAAAGGCTGCTGCTGTGCTTCAGGAAGAAATTTAAAATCCACCCAGAGCTGGCTGCAGAAAGTGATGCAGCCTGACAGCCCCATTCTTTAGAGCAAGAGCTGCTTCCCTAAGTAAGTGCTATCTGTGCTCTTGCCTCCCTGCCAGGACGGGCTGTGCTGGTGGTGAGCAGGCATGCACTGCATTGACAGAGTTCAAGATATCCATCTCCCAGCCCCTTATAATTCTCTGTAAAACAAATACACCGAATTTCTCCCTCAGGTATGTCTTTCAGTCTCAGGTATCTCAAGCTGAACTAGCTTTTCAGATCAACAGCTCATCATATCAGAACATTCGTTTATAGCACTGCTTTACTCACTAATAATAATGCCTAGTTTTTCCTTTAGCTCTCACTTTTCATCTTCCCAGGTGCTTAGGAAATAATTTGTCATATTTTCATCAGCATTCAAATAATAAACACTTTATCCCCAGTCAGAGCAACATCACCTAATTCTACATGCTTTCTCATCTTTTCTGCAATATAAATATTCACAAGCTTAAAAATCAAAACTATGGCTCTGAAATGTATACAACCCATGTTTTTTCAAGCCATACACTACACCCCCCACAGAAATAGCCTAGAAAAAAATATATATCATAGCAAACTATAAATATTCACTTTGATTGGTCATGGTTCAAGCTATAGATGCATGATTCAGACTTCAGTGTCAGAAAAGCATTATCAGATTTGAATATCATTATAATAAAACCTTTTTTTGACCTTTTGTGTATAAAAACCATTCAGAATTTCATTTCCTAATTTCTGCATCAAGACCCTTATGGCTGGTCAGCCACAGCACGTGCAGGAGCTCTCAGTTACTCCACAGCCAGGTCTGAAAGGACTGAGGTCACTCTTGGTTTGCGTCTGCAGTTGAAAATTCAGCCTATATTCAATATGCTTCACAAGCCTGAAACGTTTTAAATATGAGCAATTGTTTCACTGTTCAGTTCTTTGAAGTATCTTGAACCTGATAATCCAACTGTTCTAATTACACTCCTTAACCAGAGATGATTTTATCCCTGCCATAGCTGAAATCTATAACAGTACATGGCTAAGCACAAACATTTCCAAGGTCAAACTTCCATTTTTTCTGACATAAAATCTTTTTTGTCCACTTTTTCACAGACTGCCCCTTGCTACATTGATATCTGGCTTCCAATCTTACTTTTGCCCTAAGCAGTTCACTTGCAGTCTCCATGGCAGCCTTTGCTAAGCGCAGGCTTCCTGTTCCACTGTGGAGCTGCTCAGCACATGAGCCTTTAGATGCTCTCAGTTCCTAAGTTCTTAGCTCTGTTTCCTTTGCCCTGATGTTCTTATGAAACCTCTGCTCCCTTTCAGGCCACTTTTTTGGTTTTTTCACCTCCAGTTCTACTTTGACTAAAAAAGGAAAGGCCATTCTTTGTACAAAGCCTTGAACTTCTGCAAATAACTGTTTGAGAACTTCTGTTCTCAAGGAGCAACATATTTAAAGCCCCCTCTCTTTAATGGGTAAATGAACCGGCTATTCACCCAGTAAGATGCACCTCTTACCCCATATTTAAAAATCCTGCTTGCTGTTGCACTCAATGTACAGGTTCAATGACACTGCTCAGTTCTGCTGCTGGGAGGACCAGGCAAGGCAAACCTCTCTCTGCTGCACCCAGAAGCACGTTATTTATGTAGATACCACCAAGAATGTAAACTTCCAAACAAAAAACAATTTTTTTGTTTCATATTTTTTTTTCCTCAGACGACACTGTCCTTTTCAGATTTAATGGACACCAAGATAACTTTTCTCAAAAAATAGAAGTAAACCCTAAAATTCCCCATATTTTGTTCTGACTGCATTTCCAATTACTTTGGAAATTGATTTCATTGCATGAAATGTGAGCTAGGGATTCAGAATTTGAGCTGTACTAGTTATGATTACCAAAATGAATCTTGTAGTATTCCTGCCTCAAGATTAGATTCTCATAATCTAATAAAAGTAGCTGATAATTTTCAATTTCTCAGAGGGAGAGAGCATTTTATAGTGATATAATACATAAAATATATTAAAGGGACCTAAAGAACTTTAATTCTTTATTTCATTGGGAGGTCCTGACACTGTCCACTTCTCAGCTAAAATGTAGCAGCAGTGAGTTGCTTTTATCATCTCTAAAAATTGTAAAGTCATGAAAAAATGTAGACAGAATACTTGCAGCAACATAATTTCAGACTCATTTAATCATTGTGTAATTCTTTGCACATTAGACAAGAAGAGTAATAATAACCCCTATAATGGCAATTGTTATTGCATTCAGAGGTGAGAACTTTTGTACTGGTTAGACTGGAGAGGCCAATAAGAGCTGGGGATTCTGCCAGGATATTCAGCCAGCCACAGACTGACCTTGGGAAAACAGATATACACAAATGCTGAGCAGGCCAAATTAAGTATTCTCAACAAAATGCTCAGAGCTCTTGGAGGCAGATCAGAGATGACTATTTCAATCTCTGCTCGTGTACCTTAGGCCTGACAGATCTGCTCTTACAGACTTGGAGTAATGAGCAATGAGCAAAAGATTTTTCTAAATAAAAAAGAAAGCAATATGTAATGGCAGGTTTCTTACTTCGACAACAGAGGGATTAGTGCAGCAATGAACTCAGGGAATGATCATCATTCTCACCCCTAAAATACAATTGTCTTGTTAAATGCCAGAAAAACGTACTCTCAAAACCTGGATTGTGACAGCTCTGCTCTTGACAGAATAATGCAGTCTCTGCTGTGACATGCCTGGATGACAAACAGCTTATTTCTTCCTTTTTAGAATATGTACTTGCTGATCTGGAAATATGTTATTTCCATAAATGGAATTAAATGCCTTTTAGCACAGGGTCTCCTAAATGGATATTCAGGAGAGATACTCCCATTTCACCTGGCTGTTAGACAATCTCCTACCATCCAAGCTCGGGCTCCCCCTGGCCAAGGCCATGTCAGGCCATCCTCCCCTGTCACTGCCCTGCTCTGGCTGGCAGGCAGCTGTGACAATCAGAGAGCCCAGCCAAGCCCTGCTGCTGCTGCAGGAGAGCAGCCAGGGACACCCAGACCCTTGCAAGGGAGGCCAGGAGTGACCAAAGAGGCGAAGGATGCTGTGCAAAGCTCGGAATTTCCGTCTTGCTAGAACGTCCCCGTGTCCCTCAGGGGATGGTCACACCTGAGGATGGCTGGCTTCACACAGGACTGAGTGAGTTTCCCACATGCTCCCTTCTGCTGGAAAGTCCTGAGGAAAGTCCCACATTCAATGTGTTATTTATAAGGAAATCTCAGTCAGGCAAAGCGAAAAACTTTTTTTAAATGAACACCACTGAAGGGAAAGCATTAATATAACAGTAACTTATTACAAATTAAAGAAAAAAATTCATATTCCAAAAGCATATTGTGAACAAAAATATGCAGGAACACCAAGTGCAGTACTGAAGGTTTGATATGAATATTAAATGTGTTTTCTTTAGTCAAAGAAAACCAGTGTGTTTAAGCACACACGGAAAAAAGCTGCTCAAGAACTTCAGACAGGAAAACTGGCTACTCAGGACATGCAAATTGCACTACCAAACTCACTAGTAGGCATCTATCAGACTGAAACTCTCAAAACCTCATTTTCCCATCCAGCAAAGTGTACACATCTCCCTACCTTGGAACACAGGAGAATTACCAAACCTCCAGCTGGCATTTTAAGATGCAGCTCCAGTACTGCTAACAATCTGGCTGAAGCTATATTAAGCTTTTCAGATTAAAAAAATGATATATGCAGTAAGCATTTTAATATTAAAAAATACACTTTCAAAGCCTGAAGTTATGTTAGGTTTATGGCAGATCAATGCCTACATGACATTTCCATTATTGGATGACTCTTTCCTCCAGCAATTATCTAGGCCAATAAGACATATACCTGTATGGGTGAGATAGATCACACACCAAAGCAAATACCCAGATTTAAATTCCATTCTGTTAATTATCACCTTGCAAAGCTTTGGGACCTGTTGCCAACCCCAAAATATGAGGAATTAAACAATTATATTTCTCAACATCTTTTATATCAATGTTCAGCACTCTTTGGAATTAAAAAATCCGTACAAGACTAAAAACTACCTGAAAACTATCATCAATAAAAAAAAATAGAAATACAGAAGGGCAAGATGAGGCTTTCTAAGGGACTAGGATAACTCACTAAAAGCTAAGATTACTAATCATTATCTTGCAATAAAGCTACACCATTCTGTATCTCAGGGACATTTTACACTGGTCTACTGCTCTTACTATCACATGATAATTACAAGAATTAATAATATCAGAGGAATGACTATGCAGCTTTTAAACTACGCACTTTCAATTAATACCTATATTCATTTTTATATATGTATATTAATATATAAAAATTAAATCTGTAATTCACTTACCTAGGTTTCCCCCTCTCTTCCCACCTATAATTCTGACCTATCCTCAGTTGCCTACTCTATGTCTAAGCTAGGACAGCCTCCCTCTACAGATGACAGACTTCAGAGGCGGTCCATGAACTTCCCATGGACACCCTAACTCACAGTGAGAGTAGTTAAGCTCTGAAAGCAGCTCACACTCCTTTTTACATGTAGAGAGAGACCAGACCCCTATCTTAGCTTGGATGTCACAGTACCAAGACAGCAAAAGATAGATTAGCTGAATCCCACCCAGGCCTTTTCCCCAAGCTGTGTACTAACATCAGTGTTTGTATCTAGAGGAGGAAAACATTACATTATTATCTCTTTTGCTATGGTTCACACATGTAATGGATCCTCTCAAACTGGATTTTATCAGATTACTCCAATACCTGACAGATCAGCAGACTACCCACCACACTGGAGGAATTGGGAAGGTATCTATCCCTAAAAGGCTTCAGCTGAGCTCCAATTCCAGCCTATCTAAATGCAAGCTATGTGAAGCCCATTGAAAAGATAAAGCAAAAAGCAAAACCATACATTTTAGAGATTGAAATACGATTGTATCCTCAAAGCACTGTCTCAGCTACAGATAAGCTCAAGTAGCAATAAGTTTCAAAAGAAAGAGCCCACACAATTTCAGCAGACGATATAGATCACACACCTTTTAATACATCTGCAAATTGGATCCTATTTCCAACAGAGATGGAGAAACTAAGGTGCAGCAAAAGTCTCACACAATGAAATGTAAATCACCAACAGCTGGCTTTATAACCTATAGGGTTATTCCATGACTCCTGGTTTCCCCAGACTATGGGCAGTGAAATGGGCATCTGGAGGTAGCACCAGTTATATATTCACCATCAAATTGCACATCCATGTGCATTTGTGAGAGCAAGGCAGAGAACATGCATTGGGGTTTCACAGCTACAGAGAGCACAGAGATGGAAACACAAGTGCTTGTCAGTGCTGTGACTAGCCAGGGAGAAGATGTGAATTGCACTGGAAGATGTAATGAGGATAGGTAAATCCAAAAAGGGGAAAAAAACCCCAAGGCCAAAACAAGCCACAACAACAATAGACTTGGAAGGCATCAATAACATTCCATGTGGCAGCTAGCAAAGGAGGACTAACAGAAAGAAATGTGCTCATGCATCAGGCAATAAGCTTTGCAAGAAACTACCTGTTAGAAAACACTGATACTAGTGAAATCCAGAAAACGTATACAGGTTTTAGCAAGATTTTACTTGCATTTACATTGAAGTTCAGAGAAGAGGAGAATGGAAGCAGGACCAGATGACACTTCAGTGTGAAATTGTTTGCCACAAAATAAGGCTTTAATGTGACAGGACCACACCCTTTTCAGTAGTGGACCCTTATCTGGACCAGGCAGATTGCCAAACATCCTGTGACAGTTTAGAAGCTTTCAGGATCAGAAGGGGGTTAGAGTGAACAGGAGGATACCTGAGGTTTGCAGGCAAGTAGCTGCCTCTAGTAAGATTATATTAAAGCCATGTCTAGAGCCAGGTAGATCTTTCCATGTATCTTCAGATGGATGCTTTTGCTTCATACACACTTCCTGAATTTCAACTACACATTTTCAGACATGCCAGACACAATTTTGTCCCACATATCTGACACAGTCTTGCAAACACTGTCCCAGCTGTGTCTTCTATCAACTTACTGTTCTTTTCTGTCACTCTCTAATTCCCTTATGTTGCATCAAATGCAAACTATTTATCTTTGCTTTTCATGGCACATTTCCAACCTCTTTACCTGTCATGACTCTGACATTTGCCTTGTCAAAAATGTCAAACTCCTCTGACCACGGCCTTATATTTTTCACACAAGCACATTATTGCTTTCTCCCATGTCACTAAGCACTCCATTTCTTCCTCTTTTTAATCTCTACTTTATGACTATTTTGGTATAAGAAAGCCTAGAAATAATTATGCACCTGGTAGACTGAAACTGCTACCTGTAATGCTGATGAAGCCTTTCTAGCATTCCATCACCTGTGCCAGCATGTTTCTATACCCTCAGAAACTTAACTGCAAACTCTTTGGAGAAGAGATTGTATTGTTAGCTGTTAGTTGTTCACAGCAGGATCCAGTGTGGTCTGTGAATATTTGGAACTAAAAATAAGACTGCTTGTATACTAACCATAAAATGTATTTCAATACTTCATATTTGATGACAGTGAGTTAGGGACAATTTCTCTCAAGATCTCATTCTTAAAATGGTAAGATCTCCCAGTCTGAAGTGGTAAGACACAAACCAATTAAATCTGGCTTGCAGATGCATGCCATGCAGTTCTTCCTAAAAGCACAACAAAGAATGGGTCTTTTTATTCTTTTCAGCCAGTGGCACCCACATTTCACCATACCAAAATGAGGTAAAACCTATGGTGATGTAACTCAGACCAAAAAGAAATCCAGACAACACTGAAACAATTCTCACTGTTTTGCTTGCAGCAGATTTCCAGCTAAATCTTTCCCATGTTCCTGCATGGATTTGGATCTGAAGGGCAGTTTAATAAAGTAAATAGCCTCTCAGAGTGGTATAGGTTCAATTTCAGGCCTGTCAGCATCAGTGTTCTAGGAAAATAAAAATCTCTTGAGGTAATATTTCAAACCATATGAAATTAGATGTTTTACTTTGATAGAACTACACTGAATTATATGATTGGAGAGTTTCCTATACATTGAGGATTTTCTGGAATTTACTGTGATCAAATCTGTGCCTTTCATTCACCTGTTAAAAGGTACTCCTGCACATCACCCACTATCAGCTGAAAGTGATAATATCTCTTGTTCTGTAAGTTTTTTATCACCAGTCTGTGTTTGCCCACTGACTTTGAGTTGGTTTCATTGCATATTTCAAATAGATGAATGCATTTCTCCAGACTAATGTTGCTGTTTATCAGCACTGCTTGGCTCACAGGGTAGCTGGCTCCACAATCTAGCTATAATCAAATTAGCTGTTGATAAATCAGTTGTAAATAAGCTGAGCAGCTGAAGAGCTGTACATCACAGGTGTGCACAGCTTAACACAAGAGCTTCTTGAGAAACTTTTCAGAGTAGTTTCACATCAGTGAATCTTAAAGAACTGCAGCTATGTATGTGTCTTTGAAGGGCAGACATGAGTTGACAGAAGCAGGAGGCTTCACTAGCTCCATGGAAGTCTCTGTGGGGAAAACTAGTCATGAACCAGCTCTCTGTGGTATGAGATGGTCTCCTCTGGACAGAAGCCACACTGAGCTGGCACAGACATAGTGAGCCTCAGGCCCCAAGCTAATATGACAGCACAGATGTAGCCTGGAGCTGAGTGTCCCTAATCACCTCTGACAGTCAACAGTGACAGTTCTCTTCCTTCCCCAAGGAGCCCCTCCCTTTTCACCACTTGACTTGGCCACCTAGTTCTGCACCAGTCATCAGCTGGTGTAAATACTCTGCTATGGCCTTATGAGCTTTGAAGAGTTTTGATGCCTTTTAGAACAACTAAAGCAATGGACAGAAAGCAAACCCTGTTTTTAAAACTATAAAGTCAGCCTTTTTCTTCCCTCTCTTCATCTGGCTTGGTGTGATTTCCACACAAAACCCTTGGCTCCCTTTGTGTTCACAATGTAGAGCTCAGGTGACAAATCTATCAACAGATCTCTCAGCAGAATCTCTTGTCAGCTGCATACCCCGCAAATGCTTTCACTGTTAACTACCAAACCATTAAAGTCTCCAAAATGACAGTATGGTTGCCAATATTCTCAGCTCCAAACCACTAAGTACCTTTTCTTCTCTTTGGCTTTTTAGTTAAACAGGGGAAAAAAAATCCACCTCACCAATGTCGTCCTATCTGCGGTCCAAGTGCTCATCAAGCATCCAGAGTGGTTACAGTTGTATTCCTGGAATTGTTATTCTTACTCACATTTTTTTCTCTTTATTTCCTTTGTTAGAACTGGAAATTTACCTTCATTTTCTGTTTTTCCTTTTAGTCAGCTGTATGAAGTGGCTTTATTGTGGCTTTTCTTTTCTCTATTTTTTACCAGAATTTGCAGCATTTTGTGCCTACTGTTTGATGGGGTTTTTTTAACCTTTAATATTCCTTCTGCTGTGGATTTCAGTAGCTGAATGTTTCTGTATTCTTGTTAATAGTAGCAGCCCAAAAAATAGTTCAGCAAAATTTCAAAACCATAAAATGCCAGAAACTGGGTTCTTGCTACAAGGACTTTCATATGATCTAAAAACAAAGTCCAGGGTGTTAAAATTGACTTAAAGCCCCAAACACAGATTAAAATCAGCCAGCTCAGCCCAGCTAAATTCTATTAAACGTCTGATGGCCACTAGGATTGCAATGAGGATGTAATACAAATGAAAAGTGCATTTGTATTTTTATATTACAAAAGGATGTAATACAAATGAAAATTTCTAAGTGGGTTTACTTACAGTTGTGACAGGTGGCTCCCATGTAGCCTGTATTGTTACAGTCACAGTAAAAGGTGCTCCAGGACTGGGAGCATTTTCCTCCATGTTCACAGTAGTTGGGTAAACATCTAAATTGAGATATTAAAAAATGTAATTAATGATAAATATTTCTGCAAAAAATAATGTGCTGCGGGGGAAAAAAAACCAAAACCAACAGAACTGTCTCAACTCCTCATTCAGACAAGAGTTTCCTAGGGCTGAAATCGCTGTGTAATGAAAGAATTATTTATTTATCTGTGATTCACATCCAAGCACTGAAGAAAATAACATTTAAGCTATCCAGAAGATAGGTAAAGATCACTGTAAATAAAAACATACTGGTTATTAGCAATTAAAGTGTCATGAACTTTCTGACCACAGAGCAAGACAAGCAGCAGGTGAAAATGGTATTGAAATCTTGTTCCAAAGGAGAATCCCCGTTCTCTGATTGAAGAGGCACCACAGTTATCAAAATTAGGCTAAGTTACATTTGTGGAAACACTAACAGCATGCAAATCTCTAAAGTGAGAGAAAAATAAGCTTCAATTATGAGTTCTGTACTCTCTTCCTCATTTTAGTTGGTGTGCCTCTGAAGTATTATTGTGAAACAAATTATTAAAAGAAGAAAGAGGCACAACAGCATGCAGCTCAGGAAATGAACAGAAATAAAAGCTGTGGGAGATAAATTCAATCTCCAGGACAAAAAGTGAATGCTGATCTGAACTCCCCTGGTATAAACGTAGGCAGTGCATTGGAGTTACACCAGCTTAAATGGGAACAGATTGTTCTATTATTTGTCTTTTTTTTCATTTTTCCCCCTCTTACAGTATATTAATCTCTTTTACACAGTATGTCTGACTTTTAAAAAATAAGTAACTTGTTTATACTGCTGATTCAATTGTGATGGGTGGGTGGAGAGGAAACAGGCAATCAATTTATCCTTTGCACTACAGAACTCCATTAGGATTTGCTTTGCTGTAATTTGAGCTTCAAAACTCTTTCAGTGCCCAGATCTTTCCAGGGTATTAGTGTGAAATCACTGATGCTACCTTGATTTTTTCTAGCTGAAGATGTGGTTTTATTGCAGTTCATCTTATCCTTAGGAAGCTTTTTTGCATTCAAGTAGGTATATTGCCCTTAGCAGTGGCTTTCAATCTGTTTCTTCTAATTACTTACAATTAAAACCCATTCCACACAAGGAAGCAGAAAACCTGCATGTCACTAACAGCCATCTTCACCAGCCTTCTGAGCCTCATCAGCCAAGTTTTCATCAATTTACTTGAGTCCAAGGCTGTTTGGAGCTGCCAAACCTTGACAAGCCAAAGGAACCCGCTCATGTGCCCAGAGGCCTGTCAGAACAACCTCTTGTCCTCAATATGCTCTGTTCTCATTCATACAAACTTACATCTATTCATCTCTATCAGTGAGTCTAAGATTCAGTCCAGAACACAGGTTCAGTTGATCACTATTTATACTATTATACATAAGATTATAAAGGTCATATAAAAATATTAACATGAAATATTATTTTTATTAATGCTAGCTCAATTACTGCAGTAATTACTTATTATTCAAATATGAGAGAAATAAGGAATTCAAGAAGAAAGTATGTTATTTATATCTGCAACATCTTTTAAAACATTTCTAAGATATATTGGTCTTATAAAAATCATTGTCATGGTTTCTATTAATCATTGAGCTCAAATAAAAAAAGAGGACAGAGGATGAGAATTACATTCCTAGTTTTCTAGCTCTCCAAGAACCTATTACCACTGCTGTGGCAGAACATCTTCTTTCTAAAACATGAAAGAAACAAAACCTCTGGGTTTGCCCTCCTTTATAAGGCAGGAATTTTGAGAGGGGATGAGATTTTGTCTTTTAATGATATGCTGGGCAATCATCTATCAGTCCAACAGACTGCTGGTACAACGAGAGCCCAGCCAGCCTCTCTGCCATCACTGAAATGAGATTTAAAGCTTTGGGTTGATGCCGAAGAGAGCAGGAGCAGCCTTCTGGGATGGTGCAAACAGGACTGTGTGGTGTGCCCTGCACCCTCTGTGCCCTGCAGGACCCTGCCAGCCACCTGAACCAGCAGCGCCCCAGCAGCTCCATCCCAGAGGCAAAGCACAGGAGTACAACAGCCCTGTGGAGGGTTGGAATGAGAAATGTGAATTGCACCTGTGGGAGCACATTTAGTCATATTTGTACTTTGGTGGTGCCTGCCCTTGCCCTCAGCACGCTGCCTTTAATTGCACTTATTTAGTGATAAACATTCCTTTATGTCACCTGTACAGCAGCAGTTCTATTCACATCACAGGGAGGCTGGTGGGAAGAAACATACCATGTTAATAGAGCTCTTTGGAGAGATAAAAAGAATAGTGCTGATATTAGCATAACTTACATCATCAGTGTAATGGACAAATATGATCTTTGCCTACTTTAAACTACCTTTTATTAATTAACCCAATGCAGTAGAGCTAATTACTAACCATTTCTGGTTTGCCAAAGGCCTGTATTAGGGCTTAGCCACATTTATTCCCTTGAAACTGTTTCCTTTTAAAGATTTTACAAAGTTGAAGGTCACTTCTTCTATCTACTTGTCTTATGAATGCAAATTCTTCTCCCAACAATGCACAAAATGCAAGTCAAACAAACCATGTCAGCTTTTAATGATATTCATAAATTCAGAATTAAATCTTTTTTATTCCTTAGTCTATTTGCTTTAATTAACAGCAACTGCATTGATCTTGTTTTTGGTCAGATAACTAACCCTTCTAAGAGCTTATGAAACAAATTTCTTTGCAACTCTAATAATTACCATAATCCCATTTTAGCTGAGCAGTTGTGTCTTCATTAGAAGCAAAATTTTTCCTAATTGTGAGAGAACTCAAAATTAAGAAATAGCTACAATTAAAATTAATCAAGGCATGGATAAGTCACAGATTGTTGCATTTGTGAACTGTCCTAGATCCTCATGTTGAAGGATTTAAACACATGCAATTTAAAATATAAATTAACGTTTGCATTCTAGTAGAAACAAACACTTTCAGCAAAAAATGCAGTGGTATCACAGAACATTTCATAGACAAAAATTTGCATCAGGCAGCCCCTGACCTATTTGCAATTGAAGCGAACAAACAGCTCAACTCAATTTTTGCAAGCAATGTAAATGAGACACTTGAAAATTTATGGATTTGCCTAAGAATGCTTGTGACAGACCAGGTACTCTGATCTTCCCCATTTATTTATACATTATATATCACAGTGAAAAATTATTATTAAAAAAAAATAACTGAAGCAAATAAATTTTTCCCTCATTGAGCCAAGCTGGAAAATGCACACCTTAGCCATCTAAGTGAGCAATATGCAGAGCCTGCACAAAAGCCTTCCCTGTCCTTGGATGAAACATTCACCTCCAAAACCGTGAGTGTGCTTCCTTTGAAATCAAAGGACAAACTGCACAGACATTATGGGGGAGAAATTCGGGCCTTTGATGGGAATGATGAAGAAATAACAATAGCAAAATTACTTGAGTGGGAAGGCTGAAGGAGCTCTATACATTTGATGTTACACTTGACTGGAAATAAACCCAGTGTACTTTCAATAAGCACCTCTGAGATTTTGTTATAGTCAGCACAGTACATTCAGCACTACCCTCGATTCTTCCCAAGTAAAGAGGAAGGAAAGGGAACCATCACAGAGAGAAAGAAAAAAGGAGCACACCCCCTAAATATCAAGACTGTATATACACATAATTTTCAGACAAGCACTCAGTCCCCAAAACTCAGTAATGCTGTAACAAAAAAAACACATGAAATTTTGGAAGACTATCTTTCAATAAAGCATTGTCTTAAATATTGTATCAAATTCATTTTATTTCAGCATGTTTTCCTATTTGCAGTCAGCAGCTATTTAATTTATAATTAACAAAATTTAACATTAAAACAGATGACTTCATATAATGGGTATACAAGTGTTATGAAACTCATGGTGTTGCTGTAATAAGACTATATTTTGCTTTAGTAAAATGGTGGCTTTCTGCTAAACTCAATAGATGGAGGCCAATTGCAACAACATGGATTTGAGCCCTGCTGTGCTGAGCTGTAAATCTGGGAAACTCCTTGCCAAAGGTTATTTTTGATACAAGAAATGGCTTCAAGGGGAGACCAGACAATTGTTTCCAAGAGAAATTTAGCAATGCAACCAGACAGACAATATGAAACAACCTCAGAGCTTTACCAAGGGGAAAACTAATGAAGAACTGAGAGCATCAGAAAAAAATATCGCAAAAGCACGTCCCACTCTTTTTTCGCCCTGGATTTTTTTTTTTTGGTGGTAAAATAGTGGGCTAGGTGTCCTTAACTAAAGAAAGAAAAAGAGCTACCAGAACCAAAGAGAAAAAACGTGCAAAAGCAATATTACAATGGGCTGCAAAAGAATCAGCAGTCCAGACCTGTGGTTTTCATCAGCAGACATTTCTTCCCCACCACCACACATTCCAAATTCTCTTTTCCTCTTTCAACTATAGAAAATTGACCAAAACCTTACACAAGACCAAAAAGTCTTGTGACATTCTTTATTTTTTTTCAGTCATCTATGTTTTCTTTCCTAAATTTATCATGTTGTGAGAACACTTGGAGTACAAAGAGAACAAGAATAATGTGAACAGACAATTCCTGTTTTCCATGATGGAAATCAGCTAGTCTATCCTACTGAATTGATGCAAAAAAACAAAAACAAACAAACAAAAAAAAATCAAAAACCCTCAATAGTTTATAACAAAGGTAGGTTTATCTTCATTGTGAGATTTGCAAAACTTGATGAAAGAACTTTTAAAATATATTATTATTTGCACTGTTGGTCACCTTGGTTCTCAGACCCTGCACCTGCATACCACTGTGAGACCAGCATTTAAAAGATGTGAACACTGATGCCAACAGCCCTCAGGCATGAGTAGCCCAGAACTGTGGAAGAGGTTGTGCTGGGACTGGCACTAGTGAAGGAAAAGCCTGTTATCTGTGCCTTAGATAAAAGGCATTTTTTTAAGGTTTGATTGCTTTGTTGTTAGAACACCTACATTTTTAATATAGGTAAATGTGCTGACAGTTTGGCTTAGCATCAGCAGAAAAGATTTTATATAAATAAATTTGAAAAAGAAAAAAGGGAAACAAATAAACCATCCTGTACAGACAGCTGTTCCATTTAGAATTCATCATTTTACAAAGCAAAAGCAGAAAAGCCATCTGCAGAAATCAAACAAACAAAGAAAGATACAATATTATATTATGCTTGCATCCCCATATCTGGCCTTTAATTTACCATGGCATTGCACATCCCATGGATTTTTACTCTAAAGGAAGAGCAACGGGAGAGAACTCTATTCAGGTTCCTCACAAACTCAATTCCACACTCAAGCAGGATTTCAAAAGCTAATAAATTAGCCCCTTACCTACTTTCAAACTGCATTCTTTCTCCACAGGGGCCTCATTCAGGACAAATCCCCTCTCTCATGCTAGTAAGAAGTCCCTACACTCATAGGGACAAAGTTAACTTTCTCCAATTTCAGCACCTTTCCCCATGTAGAAGGCACTGCAGTTACAGGAAGGTGTTCACCCTGCTCAAACCAATGTTTTACCTACCTTCAGCAGGATTTACTGAATGATACTGATGAATCTGAAGCATCTGTCTTTATTTTGCTCTGAAACACAGCACTTTTACAGACTAGTGAACACTTCATGGGCCTGGATTGTCATTTTTTGCAGCTGGTATTGCGTGTATGAAACAAGGACAGGGAAAACACAACTAAGGAAGGGCAAGCAAAACCAATTGATGGCATTATCCAAATAACCTGAGCTTTCTTCTTCATTCTCATTAAAGAAACACAAAGCCTAGAAAACCACCCCCTCCTCAGAGATAGCATTTTCCACTGTAACTGCCTATTTTTTTCTGGAATTTGCTTTGTACAAATATTTTCTTGTTGTCTATCACAGAGCAAGAGCATCTGACAGTATGAAGATCATATCCCAGTCCAAAAGCAGGAAACTGTGATACATGGTTTTTTACACTTCATTGTCAATCAGCCCTTGAGCTATTGGAGAGAAGCTCTGCCATTACCTGTATTATTCAGCTGCTTAAAACATTAAAATAGATATGAGGAGATGAGGGAATGTTCCTCAGAATTACAGGGATTTTAATTCCAACACCCAGGCTTTAGATGCCTGTGGGTTTGGATTTTTTAAATCTTGCTCTGCTTTTCTGCATCCTGTCCTTCCATTTTAAAACCTGTGTGGTATTGAAAGGATTTCCAAGACCACACTTCAAAATGCTGCCTACAAGGGTGTAATTCCAGTAATTTAGTTCCATTACTTAGCATGTCTAATTTGTGATATAGGTGCATACTTTAGGGAACTACCCAGGAGACTGTTCAACTCTCCCAGAACATCATGTCCTTCTCTATTTCTAATACTATTTTCTTCACTGTATAGTGATCATTACAAGGCATTAAGTCATTAAGAAACATTTTTCCTTTTTCCCACCATGTAATATAGCTTGCATTTAAGATACCTTCTCCATTCCATTTCCACATCCATTTTACATTCCCCCAAACCCCATTCTGCTTTGGGTTTAGTAAAGAGGAAGTAAAAAAAAACTTAGAATTTCTCTAAGGGCAATATAATGAAAAAGAAAGACACATTTCTAAGAACATCCTAATGTTTGCTGAACAAGCACAAAGCAAAGTGTTTTACAAAGTATCTAGTACAAGAAAGGGAAACTTTTTGAAAAATTTTTCCCATTTTCCTTAATTAATATAGAAATTAGAAGAAGACATGAAGCTTCAGTAGCCCTGAGCTATTTGTTCACTGAATCCTAAAACAGGCAAAAGAGATAAAAGATAGAGGGAAAATTTTCACTCACAGGACTGAAGTCACCTATTTAAGGTGAGACAAAACATCAGAAGAACTAATTATCTGGACCATCAGATCCCTATAGCTAGCCAGGACAGTCTCTCCTGCAGCATTTGAAGGAAAAAAAATCTAGATTTGGGTATTCCAGCGTTTGAAGGTGTGCAGTCCAAACACTTTGGTTTGGCTGAGGATGGAGACATAGTTGGGCAATTCTCAAACCAAACTTGGGATTTATGCAAAATCAGAAACATTTTGAAAAAGGACACAACATCCCCTCTTATGTCTTCAGCTCATTCCAGCTTTGATCATCATCCATATTCAAGAAATGTGATGTAAAAACATCCCACTCATTGCTATAAAAGCAAGAAGGGAAAACATAAGAGGATTTCCTGCAAAGAGAAAATAATATGCACTATAAAATAATTGTCCTTTCTGCAGAGAAGGCACTATATACTGAAAATAGGAAAAATTATAGAGAATGAAAAGGATGGATGCCAAATTGGGGGTTGAGGTTTTCTTAATTATTCTTTCGCAATGCACTGCAGATATTTATGTGGGGTTAAATGCAATACTAAATGCTTGATTTTTTTAATCCCAGCCTGGGACTCTAACCCAAAAAATTAAAATTCATTGTCCATAATTAGCCAGAATATTTTTTCACTTGCATGGCCAAGCCAGGGGGTGAAAGGATCATATGAAATTTGGCTTCTGCTGCAAGGCATACACTAAATCTAAGAGGAGAGTTAAGAAATATAAAAAACCACTGTGCTTTTATCAGATTTATCCTAACACCCTTCACCTGCAACAGTAATTAATTTCCCAAAGGCCCATTTTGACAGTACAACACAAGAAGCAATGTTAAATTCAGCACTAAAAGTAAAGGAAGAAAAAGTAAAAAAAAAATCCTATCTTAGAAGTAAAAATTGATAATAAAATATAATAGAATCTACAAAGGAAATGGGCATAAAGAAGATTTTAAAAGGTCAGGTCTATTTAGCAAGGAAAAAGAACACTTTAAGCTAATTTATTTAGAAAATACTATGAAGAATTTTCACAGATAAAACATGCGTATCGTTAAAAGAATAGGGACTAAGCACACTATTTGTGCTCCACAACTGAAGCAGTTGAGGGAAGCCAACTCATGAATCAACTCATGTATTTCTCCCTAAGGAGGTAAAACTGTAAACGCCAATCTCATCACAGTGATTATTATGGATACCACATGCCCCCTCTCTCCATTTGGATTTGCTGGGAGATTTGGAATATGCAGATGAATCTTGGTTTAATGAGGACAGTAGCATCAGTGTGCCTGTGTCTGCTTGCTGATGCTACAGAGATGGGACCCTGCCAGGATTCAGAAGAAAGTATCTGAAGTCAGGTTTGTGCTCCTTGTGGCACATCACTGGAATTCCCAGGATGTCCTGCAAGATGTGCCATCCGTCCATCTGCTAAGGTGAATTCAGCGGGAATATTTTTTCCCTCCCCCTCTCCCCCAGGTCTCTTAAGGGAAGTGAAGTCCCTGGTGTTGTCCTTGACAAGTACTGTCAGTATTTGCTACAGCAAGGGCAAGGTGCCAGCCAAGTAAAAATAGGACAACCCAGGCAGAGCTTCATCAGCGCAAAATCAACATGAGCTGCAGCAATCAGATTAAAGTACCTCAGCAGCTGTAGGCAGGGAGAGCAACACATCCATTATCTATGCAAACTTGGGAACCTGAGCCTAAAGAAAAGCAGGATCTGGCTACCCTCATAGCTCCTTTATGGATAATGACAGGCTTAACACATAACAGGCTTTCCTAATCCGAAGACAACCCAGTCTAATGTATTCAAGTGCAAATCATGTATAGAATTTACGACAAAAAAATAATGGGCATACAACTCTGTGCTTCTCCATCTGCTTCAGCCTCACCTCTGTCCAGGGAAACTCTCACCATAAAGTCCATCACTTCAAGGGATTTCCGTTCTGGCAGGATCGACAGAATAATGAAATTTCAGACTTCTTAAAGAGTTTTCTCTGTCACCGGGCAACAAAAATACCTCATCCTTTGTGATGGGGGATGAGGAGTCAAAAACATGAATGCAACCAATGTCATCATTATGGGTGTGTTCCAAGAGGATTCGCTTCAAAAGCCTGGTGAATGCAAACATTTGACCAGCACCACCTTGAGGGGCAAAAGAGACTACTCCCATATGAAGAGCCAATTCAAAGGAAAAAGAGACCACTTCTCTACTCACAACAGCTCTTCAGCACAAGTTACCCCAATAGCAATGCCTCCTAAGCACTTTTCCTTATAGACTTTGCAGGAGGTGGTAGGGGAAACCGCACCACATCTCACCTGTTTGTGTACACACAGAGTGCAAGAACTCCTGCAAATGGAATTTTCTTCTTGACACTATAAAACTGCAAAGCAGTCTGTCCCACTGCATTCAAGAAGTGCATGAGATTAATCAAGCCATGCCTTCAGGCTCCAGGGAACACTGCAGCCCTTGCTGCTGTATTCCAAGGGGTCCATCTGTAGTAAGAGCAGCCAGCCCTGCTCAGCCCAAAGGGAGCATCTGTGCCGTGTGATGAAGGGCTGGGAATCCACTGCATTTCTGGACTGAGGTTTAATGATTTTCTGGCACATTTTCCTAATAACCATGGTAACTCTTGAGCTGCAATTTCTCTTGAGCCCACATTCCTGCATCTATTCTCTGAACAGGATGCCAACCACAGCAAAACCAACTCAGCTTCAGGACTGGAGCTAGTATTTCTAGTCACAAAATCTGGCATTCGAGCCAATTGCTGAATGGGAAATCCCAGAGCTTCTCAACTCTGTGGCCAAATTCTCAGCATCTGCATATTTGTTTTCCTACCCATTTCATTTATTTTTAAATGAGAGGCTGACTGAATTTTCCCCAGGCTATGCCTTCCATTGTTGGCCCACACACAGACAGACCCACCCGCCCACTATTTCCACTGACACAAAGGAAGAGAAAACACAGTGCAGAACATATTAGTACTTAGCAAAATGCACACTGAGATTCAAATGTATTTTGAGATTAGCATAGCTATGATGCTATATATTTTGTTTTTGAACAACAGAGGTACAGAGAGCTGCATACAATGAAAACAATGTTTTAGAAACAGTGAGGGACTTGGACTTCCTAGTCCTAAGTTTATTACCTCCCTCCAGACTTGCTTCAGATCAACAGTGCCTCTCCTTCAATTTCCTTACTCTGACAGTGCCACAGCAAAAATGCTGATGAAATAAGTTCAAAAGCATCCCACTGAACCCTTTGCCAGCTTCCAGCCATCTGTGGCTTATGTATTCATGAACGCCTTACTACCTTTTCCCTTTACATTTGACCTCTACAGCATCTAACAACATCCAATTTGATGTTGTGTAAGATTTGAACTTGTGAGAAACTGCACATTCTTGTTTACTATTCACCCCTTCATGCTGCTCCTCATCACACAAACCTGCGCAGCTCTCTTCTCCAGGCTGAAGAGTCCAAGCCTATTTCATCTCTCCTTGCAGAGAAGAGTTTGTAGCACACCAAGGAACAGAGTGTCAGTTTTAGAAACAGCCATGAGGGCTGAATGACAGACTTACAGACTGTGCAGTCAGAGCTGCACACAGCACCTCCTCTGAGTGGCCCAGAGAGAACACACTTCCTGCAAAGGGCTGGTCAGGCCAAGAAGGTGGTCAATGAATACATCCAACTGGATTTGCATTTCATCTTTTAGAAACTAAAATAGAGAGTTCTGAAGGGATCCATACAGAGCTGTTATCTCGATTTATTAGGGGGAAGATGCTTCTGTAGTTCTCCAGTGCCTCAGTCCCTGCCTTCTCTAAACATCTCACCCTCACCATTTACACCACATCTGAAAGGGAGACAGGCACCTCCAAGAAGTCAGAGAACCTCAAGGAAACAGAGGGACAAGTAGAAGGGAATCAGGTTATTTTTCGTCAAAGAAAATAATATCACTAACCATAATGGAGTTTAACCACTATTCTAGACATCATGAAATTTGCAAAGAAGATATCCCTAAAAAACCCAGAGCAATAAATTCTGCAATCACATAACTTTCTTCTGAGTTGTAAAAATGAATCATGTGTTTTCTAGAAGCAAAAAGAGCAAATCATGATATATGAATAGGATCTGCTGCTCCTTCTCTGCCATTTCATATATAACTGTACCTATCTATATATATCAGGTTATTAAAAAAAAAAAAACAACATAAATTTGGGCTACACAGTCCCTACTCACAGCTGCAGCACTGGCTTAGATTGTCTAAGAGATACATCTACTAAAATGAGCTTTCTCACAGGTCTGAGACTTCATGACCTGAATTCCTGAAAGATTTTTCCCATGATTTTCATGGATTTTTTGGTGTTTTGTTTTTTGGTTTTTTTTCTTTTCATTTATGCACTGTTATTGTTGACATTTCAGAACTCCCAAAGCAAGAACAAGGCACAGCTGTTCCAGCTGCAGGAAAAGCCTGAGCGAATGCAACAGAGCTGGAAGGAACCTGGAAGATCACTCAGTCCATGCTCACACCCCAAGGCAGGATCACCCACATCCATGTTCATTATTTTTCACAGACTCATCTATCTTTTCCTAAAGCCTCCCAGTGACAGAGAGCTGACAGTCACCTCAGGCAGTCTGTGCCACACAGCTCTCCTATACATCCTGGGCAGAAAGGATGATTGTTCCCTTCAGTGCTGCAGCAGCCTTTGAGCACCTAAGACCATTATGCTGCCTCCCCTCAGCAATCTCTTCTGGTTAAAGAACTCAGTCAATCTGAGCTCTGTCAGCCTTGGTGCTGTGACCACTTCCCTGGGGAGCCTGTTCCAGTGCCCAAAAACCCTCTGGGTGAAGAACTTTTTTTCTAACTTCCAACCTAAACCTCCTCTGATGTAACTGCAGGCCATTCCCTCCGGTCACCACAGAGACGAGATCAGTGCTGGCTTCCCTCTTCCCCTCACTAGAAGTTGTAACTGAGGGAGGTCTCCCAACAGTCTCTTTTTCTCCATGCTGAACAGGCCAAGTGCCCTCAGCTGCTCCTCACACAGCTTCCCTTCAAGGCCCTTCACCATCTTCATTGCCCCCTTTGGATGCTCTCTATCAGTTTAGTATCTTTCTCACATTGCAGTGGCCACAGGTGTACCCAGAGCAGAGCAGGACAATCCCCTCCCTTGCCCAGCTGGGGATGCTGTGCCTGATGCCCCCAGGACAGGGTTGTCCCTCCTGGCTGCCAGGGCACTGCTGACTCATATTTAATTTGCCATCAGCCAGGATCCCCCCAGGACTCCCTTTCTTGTCTCCAGCATCTCATTCCCCAGTCTGTCCATACATCCAGGGCTGCCCCATCCCAGGTTCAGAATCCAGCATTTCCCCACCTTCAGACAGTTGGTGATTGCCCAGCCCTCTCATTTGTCAAGGCTCTCTGCAGGGCCTCTCTGCCTTTCAGGGGGTCAACAGCTCCTCCCAGTTTTGTATCATGCGTGAGCTTGCTCAGTATCCCTTCCAGTCCTATGTCCAAATAATTGATGAAGATGTTGAAGAGCACAGGGCCAGGATGCCACTGGTTTTCCTGGCCACCTGGGCACTCTCTGGCTGGTCCAGCCTCTGTCAGTCAGCACCCTCAGGTCCTCCATTACATCACACTTAACTACATAACTTTTTTTTGTCTGTGTGATTGATATATTTAACAAGAAAGGTGGCATTATGTAAAACAATCCCACTCTTATTATGTTTGGATCATTGCCCTAAATAATTTTATGGTATGAGCACAGACTAATGCCTGTCATCCTTGGGGCAACAAAGATAAGGAAGATATTTTCAGTAGTACCACCAAGTTGCCCTTAGCCTTGACTTGGTGACAGTGAAGGCACTGGAGATGTCCCACAGCACCTCTGCACCATACCAGAAGAGTTCTCTTTTGTTTCTACATACAGTCACACAAAGTGCTTTTAAATGCTTCACTCAAATAATCCGTTCCTCCAAGAAAACAGCAAAATTTTCTCAGTTCCTAGAAAAGATGACATTTTGCTTCCTTTTGTAAAATTAGCTGCATCTTTTTCCATTCTATCTTGGAGTGACAGAATTCCATCTACCATTTCAGGCACACCAAGTATGAAATTCACATTCCCCTGAATTCAGCCATCATTAAATGTGGAAAGAGCCAAGATCAGCCAAGTCAGTAATTTCTCCAAAAAAAATGAACAAAAATGAACATACAAAGATGAGGACAGAGGTCTTGCATCACAAACGTTTTGCCCACTTATCAAAAGACTGCATCTCCAGCAGACTGATCCCCCCTATAGGAAGGAATAATGGAAATCAGCCATCAACTTCATCTAAGTAACAAGTCTGAAAAAGACATTAAATGCTTACAGTCCTAATGGATTTCCAAAATATCTTTATTACTCCCCTAATTATTTGAGGCACATGAAATTTCCAGCACTTTCATTTCTACTTTTCAGAACAAAACAACCCAAAAACCACCAAAAACAGAAACCAAAAAAAAAAAACACAGAACTTCCTATTCCACATACTAACTTCAAAGTACACATTTGCATAAATGATTCAGAAATATTTAGACACTAAAAATCCATAAGAAGCAAAAGAGATTTATAAAATGCTTTAAAAAAATTGGTTTCTTATTTCCTCTCTGCTGTTTATGGGAAAATCTGGGGTTCTTGTCAGGTTTCATCTTAGGAGGGATGTGGATCACTATTTAAACTGAAATGTTTCTCTGGCAGATGCAGACATTCCATCATTATATTGTCCCACTAAATGGGCAGTATTGCACACGAGATGTACCATATCCTCATCATGAACGTGCTGTAATGGCTAACAAGAAAAATTGTAGATGATTTATTTAAGCAGAACCAACTCATATATTAAGGGTATGACATGTTCTGATGAATCAACTAATTTTTCCTTCTCTTTCATTTCCTCTAGAACTTCAAAGCAATCAAATGTTGTTTATGCATAAAACTTAATCCTTTCACCAATCTATAGTTTGATTGAATTTGCATACTCTATTTCCTACAAGTCAATGTGAAGAGAGCCTCATGTAATTGAAACCATTTCCCCTCCAGTCCTCCTATCTTTGTTGCAGTATTTTCTATTAGTAGCTCTATTATGCCTAATATCTGTAATGTTGGCAGATCAGAATTTTCACTTAATGCAACCTGTATTTATAAACCACTAGGATGAAAAAAGAACAAATACAAGAAAGAGGAAATAATAATTACCTGTCTTTGATGCCACACAGATCAATGTGTAAATCACTGAAATTCCCCAGGGAGCCTTGCTGAACTAAAATGAGGTCCTTGGGCTGGTTATCAATAAAGATGAGCCTCATACAGCCTTGAAAAGCAGTAATGGGATTTAAACACTGGGAATCGGTGAAATTGTCAGGGCACCCTGTGGGAAAAAGAGAAGAGGCAGAGAAGAATATTGGAATGTTCAACTATTTCTGCTGGGATTTCCTGATGCAAGAACTCAGAGGCTTATTATTCCAAATGTTTTTATTCCTTTTGCTATGCAACCTCCTGTGTTATAAATCCTCTAGTTAGGGGAAAAAAGAAAAAAAGAGAGAAGCCAGCCACTGAAAGTATCACAATATGAGGTTTTCACCTTGTGAAACATACTTGTGTTGAGCAAAATCAAAATATGATTTTTTTTTCATCTCTTTAAACTCCACAGCAACTAAAACATGAGTTGTTAAAAGAGTTGTACAAAATGTAAAATCATTATGTCTTAAATTCTGCTGCTGAAGCAATGTGCAGATGAAATCTTGTGGGCAGCAAAAAAGCCATTTGTATCTGAGCCTCCCCAGTATTTAGACAGGTCTGAGATCCAAACCTCCTGTACATCCTCACTTAGTGCTGCATCCACAGGGTTCATCAAGATCAGAACCATACTACAGTAAGCACTACAAAGAAATATATTAGATTAAAAGACAGTTAATGACATTAATGTTTGCACTCCGCTCCAAAAAGCAGAAGATAGTATTTTCCAGGACTTTTTTTCCCTTTTCTAAGTTGAGCTAAACCTATCTTCATTTTCCACAAGAGCTTTGTACATAAATACCTTTGAAGATTTGAGCTGCATGCCACCTAAGCTCCAAAAAGTCACTGAGCCTGATCAGAACAGTGGTTTCTACAGGAATGCTGATAACATTAATAATTCTAAGGCCTTTTAACCTGGAAAAAAAAAAAAAGAAACAAAAAAAAACCAAAACCAAAACCACTCATGGTTAATATAGCTTTTTAGATTTTGCATATATTGTCAGATAGATGTAGGTACCCATTGAATACCACTACCAGTAGTCCACTTTTACAGCTCAGCTTGCAGTTCTGCGTGCTCTCTCTCTGCCAGGCTTGACCAACACCCTTCAACCTGTCCATGGTGCTGAATGCACTGCAATTTAATCACTCCTTACCTTTTGCTCTTAGCTGCAAGCGGCACACCCAGGGAGAGCTCTCTGGTGAGCACCTGAGGATCTACATTACGAAAACTTCCCTGCAACAACCTACCTCCAAAATAATAGCTGTTCCCAGAGTAGATCCTGGAGACAGTGGTTGCATGGCTGGCGGTGGCAGCGTCGCTATCCAGCGTCAGGGTAATGCGATGCCTTCTGGCATTGATGTTAACAGAATGCCAAAGCCCATCGTGGAGATTAGTGCCTGGCAAAAAACGTGGACAAAGTGAAGAAAAGACGTGCAGGAGACAAGTGTGCTCTTCAAATCTCCTCTTGCATCCAACTTGTGGCCGCAAATATGCAGCTGAGCTATAAAAGGGGAGAACTGTAGCTGAAAAGAACTCATTACTTATGGAAACAAGCTGGCATAAGAGAAAGGGCCCAGGAGAAGGGAAGTTTTGAGAGTATTTAAGTAGGTCATCTCACGTTTTAGTCTAATCTTGTACTACTGCAGGCAAAAAACGTGGACAAAGCTAGTCATCAAACTAGCCCAATCCTTCACCTTGCTGGTAACACACTGTTACCATTTTGGGGGTCTTTATGTCTATCTTCAGTGTGTTGGTAAATGCCTACAAGTCTAAAAATGTGCAGAGATCTCTACTGAGCTTCTGGTACTAAGCACATGTGTGAGGTTGCAGAAGATTAGATTCAGTGAGACATTTATAGCCTGTTCTCAGGCTCCAACCTGAAACCTGAATGACTTCAACAGGTATCAGTAGGATTTGTGTTTCTTAAAACCCTCCACCACCAATGCAGCACATGGTACTATTAATGGATGTACAGAAGTTGGATTTCTACATGGATGTTCTGAGAACTGGCATTGTTGCTCTGACCAGGAACCTCTAAAGTTTGAGGGATACTGGGCAGTCTCTTTCTCTTCCAGACACTCATGTGAAGTGGGAAATTACCTGTCTTGTTTCCTTATTCTGAAAATCAGTGCTGCATTGTGTGGCTCTTGAAATATCACCACAGAGCTACAAAGAAACTCCACATCCTCTATTCTGACAGCCGTGGGAATCAGTGGGGAAGCTTCTGAACCCACACACAGAGGTGCAGATCAAAAGCAACCTCATTACAGTTCAAAATATGCTACCATCAGGCTGAAGTCACTGAGATCAGGCACAGACAACTAGTATTTACTCCCCACCCTAACAGGATATTTTTGTTAATGTTGCTTTCATAGAAAACAAACAAGCACTTAGGAACACAAAGAGGTGCAAGAACAGTTCAAAACAAAATAAAAAAAGTGGGTGTTAGGTGTGTGTAAAACCATTTCATCACAAATTTCAAAATGAAATTTACTCAGTAATGGCTGTTAACACATGCACAATTACCACAGAATTAGCGGTTGGTTTTCCAGCAAAAAAATGGATTTTCAACTAGAAGTGCTGTTTGAAGTGGAATATGTTGTTAAGGTTTGAAATAATTACAAGAGGAAATAGATCCCATTTGGGGGAAAAACAGGTCCATTCTTGAGCAAGCATGAGTTTATTGTGAGTACCTGACATCTGCAGAACATGGCACAAGCACCTCCTGCACATTTCCCATGTACAAGTAGGCAGTTTAGCATGTTTGGATAGGCTGGACTCAGGTTCATTATTTCAGAACTACATAAAAACAAATGCACCCAACCAAATATTGACATTGTCTCAGCTTTGTCAAAAATTTCATTAGGACTGCAATAAAGGCTGGTATCTGTTTTCAGTGCTCAATTGCAGCAAGCTATGGCTGTAGCAATCTACATGAGTAAGGATATATACAGAGCTGCCTCATTTTCAATCATAAAGGGGAATGAAACATGCATACAGAACAGCTCTGCTTTGACAGCTCTGTCAGTTTTTTATCTCTGCTTCTTTTAATAGATACATCTGCCCTCTTTTAGTCTGTACAGGGAATCTTTTAATATTATATATTTTTAAACATCTGCTCTTTTAGAAAATATATTATTATTGTTATTATTATTATTATTCTCTCAAATTTTACATCAGAGAGGCAGCCCTATTTTACCCTCTTGCATCCCACCAGCTTCACTACACAAAGCAACTTGTCAAGTGGCTAAGAAAGCCAAATAGGGAGCGTAAGGAGAGGAAGCCCATGGTCAGCCACTCTTCTCAGTGTAGCATAAAGGGGGAGTCCAAAGCTACAGTCAGAGAAAGAAAATCAGCTCTGAGCCTCCCTTAACTTCTGCTGGGGAAAGATGACGTGGCTGAGCTGGCTCCCAGCTGATTTCAGCACAGTCTGAAGATGGGAACAGGAAGGGCTTCATGCGACCTGACTGAAGAAAATTGAGTGTGACTGCTTAAGAACATAGAGGCTCAGCTAACTGTCAGTGAGATTGAGTCTGGAGATTTCAGGATGCCAATTTTCCAAGCTTAGATCAAACTGTACAGAGTGGCTTTACCACCAGAAAGCAAGAGAAAATTTAAAAGAGAAAGAAAGATTGTGTGTTTCCTTATTGCTTGATCCTTTCATCCCATGGAGCTGAACCTTTGTGTTTAGGAAGCAGACAAGTGAAAGTAAACAAGAAATAAACACCTTCAGAGATTTCCACTGGGTTCTCAGTCTCCTTTTGAATTAGTAGCATCAATCTCCCACCATGGAGGTAAACCAAGAGATGTCCTGAGTTTTCAGACAGCTCGGTGAACAGAAGCAAGCCATCTTTATTCCACGTTCGGAACTGGAAGCTGACTGACAAACCGTCAATTTGAGCAGTGCCGGGCAGCAGCAAGTAGCTTCGACTGGCACTCACAAAGGTGATAGGAACAATTTGTGGTTCTGAGCAAGAAAAGGTCACATTTCCCTGCAAAAAAATAAAAAATAAAACATAATCAGTATGACTTTTATTCAGTCATCTCAAAATATCTTCAGTTAAATAAGCTCGTTGGATTTCTAATCGCCCTCAAGGCTGAAATAGGTATTATTATTCAGACACATATCTTTGGAAATCAATAGGAAATGTATCTGTCCATGTTGGGAAAACATACCTAACTTCAAAATTTTACTTTTATCCCAAATGCTGGGGATCAAAAATCAAAACCTTACTATTTAGAAGAATCTAAATGTAACCAAATGTCCTTATCAATGCCACACCTTAGTTGATTATCTCAGTCACCCAGCCCTCAAATCAATTTGCAATTTGTCCAGAAGAGAAGCACATTTACTCAAAGCAGTCTGCAGAATCTGCACTAGCTTTTATCACTGTAGCTGATGGAAGAAATTACTCCATCAGTTTACTCAGCCACTGTAGATTACCCCACCAGGTTAATCAGGCCATGGTATAAAACCTTAACAATATATAAAGCCAGGATGCACTTAAGGAGCCACGTCTTTCAAAGCCACTCCAGGAGAAAATTGTTGTAGCCAGCTGCTTTGAACATGGCTGCTTTCTGCTTTGTAAAATACCAGCTGTAATCTGATAAAAACATTGGAGTGTAAGGCTTTCTCCATGATAACACTTCTCATCAGAGCCTGTACCTCACTCTAACTGGATAATTATAATGAACAGCACTTGATGGATGTGCGGGAAGTTGCACAGTGCTTGGGGAATTCCTGCCTGCAATCTCAGACAGATGATGAAACTGCTCCCTATCACTTTCAAACGTCTTTCCAGTCTTTATTTTTTTAACAGGAAATAAGGTGCCAGAAATAGACAAAGTTATCACTGGATGAAGCAATCCTTGATAGATACTTATCTGTATGGAGCTATCTGCATAGTACCTGTTGGATTCAGAATGCTACCAACCACATTTGGCAAAAGGAACCCATGGGTATATCACATTACAATGTGTTTTGAGATATAATCCAAAGCCTATCTGAACGCCACTGAACATTACTCAGGTGGGAAGCAGGATGAAAATTTGGTCTCAGCCTTTAAAAGGTTTCTTCTACCAGCTGGGATTTGCTGCATGAAGAGACGGCACAAACTTTTTTTTTGCTATTGTTACATTTCTACCTCAGTTTTAATCAAAATTCAGGCCAGAAGTCTTGTCCTGAGACATGATCAGCAAAGAGTTCTGACTGCAATGCCAATGCTGGGACATATGGACAGGAGCTACACATCTCTTCCCTTGCTTAACCTCGTCAGACTTCAAGCTCTGAAGTCTGACCTCAGCTTTAGCCTCTCCATTGTCTAAACTGAAGCAGAGCAGGTGTTGTTCTACACACCATAAGAACAGAGAGCTGGAAATGCACAAAGGTGGTGCTGCAATATTCTGTGTAAATGGGATTAAAGGTGCTTGTGTAAGACAGACAAGAGGTGTGCCTGCCTTTTGGGGGGGTTCGTTTCAGGAGGTATTTTTGTTACTCTTATTCAAAAATTGAGACCTCCATGACATAAGGGCCATAAGCAATGGCAGTCAGGACTAAAAACTAGCCAGGATTTGTGAAAAATAAAAGGAAAAAAAAAAAAAAAGAAAAGTTGAGTAAAACAACTGATGCCCCAAGAACTTAAATCAATTCAACTGATTAATTTAGGAGGGAAACAAATTAAACCAGCATTCCAGAGCAGAGCCAGATTATGTAGTTAATACACACCAACAACAGTTGTTGACACCCTTACACTGACCAACCTGTCTACCTCCCTAGAGACAGTAACATGAAAAACTGAAAAAAGACACACAACTGTTACTTTGAAGTGGGATGGGTTCCCTTTAAAAAATTGTTAAATTTTCTGTGAGTGTGATTTTCAATCAAAATTTTCCAGCAGGTCTAAGTCAGAAAAGTAAACAGCTGCCTCTAAGCCTTCATCTGATCATGAGCATTTTGCATTAGTTGGCAGCAGTTCTGGAACTCTCCAGAGTATATGCCAGATATCTGGAAGACACTTGATTTTATAATTGAACCCGATTTAACTGAAAAGTAAGAGCTCATTGGCTAGGAAATGGGATAAGAATGGTCTAATCCCTAGAGAAAATAAAGGGGACGTTCAGCTCTACCCAGCTGCTGGAAACTCTAGCTATCGTGGCATTTGAGAATTCCATTGAGTCCATCTCCAGACTGATTAACGACTCCTCTAACAAGCACTGAAATCTTAACAAAATAGTTCTTATTGTTCTTACAAGAGAAAACTTCTGAGCCTAAAAATGCAATCAAGATACTTGCAATTTTTTCACTGGCTGCCATGACAGCTGTCTTAAGAAAAGAGTAGAAGCAGCCCAGATTTCTGCAGGCAGGGTATAGCTTTAGAGGTGGTTCTTGTTCAAGTGAGATGTGGAATGAACAGGCAGCAGCATGTTACAGCACTTTAAAGAAGAACCAGAGCCTCTCCTATTAAAAGAGAATGGAAGAACACAGTTGCTAAGTGATGAGGACAAAAGTGGATTACATAGAAGATCCTCTGAGCCATAAACTTCATCCAAAACTGACTGGAAACTTTCCAGTGACTTCTGTGGGACTTCAATAAAACCTGTATAACTTTAATGAACCATTTCAGTCATTTCTGGCCTTTCTTCACGTAGTATTATGTACTGTTCAATGAAAAGAGAAGACAACACCACAGTCAGGGCAATTGGTAACAAGTTCCTTATACATCCTCCTTGCTCTCAGAGAATACTAATCAAAAATAATATGCACTTGGGAAATTATTCAAACTGACAGCTGCACTGCAATTCTCAGCACTTAGCCTACCAGAGGATCCAGGCCAAGATCACAGCTTGAAAAGAAAGAACAATAAATGAGTATTTCTGAGCTCTCATTCTACCTGCAGGTTAGAGCATCAAATGGGCACTTAAACTTTCCTCATTAATCACTCTGTGGATACTGTCCAATAAAAAGGGTATCTTGCTTTCTGCAGAGAATTAGAAAGGATGATTTCATATGACAGGTAAAGGGACTAAGATCCCAGGCCTGGCTGAGATACAAATGTGGTAACCTGGCAAGAATATCTCCAGCTGGGAAATTGGGGGACTACTTCTAGCTGTGAAGGGACTGAGTTTGCAGATGAATTTACAGGAGAGTAACAGAAGAAAAAGGTGACCTTTGACGCAGTTTTAAAAGGATAAGATGAAAAATTGGACTTCAACTCTGAGAAACTGGATTTTGAGAATGAGGGAGGTTCCTTCAAGCCCTGTTTTTAAATTAATTCTCTCTAGCAGAACAAATGTCAGGACACCCACATATTTCATGTACTTCTCAAGACCATGCTGAACACTACATGAAAAGCAAATCAAAGTGAGATACCAGCTCCAGCCTTCTGAAATACTGCTGCAAACTGTCTTCAAACAGGATATGGGAGCACCAAGGTGCACAGTGTTCCTTCAGTTAGGATGGGTCCACTGAGTGAGCAACCAGTCCATCCCAAGGGCAGGGGACCACAAGTTCCTGTACTGAGATGGGTTTCTGTTTCTCTGAAAAAAATTTCAATATGGAAATCTGAAAGCTTTCCTGATCCAAGTTACATTGAAACTAATATGGCCCTGTGATAATCAATCTCGTGATAGAGAACTGGCCTATCTCCACTTACTGCAGGTACCATGAATTCCAACAAAATGTTAATTGTTTATCACATTGATTTAAGTTGTTTACATTAAAATTATATCCCCAATGGAGAGAAAGTAACATTTAACAAAAAATAAAGAAGGCTTAGAAGAAACTGAAACATTGTGACAACATGAGAGAAAAAGGGATTAGATGCTTGGCTGGACCTTTCTGAATGTTCTTTATCTCAGACTCCTAAAATGACTGTGTCACTGGTCAGAAGCAGAACAAAGGATTTTAGCATTTTTATGCCCATAGTGACTGTACATTACTGTTTCATTTCATGGTGCAATAGTTAAGAGATGCTGACAAAAGATGAGAGCAAATACAGAAATATTTTGGAAACATTCTACATTGTTTTTCTCAGACAGGAAAAGGGGGAAAAAAAACCACAGGAGGAAACACACATACACAGAAAATAGTGACCACTTAATATTTTTTCTCTGTGGTGTATTGACTTTGTCTGGATGCTAGGAAGAAAATGCTCTTGTGTCAAAAGAAAGGCAGTTCAATAAAGCAAAGGCTGCACACAGAAGCAAAGGAAAACAAAATACTTAATTTTTACTTTCCATGAGCAGATGATGCCCAGATACTTCCTAGGAAGCAGGGCTTCAGCATGTGTAGAAGTTGCTCTGCAATAATGAATGCCTTCCTTTTTCTCTTGGCTTTTATTGCTGAGCAGACTCATTTGGTGTGGAATATCCCTTTGGTCAGTTTGGATCAGCTGTCCTGGCTTCGTCTCCTCCCAAGATCTCACCCACACCCAACCTCCTGGTGAGGGAGAATATTCACTTTAAGCAACAAGTAGGAATGAAGCCAGCCTCTCAAATTCACCTTGCTAGAAGTGAATAAGCCAGCCTCTCAAATTCACCTTGCTAGAAGTGAATAAGATAGATGTGTTAGATCAAACTGGCAAATTATTACAGTCCAAGTCCAATTTTGCTCCACTTCAAGGTAAAGTGATCTACAGCTTATTAGTTTTTATTGCCTAGAACAAAATGCAGCAGCAATGAGATTTTTTTCCTTCATTATTATTATGAAAACAGAATCACATCTAACTTAAAAAAGAAAAGTGTATGGAAGGCAATTCCTATCAGCATTTTTCTTTTTTTTATGTATTAGTTTCCTTTAATAGATTTTCCTCTTTTAAATTCCAATTATCTGTGTATCATAGCACAACACCAGCTTAAATGGTTGGTGTGAACTGCACACAATCCAGGCTCCTGACTGTGATGGGCTCAGCTTCTGTTATGCCAAGTGCCAAAGAGTTCCTAAGGCCTTACCAATAGGAATAAGACCTTTAAAAATATACTAAAGCCTTGGCTTTGCAGAAAATTACATTTTCTCCCATTTTCCTTATCCCCTGCTAGCTCCTATGACAATAATTAGCCATCTCTCTTCCTCTCCTACAGGGACTAACAGCCTTATCACCTCCCACCTTGAAACATCCTCCTCTGCTCAGCAGGCCCTAACTGCCCTATTCATTCAATTTGACTAGCCAGATAATGTAATAAATGAAACCCTGAACAATTGTTTCTAACCTGTAATTTGCTGAAGTCTGATGACTCTCAAAAAAGCCTTGTTTGCTCAGAAACATGTCATTTTTTTCTGCATGTCATCCAGAATTATTAAAAAATATGGTCTCTCTCCCCGAAATACTTGCTTCATTTGTTGCCATCACAACTATCAAAATCCTAACACAAAGAAACTTTTATATCAAGGAGAGTTTATTAATGCAGCTATGTGCTGGATTATACATTTGCAAGCTGAAACTCTTTAGAATTGTGGACAAAGCCAACTGAAATCAATGGGAAAGATGTTATTTAAATAGACTTTATTTCACAACCTCAATTGAGGTGACACACTTAATTTCTTTCAAAATAATCCTGTTATACCCTTCAGGAACAATAAAATAGGACCTTAGAATGAATGCTATTTATATAGACTTCCTTGCTATTCCACATTGCAGGTAGAATGCAAAGGAGACTCCTCTGAAGACCCAGAGACCACAAAGAAAGATAGAAGAAAATATAAAAACCTGTTGTTAAAAGAACCAAATATTTCTAGAATCTGAGTTCACCTGCCTTATCTAAAAAATAACAAATTCCATTCTCTCTTTAATTATGTGACCCAACACTTTCATTAAATAATTGAACAAAATTTATTTTTTTAGAAATTCATCTTGGTCCACAGAAAGTTGTGAAAAATGTCACTGAAAACTTCCAACATTTTTTATATAGGATTCCTATAGTCTTATTGGAGCACCAATAATAGGAAAAAAAATCTAACTTGTGATTCTCCAAACCTTAGGAGGGGCCTTCACAAATCACCAGCCTGATGTTCACAGATAGATCAACACTTGCTAGAGCACTTTGGTAGAACAAGACATTCACAGACAAGTAAATTCTTCTCAGGATGAAGGTATCTCAAATCAGCTTAATAAAATAGCATGTTTGGATTCTCTATAAAGAGAATGAATTATTAGTTTACATTCTCCTGTCACTAGGTATCTTTCCTTGCTCTTTGATGCTGGCAATTGGTTATTTCCCCAAGGCACTACAGTGATACATTTACATGTCACCACATCCCTCGCTGTGCTGAGCTGTCACTCTCACATTCAGCATGGCAGGCCAGCGTAGAAATTCAAGCATACCTGAGAGCTGACAACTTCTGCCTTACAGTACCCTGCACTCCTCTGGAGCCAGCACAGGCTTTGCTCTGCTAAACAAAAATGCAACTCCAATTTCTATTAGCCAGAGGTAATGGAAGAGAAAGGGAGATCGTGTTTTACTCAATTTCAGTGAGTAAGTAGGGTGGAACACTGAGAAGACCAAACACAGCATCTTTTCATGATCTCCTCATTTCTTTTCATGAGCTAGACAACTTCCATTTTGGCATCACAAATCAGTGAAGCACAAAAACAAGTTAAGATACTGGCCACAGGTCACATTCGAGCAGTTTCTAAAGGTGCAACCAGAATCTAGCATTAATGGTGCTAGATTCCACCCATCCATGGTGGAATGGATTCTATATTTGCAGGAGGCTATAGCTATTGTTTTCTCTTATGTCCTCCCTCAACCAGATGCATTTAGCAATTCTCAATGGATTTGTTTTCCTAAAACTTGCCCCATCTCTTCTTGCATCTACGTATACTCTTAACAAGCACAAAATCCCTCAATGAAGACTTCTCCATCCAGTTATCAAGAGATAAAATTTCCTTCTGTGAAGAAAACTTTCCCTTCTGCTTCTTGTAAATGTGGCTCTTACTTGCATATTTTCTTGCCCCTACTTAATTGCCCAAGAAGTGTAACTGCTGTATGATTTCTCATAATGAGCAGTCTGCACTTCTCTTGTGCTGAGAAGACATTTTGTAAATAGGGCAAGCCTTTAGATTACTATTTTAAAGCATTTTATGAGGTTTCCCCAGGGTCTACCCTAGGACCATGACAGTGGTTAATTACAGAAATTTGACTTCTCATAACCTTTTGCAGTAATCACTTGAAAAGCACATAAAAGATTCCGTATCTTGCTCCACATTCAATGATCAAGGGAAGGGAAAACAAAATTAACAAAAAACCCCAAACAAACAAAACAACAAACCTTCCCCCATCCCCCCCCCAAAAAAAACCCAATCCAACAGAAAACCTCAAAAGAAACCCAACAAAAAATCAAACCTGCCAAACCAAAAAATACCAAACCAAAAAAACCAAAAAACACCCCTAAACCCAAAAAGCCACAAAGCCTACAACATGCCATCAGGGACAGAAGAAACCCCAGAGAGAAGAAAGATTGCCTGTCCAAACAGACAGTGCTATGTAGGGAGGTTAGGTATCAGGCAATACAAAAATCGAATTCTGAAGGCAAGTTCCAGTTCAAAGAGACAGGCTGCCTCATAATCTTGAGATGCCTTCTCAAGGGCATTTATTGCAAGCCTGAAAACTGCAAATGAGTTACAGAAAAGAACAGGCAGAATGATAATCACAGCCACCACCCAAGAGTACAGTACAAACTACAGCACTCTGCTATTGACAACCTGTAGTTTCTTCCTCTGACTTTAAATGCAGCTGATTTGGGACCATTATTTATATGGGTGAGGAACTACATCATGAGAGGAAACCTATACCTCCAAAGCTGGGGTATCATTCTCCTGCTTGTGTGGAGGATGTCACAAATAGAAAAAAACCAAAGCTGCTATGTATGAAAACCCCTAAGTTTGGCTCACTGACTGTGGCAACATTCGCAAAGGCACAGAGAGTGACTGTTGAAGTCTGCCTGCATTTGGAGGCAAAAACTGGTATCTCTAAGCATTAATGGCTTTCTAATCCCAAACTAACCAGTTTGTCATCAAATATCTTTTGCTAAAAGACAAAGGTATTTTGGGGATTAACAACACAGAACCATCTCAGGTGATCTCCAACTTGTGGACAGAGGACATAAATAGGTAACATATTTTTGGAAGGAGTAGTTCCAAGTCCCTGTTACATTTAAATCATTCTTCTGTGCTGATCCTTTCATTGCATTTCCACTTCAGATGACCTTAGTGACTACAAAGACATGAAGCAGAGAAGCTTGCAGCTCCCTGTGGATAGAGCTTGTTGCTTGAAAACCTCAATGCACTTTGAGTAAAAGCATTTAGTGCAGAGTAACTCCGGCAGGCAAAACACTAGATTTAACAAGAACAAGTTATTTTAATTTGAGGAAGTTAATTGCTAATGAGTGAGGAAGAGTAGAAAAGGGAAACAGGATCATCCTGAACAACCTAGAAGTACCTGAGAGTTGCTAGAAACAGCTGGGATGCAAAGAATATTGGAAAAGATATTTACAGGGCCCATTTCCAATAGAGGGATGTTCATCTAAGAGTATGAGGCACTCTGAGCATGGCAACCTCTCCACACACTTTGCATACCCAAGCGTCACAGATACAGCACAGAGCAGCTCATAAACCTTGGCAAATGCAGTAAGCAGCCTGCCTCTGGAAACCACGGCGTTTAAATCATCACTTATGTGAAAGAGATTGAAGGGTGGAGGCACATCACCACTACCTTAAACTGAGAGAAGGAATGGGATTCCTAGACCTTTCATCTAGCATTGTCTGAGCCAAGTGTAGTGATAACAGAGTTTCACTGCTTGGAGCCACTTACACCCAGACAATGCCCTTCTGAGAACAAGTGCATTGCAAAATTTTGCTCTTCCCCTTTAGTAAAGCCTTCCCCATTACCCAACCAGCAAAACAAGCAGCTGTTTAATGACTTAAGAAGCGGACAAAGGCTCTTTGCTCCCCCATTAGAAAGTAAGCTGAGGGGAAGAGCAATTTAACACAGCTCATAGGATTTCTGCCTTTGAGTCCTCAGTCAGAACAATCAAACTCAAGATTATTAAAGCAAAGTCTCTCAGTCCCAGGGGAGGATCCTGGAGGCAGTCTTGACTGCCAACAACACAGTGAGGAACTTCTCACCCATCACCGTTCCATTTTCCAGCTCCCTGCCTATTCAGCCTTGCCCTAGGCAGGGAAAGCACAGAAAGAACTTCCTTGGTCTTCTGGCTTGCTTTGTTTTAGGTTCTGTGTTTTCATACACATTGCTACAAACTAGAAGATGCCATGGGAGCTAGAAGGAGTTTCATCTCCATGTTCTCCAAAGACACAGTGTTAGCCAAAAGGCATTTATCAAAGCACAGTGTAGGAGTAAGACAAAAGCTGAACAGAGTTGAATTAAATATAGTTTGTCAAGGCTGTGGGAGTGTAGTTCACTCTTCTTACAAAATGAAATGTTTGTTATTTTTGTGATATATTTAAATGTATCTGTAATTTTGGACATTACTATGTGTTAAGTTATATTTGTGGTTTATGCTATCAAGCTGGATAAAACTGTAGTTCCTCTTGCTTTACCCCTACCATTCCACATTTAGAGACAGTAGTACAAAGTCAATGGCTCTCAGAACTGCCAATACATTGAATATAAGGAGCAGCACAAAGAAAACTATTTCCAGTGATAACAGGAGTATTTTTTCTCCTCTATAATATGAACTGAAGTATCAAAGTAGAATTCTGCTAGCGCTGTACTTCCCAACATTGACAGAAAATAGTTCAAAAAGTAAGATTTTATCTGAATTAACCAGGAAAAAAAATCTCTATGACTTCTATCATGCCATTAAGTATACACATTTTTATATTGGAAAAAAAAATTAAAATGTTTCCCCAAGCAAATTCTAATACACCAGGAAAATCAGAGAATTGCATTGGTTTCCACATGTCTCTCAATAACTCTCTCCACAGGAGCCAGTGCTGGCTGGTGTTAACCTCAGCAATATCATTTTAACAAGCTAATTATGCCCACAGCCATCCAAATCTGAACTCTGCTCATTCAATGCAGCCAGCAGCACCACGAGAGCACAAAAAGCAGGGAAGCAAAGAAGGAAAGCACATGGCACTGCCTCTTACCACAGTATAGATCTGAGGTTTGCGTCTTTTGGCCAGGTCAATTATATTGACTCCGTTGTAGTACAGGTTCTCAATGCACCCATGGAAATTTTTCCTCTGAAAGGTTCCTGGCTTCCCTGGGACAGGAATCCCTCCAAAACTGAGCTTTTGGAAAGAATAAGAACGGCATTATTTAGATTATATATGTATGTGTACATATATATCATATTACATTGTGTTATCACCCCAAAAGCAGGACAGCAGAGCCCCACTCCATTCATCCACTTGGGATATTATTTAAGAAATAATTCCCACTAACAACATCACTAGGAGCATGAGGCAGGCCCTGACCACCTCTTAGGGGAAATCACAGCTCCCATTGCATTTCTGCTGCTGGAGAAACACTTCTGGCACAGAGAGCTCACTGCTTTGGGAGCAGCTCTGAAGTGCCTTGGCACAGCATCCTAGTGCCACCAGCTCCCCTCCCAGAAACACCCACACACAAGGAAACCTTCCCACAGTGTGCAACCCACAGCCCCACTGGCCCAGAGGGGCCCACAGTGCTCAGGAACCTCTGAGTGATGGGGGAATAAACTCTCCCTGCCCTCAGAGCTCTGGGTTTGCCTGGGAGCTGCGGTCACTCCTTTCCACCAGGCACGTGTTGAGCAGTTCTGGTTTCAGCCAGAGAAGGGCACTATCACATACACAAGTACCCCATTTGCACCTTGCAGTTTCACTGTGCTTTGGTCTTTACAACTGTCCATGTGGCATTTGGGACTGAGCTTTGTAATGGAGTTTTGCAGGCTACACATTTGCTCAAAAGTTCTGCTGTGCTGTTGTCTCAGTCCTGGCAGATGTTAACACTGTGCAGGTTACAGCTCCTCACTCAACTGGAGGGCTGAAAGCCCTGGGAGGACAAAGAGCCTACGAAAATTAAGCTGCCCAAACACAGCATAATTGTTTAGATTCTGAAGAAAAGAAAGAAAACCAGACTCCACAACCCCAAAAAATTCTGATAATCCTGCCTTCATTTTCCAAATGTCACAGCTCATTTCTAATTAACTTTACTGACCTTTCTGGCAAAGCATTACTGGTGGTACCACTAAAGTTTTACTCATTTTTCCCATCACAGCCAGCAGCATGGTGAGTGATATAATGCAGATGGGGATCCTGCAGCCCACTTGATCAGGACCTGTGCTGCAATCCTGCTGCATCCACTGCAGCAAGAGCATGCACTGCTGTGTGGCACTGCTTACAGGCTGACAGCTCCTGGAACCTGGTCAGCCCTATTCCCCTGTCACAATTCCCAAAGCCTTACCTCAGCTCATTATTACAAAAATAAAGGGCAATTTGGGGGTTATTTTTCCTCCCACTTCACCTAACAAGCTGGGATACATAAGCAAGTGAAACCTCCCTGGGTAACCTTGAAAACATTTACTTGAAAACAAGTTCTTAATGAACTTGCACCTCAGTTGTTTTAATTGATCACTTCAGAGAAATAAAGAGTGAACAGACTGCTACTTTACATCACTTGCAGGTTTGTTATTGGCATGAGGGCTTATCTGGTAGAAATGTTTGGTTTTTTTCCAGTGAGAATCATTAGTTCTTTCTAAGAGGCCAGACTTTCCTTCTTTCATGTTCTATTCTTCAAGTCTCCTGCTTAGGGACTCTGTACTGGGGTTTCAAAACCAGAAGAAAAATCAATATCAATTACACCAAAGCATTATTAAGAAAACAGTTTCCTTTGTGATTGGTAATAATTTTAATTATGAAAGTAATGATTTTATTGCCCTCATAAGGCCTTTAATCCCTAAAGTGTGCTGAGATAAACTTTCAGTAGACTTCATTGCTGTTACATTTGACTGAAAGACTCTCTCAGTGCAAATGGAGAAAAAACACACTGAAAAACTAAGCTCAGGGGACAAGGTCTGAGTGCCAAAGTAGTTGGTGGTGATGCTGATTTACAACACCTGGAGATCTTTTCTATCATGTTCCCTATTTTTGAACATCTGGAAAAATGTTCTGTAAATTAGATTGGAGCCTGAGTTTCCCCTAGTTGGCACCAAGCAAGAGGTAAGAAATTTTATTATTTTGAAATTAGAAAAGCTGATGACTCAGTTATTTGGCTTTTCTCAACTCCATCTTAAAAGCAGTTACAGTTTTGTCCCCTAATAGTTCACCCTAAAGCTGTTGCAGAATCCCACTGTTCCAAGTGCTGACCTACTAAATGTACTTATGATTTGGTAGAGAAGTGGAGGGGACAGGTACCACTCTCTCCACCCTGCTTTGTGAAATGCAAAGAAAGGAATTTCATCTGGAAGATGAGAGGAGAGAGCAGGCACCTGCCACTGCTGAGCTTTCTGCTTTTTCCCCTTGGGTGTGTCGGAAAATGATCCTTTCCAGAGAAATGAATTCAAAGTGCAAAGGGGGAACTTGTGGTCTCTGAAGCAGTGAACCATGCCAGCTCAACACACCCAGACAAGGTGATGGCTCTGTGCAAGCTAGACACTGAGCCTTGTGGGCAAGGAAGACTTGGCAGACAAGCACAAGGGGATAAAAAGGAACAAGGGGAATTCGCACGCATTTGCGTCGATGGCCAACAGATGAGGAGCTGCCTTGCATACAGATATGATGACATTTAGGGTTTTAAGGTACTTTTTAAACAACTATCATCCATAGGCACTGAACTGCTGGGGTGATATAAACTGCACTCTGCCACACCTTGGTCTCATCACAGGGGAGCACACCAGGCTCAGGTTTATGGGAAGGCAGGACGTTTCCTTTGCTGAGCTGCTCTGGCTCCCTAGATCAGCATGCTCTGCAACATGCTCAGATGTGAAGGGAACTGGGTCAAGCTGCTGGTTGTGAGAGTCACAGAATCACAGAATTACTAAGATTGAAAAAACCTCTGAGACTGAGTCCAACCAGCACCCTCATGTTCATGACTAGACCATATCCCCAGGTATCACTTCCATACATCTTTGGAACTCTCCCAGGGATGATGATTCCACCACTTCTCAGGGCAGACTATTTCAATGTGTGACCACCCTTTCAGTAAGGAATATTTTCCTGCTATCCAATCTAAACCTCCTCTGCCACAACTTGAGGCCATTTCCTCTCATCCTGTCATTTGCTATCTGGGAGAAGAGATAGATACCCACCTCACTAAAACTTCCTTGCATACTAGAGGTCTTTCATTCCTGGTGGGAATACAATAATTTTCACCTGTTCATCTCTATGTGGAGAGCTGTAATTCAAGCAAGTGGTGTCTGGATAGAGGGACAACTCAGAGCTGGAATCCCCACAGTCATGCTCAATTCAATGCAAGGATGGTGCACAGTGATGCCATTAAAATCATATTGGAGATGATAACACAGCTGCTGCCTGAACATTTGACTAGAACCCAGGCTATGACTTCTCATTTATTCAAAGTCTGCCATACTTTGAAGTGCAAACATAATGCAATGCCTATTTGCACAGAGGTTTGCCACTTTCTGCCATATATGGAATTACACTGACATAGTTTATGCTGTTAAAGTATGAAAGGAGCTCTCTAGGAAGGAAATATTAAATAATGATCTTGGCTGGAAAGAAACAGCTCACAGGGTGGTTGCTTTCCATCATATTCATTTTATAGCAATTCATACCTCAACTCACAGGTTATAACCTAAAGGGCTTCACACACCTCATAATCAATATCCAAGTGATCTGAATCCCCCTTTGTTCGGAAGTGCTGGGTGTGCTTGTCCACTGTGAAGTTCACTTGCTTGTTGAAGCGTTCTATGAGAACTGAGTGCCAGTGCTGGTCATCGAGGAGGCTGCCCAAGGTGACAGAGGTGTGGCTGTTACTGAAGTGCAGGTTGGAGTCCCCTGGAGTGGCACAGAGAGGCAGAAGACACAAGAGTTACCTCCTGACTCTTAACTGGAGCATGGGGACTCGAGGAAAGCAAGGAGCAGAGTTCCAGGATGCAAGCCAGGGCTCTTGGAAACAGATCCTTTTCAAAGACTGCCTTAGATTCCTTGGGTCTCTTATTCACACACATGTGTGTATACCCCCCACCACACACATATTTTTCCCTGTGAAATCCTTGTGATGAACCAGGAGGTGTTACAGATGCTGCACTCACACATTGCAGCAGGCTGGACATTAGTACTTTCTTTGTATCCTTGATTCTGCCAGGCCTTTTTGGTCCTGGTGGCTTAAGAGCTTCCTTTGGGTAACACCAAAATCTTCTGTCTTATCACATCAACAGACCAATCCTGACACTTCACTGTCAACTCTGTGCTTTCTGCATTTTTACAAGAAAATTGTGTAAAAAAAAGGCACTAGTCAGTGAAGCAACAAGAGTGTTTTGTTCAGCTCATAAAAATTCTTAAACATGGCCTAGCTCTCCAAAAGTATAGATCACAAATCATAAAAATATTTAGGCTGGCAATTTTAACCCAGTAATTTCAAGCACTCTTCTGTTTTCCAGCCGGCTACATGTCTGAACACTTCAGAGCCTCTCACTGAAATGGAGTGTGTATCCTCCTTTACATTCCCACGGAATGGAGAGAACACATGCTCCAAAATTACCAGGCAAGATGCAAGCAGATTCAAGAGAAGTCATCAAAACCCTTGTCATGACATATGAATGCAAAAAAGAGGGCCTGAAATGGCTAAAATTTCGTACACTTGGGGCTACAGCTGAAGAAAAAACCCAACTCATCTCAGAATACACATTCACAACAGTATCTCCTCTGGAAGTTACATAATATAATTAACTGTAGTATATTCTTATCCTAGCACAAAAAGTTTGTAAGAGGACAATTCAGTGGGGTAGATTCCCCCATTCAGAGCTTTGGGACAGATTTTGGTTCAAGTAACATCCAAATTCCAAATCAGAGAATGATGCATTATTATTTCCAAACTTTGCTGAAAAAGAAAGAAGGAAAGAAAGAAAGCACAACCTGGGGACTCCAACAATTAATGAGCTTATGTAAAAATGAAGTCCAACAGCTGTGGAAAATAGATACTGATTTTTAAAACAAACATAATTAAGCACAAGGGGAAAAATGCCCAACTTAAACCCCTCAGTATGAGAAACATGAGCCAGCAGAGACTGCTGAGGCCAGTACCATGGGACACCCACAGATGAAGCCAGTGAAGATTTTGCAGTAAGGCTGAAAGAGGGGGGTATGATCATTCCTACTGGAGTAGTCTCTACCATTATCAAAGTGCTTCAGTGTATCCATCAGGGAAAAAAACAAGCATCCTTCTACAGGAAAAAATTAAGCCAGCCTTTCCTCTGATGCTCTCATCCAACATGATTGCACAGTGATGGCCTTACAGATATTGAAGAAGGAATATTCAGAGTTTTCAGGAAGGAAACATACAGCAGTGTGAACAATGTTTTGACCAGAATGTTATCATTGAAATTCTCTATTCTCAGCTCAGCTCTGAATCAGTGAGTGAATGGAAAAAAATTAGACACAAACCAAAAATAAGCCTTTCCTGCAGTCCAAAGGCCACTTCCTGAGAATGCTGTTCTTAAAATTAATATAAAAATCCCACACACATGCAAAATTAAAAAAAAAAAAGAAAAAGGAGCTATGTGAAGAATCAGAAGTAGCCACATTGAGCAGTTCTAGTTCTGCCTTGCTCAACACTAGTTAGAGAAGCCAAAGTCTCTTAACTCAGCTACCATGTCCTGCATGACATCGGCACACAGAATGTTCTGTTGATATCAGCTAGTTTGCAGATACTGTCTAATAAAAATAATAGATTTCCACGCAAAACCATAATCCTAATTACCCTTACCCAGGTTGAGGTGCAAGGAGAGCTTCCCTTTCTGCAGTTCCAAGGTTATGTAGTCTCCACGCTGTCCTTCTCCATGGAATAAGACTCCATCTCCCTGCATGCTCTTGAACTTCAAGGAAACTACATCTTTGAATGTGCTCATAAGCTTCTGATTGAACCTGTAGAGAAGTGAACTTCTGCCATCAAAGTCTGCAATATCTGATTCTGGAAGAAAGAAAATGGCAAGATGGCAAGGAGGGGCACCATCAGAAGAGGGATTGTATTTTTTTCAGGATCTTTTCAAATACAGTTTGGAGTCAGGTGTTGTTCTGAGTGTACATCCACAGGATGTACAGGTCATTTGGGCAACCACATTTCATCCATTTCCATCCTCTCCCTCTGCTGGAGAAAGGGAACACGAGGATAAAACCAGAACCCCTCTGCACTTGCCTTCCTCCCACAACACTTCTCTCTCATTTAAATTTTGAGAACAGAACAGGTGCCTCCCATCATATTCAGATCTCCAGAACATCCCTTGCCACATTTGCTGTTCCTCTCAAATGCATTCAGGATGTTATTCATTACCTTGAACACTTCAGTACTCACTCCACTTTTGTAGCTTCACAAGAGTCTGTTGAGCTGCTCCTGCATGTCAGCCATGCCTGCATCCACCTCTGCATTCTGATAAGGATCCCCTCAGCCACCGAGGGCTGGCTGTTTGCTTGTGATGGGCATTTATCAGCCATGTTTCCACATGCAAATTGACTAGGCTGGCAGGGATAGTCAAATATCAATTCAAAAAGCTTTTGAAGAGATTTCATGGGAACTGGGCATCTAAACTGATTATACACCTTTGAAAATCCTATTAGAAACATATTTTCCCCTTCAGCCAGCCTCTAAAATCCCAATCACTCTGGTAGGAAACAAGCTTTCTGTTCCTCACTTGCAATTAATATTTTCTTTGGCAGCAGCAGCCTGAAGTACTCTCTCTGCTTTATAAAGTAGTCTTTTAAGCAAAACATATTTTTAAACAAAATTTTAAATGTATCTCTAACCAGAATATTTCAGGTAGCTTTAAATACTTTTAACTAATATGTTGTACACAAACATCTGACTGACATACATTACTTCAATTCCAATTTCTATCCAACTGCAATTTGACACAATTTATTCATAAAGTATCAATTTTGTCAATTGGTATTTTCTGTTGTTAAGAAAAATATGAAAAAATGAAGAATACCAGACAATGAAGAATTTGAAGAGAGGTTTACTAAACTACATAACTACTGAGGCACAGGCACAAAGACAAGTAACACCCTCCTAGTGCCAAAGAAGAAAGAATGTAGACTCTCTTTGCAAACCATACATTTCAAGGATAAACCAAAGCTATCAGTTTTCTATTTGCTTCTGAAAAATAACTGAGAGGTTCATATGATCAAGACTTCCTGTCAGCAACTGTATCATGATTCAAGTCAGTCATTTAAGTCACCTAAACTCCATTGAGAGCTCTTTTATCCTTTTAAGCATTAACACTAGTTTCATCTGATCCTTTTTAAAAACCAAAAATAATAAGAGCTGGGGGAGAGGGTTTTAACCTTTTTTTCTCTCTTTTTTTTTTTTTTTAGTGAAAAAATCAAAGAGGTCTGCAATTAACAACTATTAAAAGCTCAGAAAATAAAACTGCTGTTAACAATTTGTTACCATGGAAACTATCATGAAAATTTCTGCCTATCAGTATGACAGTTTGTACAGGAGTTTGATGGCACACTTACAAACTTACAGGGAGCACAACATTTCAATTTGATGCAAAATTCTGTAACTCCATAGCCAACTTAATGCCAAATCAGAAAGCAACTGATTTTTTTATGAGACTAAAACTACAAAGAAACTCAGTCCTGGGGAAAATTCACTCTTCAATAAACTAAGACCAACTTCTTATCTGTGATGTCAGAATTATAATAGGCTGTTTCCCTTCATTTGTGGAACAGTTGCTAGTTTAGGAATTATCACAAATACGAAAGTATTCCTGCCATCTGCTTTTAACTTCTGAATTAGGTGTTATGAAACAGCTTCTTCAGAATTGCTGACTTCTCTCTATTGACACCTTGACTGCCAGTTTCTATAAAGGGAATTAAATTGGTAGTTTAGTTCTTGTGAATTTCCCCTAAATACATTAAATACTACAATTTGGTTAAAGTAAATCACAAGTGTCTTATAAAAATGGTTTCATTTCAACACAGGCAGCAATTAGGAAATAGCTTATAAAGAATTTACAGTCTTTGATTTCCAGAGCATTTTGCAACTAAAGTTTATTTTTCTCCTAGCTCTTAAAACCAAAGGTACTACAGGAGCAAGGACGCTCTGATTCAATGCTGCTCAAAAAGTGGCCCTTTTAAATCTTATTCCTAAGATCCAAGGCTCCAGCCTATCTAAATTCACACTTCAGTTCTTGTTCTCAACCCTCCATTAAGCCACAGCATAACGTGATTTCTTGAAGAGCTCTACTGCTGACATTTACAGAGCATATCACAAAGGAAAACTTGTTTCTGAAAAGCTCTGCTCCACTAATTATCAGTTGTGAGCACATTGGCCAATAAATAGCCCTGAATGAAACGAGAATATGTCAAATAAATGCTAACACTGGCAGCCAAAAGTCATTAGTGGCAGTTTGCATGACAACAAATCGTTGGTTCCTGTTAAAAACAGCCACTCCAGAAAACCTGCTTGGTGTTTGCTTAGTGCTTCTGTAGTCCATGTATGTCCATACCCCTCTTCCAGCAAGAGAACGAGGATCCAAAATGTTTCAAGTCTCAGAAAATCTGTAGCAATAACAGACTAAAACACAACATGTGATTTCATCCTGCACTGCCTGCTGGTGTTCTTATGCTCCCTGAAGACAGACTTTACTCATTCTGGGCTCTTCTCTATACTGTCCTCATCAACAAGGCTGTTGACAGGCTGGCAGCAGTGAGAGCACAGAGCCTGCTCGTGCAGCAATCTGCTCCCAGTAGCAGAGAGGATACACAGCCATACTCAAGAAGAAAGTCCTTCCTCCTAGAGACTTTGGGAAAAGTGAACATTTACTTAACAAAGTTATTCTAAACCAAGAATAACTCTAGGAACAGTTGCCATGTGAGACAGGAACTTTCAGTCTTGAGCTTGCACCAATGAACAGAATCTTTAGCTCCTGGCAGAAGGGAAGAGGACAACTCCTGGTCTGAACAGATGTGTCCCCTGGCCACTCACAGCTTACTGGCCTGAATGCCCCTAAAGCCCTGCCCACCTCTCTCTCAGACATGCAAACCAAGGGATACATGTGGATGACTACTTCAGAGGTGACTGTTCTGCCATGAAGCTTTATCCCTGTCAAAAATCTCAGCTTCATTTTGGTAAGCAATAATTTGGGTATTTACCTTGGGCATTTGATAACAAACACGATTGGTCAAGGACCATCAGACATTAAGCAGCTCTCTGCAATGACTTATTTTCTATCTCATAGGAAGACAAAGGAGAAGGTGAAGGAAGGTGGGGGAAAAGAAAAAAAAAAAGAGAAAAAACAGAGAGAAAAAGAATCCAGGAAAAAATAAAAAGGCACAATATCAGATCATATTCCCCAAAGCAATGACAGCAAAATATGAGAAATCAGAGCCCTGAACTGCAAATGAAGAATTCTGCTCTCACAAGACACCCTGTATCACACCCTATCATTGTTTCTCCTGTGGTATCCCAACCTGTTAACTGCACATACACCCAATTCTGCTGATGCACCTTGGGCTGTTAACCAGTTATAGAATATGATCAGCATCTTCAATGCACCTATCAATCTTATCCTATAAAAGCAATTGTGCCAGCAATTTTCTTTTTTCTTGTGCTAAGCTAACAAGACTTTTCCCAAGTATAAAGATACACTTGTCGCCCCTTGCCACCTCCAACATCAAAAGCAATTGGTTTGCCATTTGTCTGAGCATGTCCTTTGCTGCAGTTCTGCTTATCTGTTACAAATACACTGCTGGAGCCACTGCTGCAAAGGGATAGCAAGGGCTTACACGTATTTCTGCATGGAACTTTCCACAGAACTCATCATCAGCCCTTTTCTGAACAGGAAACATTAATGTATGTTTTCAGATCATCATCTCCTTCCTATCTTCAAGATCCTATTTTGAGGATACCAGATGAGATATTTACAGGGATTTAAAAAATGTAATCAATTTCATTTAAATAAATACTTTCTAAAGAAAGTGAACATTTAGCAAGCTATCTGTGAATTACAGCTTATATGATGGCCTTGGAGTCCTTTTTTCACAGGAAATTCAATAAGTACGGGATAGGATCAGGTACACTCATAATCTGAAATAGCTTTTCTGTTCAAAACATGTTTTTATTTTTCCAAAGAAACAATGTCAACTGGCAGCCAAATAGAGGGTGAAAAGAAAAAGGGAAGTAGGAAAAAAAAAGAAAAAAGAAAGCTCTTTTGTTTGACAGGGAGACTTGAGGAGTAAATTCATAGTAAATTATTTCTAGCAGAAGCAATAAACAACAGCAAGTGCCATTCAGCAGCAGCACAGTACCATCACAGGCTGTTACCCACTTTGGCATCCAGTGCACTCAGCAGGATTCCTCAGTATGTTTTGTTGCTGTGTCCTGGCAGAGTGTCACCTGGCAGGTGACCTACAAGACCTGATGCCTGCCATGTGCCCCCTACTAAACAGACATCAATGAAAGCTGCACTTGGAAAAGTTAGCACAGGATTGTGTTCCTGGGGCCTCTCGAGCAGAGAATACTTCATAGGAGGGTTATACACCAAAAATGAGATAATAGAGCCTTCTGCTGCCACAAGACTGTCACATTCACCTAAAAAGGCAGCAGGGAGGCCCTAAATGGCTCTTACAGATGGATTTATATCAGCTGATGCTGTTTCTTCTCTCAGCATCTCATCCCTTCTTTCATGTACATACAGATACATGCATGAAGATGGTGCACATTCAATACACTTGTTCTTCTGTTTCAGTTTCCTCTCTGGCTTGTTCAACAGCCTGTTTCTAGAAACTTAAGCTTTGCAATTTTAAATTTTTTTTCCAGATTATTAATATTTCTTATGCTACAGCTGAACACAGTGGATGAGTCTGTCTGCTATCAACTTTACAAAATGCATCTATGTAGTTGTACACCAGCTCAGGATCTGCAGCAGATATTCTGTCAGTATACCACTAAAGATGACATTTTAAAAATGATCAAACATCTTTTGTACAGTGCTGGTGTGTCTGGGTTAGGAGTAGCCAAGTCAGTAAAACTATATAAGCACAACTTGTAGACAGGTATTGCTTGGCATATGCAATTTGCCAGAGAGAAATGTGAATGGCACATTTATATAAACGGAATGAATATTTCAACACCCTGTAAAAGTTTTATGAATCCCTTTATTTCTTTTCTGGCTTGCTTTAATCTCATACCTTAATTCTGCACAAGCACTTTTATTTCCTGCAACTACAGGGTACAGGACAAAGATGAAGACTTAGATGATAAGACAAGGCAACTCAGCCTGCAAGTGATTCTGAAATCTTCTTCGTATCACAGAAAACACAACCACTGTCTGACATGAAAGTAGTGCTCATGTAGTAGATCACATGGACTACTATCAAAAAAAGAAAAAAACATCCACAAAAGTTTCAATCTTCCCAAAGTTCAAGTTCTATTTGTTACACAACTGTTTGGACTATACTCTTCACTGCAGAGGTCTGGAAGAAGAAAGATCTTGAAAAAAGATTAGCTGGCTGTTTCAGAATTATGTCACCAAAGGCAGTTGATTCTGAATTTCAGCTTTCAGTTTACGTGTTCACTAAAATACCTGGAAAAGGTCTCTTGCCCTAATGGCTGTGCATCCAGACCAGGTGGTTGTAGGTCAGTCAACAGTGCCTGTACAGCTGGACAAACAGCATCTAGAAGAAGCTGAACGGATGTAATAGACCTACATAGAGATCATAAGAATCTTCCTGTGAAACCATGGGAAGCAGTCCTAAGATCCATGGGCAGTGACAAGGCCTCAGAAAGTCCTGGAGTTGTGTCTTTGTTCAGTGGGAACATGTGACTCAAAAAGTTTAATAAACTTCTCTTTTATTTAGCTTAGATGAATTTAGGTTGTCTCCCAAATAGTTTTCATGCTTATTCTGCTACAACCCATTATCTGTGCTTGGGAGGAACAGAGGAACAGATAAGGACCTTAGCTAAAAGGGGAAATGTACCAGTACAGTGGTGTCACATAATGGTCACTTGGGCCACACCACCCCAAATTTATCAGTAAAATGCTGTTAATCCCCTGAACTCTCCACAACAAAATCTTCCCCATTTTCAGCAGCATCTCAAGTAACAGAAATGAACACAAAGTCACCTGAGAAATAAATATTTGACTTGTATTTCCTCATGAGTGGACTTCCATTTTCTGCAATGGATCACCATTAGCCCTTTTGCGTTACATTCAGTCTGCTACAGTCATAGGTCATACATCTGCAGCACTATGACAAGATTTGTCACCAAAACACCCCAAGCCAGCAATATTTACCAGCTGCTCCAAAACCCAAAACACTACAGACCGTATCATCAAAGACCATCTTGTGTTAAGAGTGGCCAAAGAAAGCTGTTGTGTAAAGGCAATTAAATCAGCAGACAGGTTCTCTGCCCTCTGAAGCTATGAAGTCATCAACTCCAAATACAACCAGAGCTGCAGAATCCACAGCACCTTATTTTCACAACTAGGTAACTGGCCTTAAGCTCACAAATGAACTGTTCAGGCAAATATAGCCCTATAGAGCTCCCAATTAGCCTTGTGACCTTCTGTGGGCAGGAGGTTTTGCAGCATGTGACTGCCTGGCTCTCCCAGAAGCAGCAAATTGCTCTGTGGTGGGCTCAGCCCTGAGGAGGCCTCACCAGCTGAGTGAGACGGGACCACATCCCTGGGCAGAAAGGCAAGAACAACTACTAGAAAAAATAAACAATGGCAATGTGTTTCATGTTACATTTTAACTCATAAAACTTTTACTGCACTCTTCCCACAGCACCACCAGCGCCAAGTAAAAGCTCTTTGACAAAATGTGGGTTAAGATGCAGCCACTTACTGTAAGAGCAGCCGAAGACCTCAACTCTCAGTCCTATCCGCCCACCAATGTTCCACTTCAGGGGGATGAAGCGCAAGAATCGAGCCTTCACGGAGTGCAGCAGTTTGTGGTGAACCACACTGTCAGCATTGCTGTTCCCTGTGAAAACCTGGAAAGACAAAAAACCTGGGTGAGACATTAAGCAACAAGAGGTGAACGCAGCACTCTGAACAAAGGCTGTGAACTGTCACCCCTCTTCACGATTCTTAGTCTCAAAAATTAATTAAAATTATTTTAATTGATTGCCAAGTTTTCTGCTAAGTGCTGCATCTTTTATGAAGGGAAACAAGGGAGATAGCAGCACCTCAGCAGAGTGGGGATGTATACACAGAGTAACAAAAGCAGGTTGTAGATGGGGATGATGCTGAAGATGCTGCACAATTTCTCCTAAGCCAGGCTATTCCTGTGCACTGTAATACTCCATCAACCCCTAAAGTAGTCAGAGTCCTGTCATCACAGTGAAAGATGGGGCTTGATTTAGCCTTTGGTGCACTCATGGAAGAACTAAATGATAGACACAAGCCACTAAAGTTCTTGAGAGTCTGGGAAGAAGAACAGGACTTCCAGATACCCAACAGAAAGCTCAAGCAAGGAACAGGAGGAGATAAAAGCCTGAGTAAGTACACAGGAGAATCAGCATTTTGACTGTGTTTGCACCCAAGAGAGCTAAAGCATGCAAACATAATAATTTAATTTCTTTCCTTACCTATTTAATTAATTGCCTGCAACAGCAAGCCAAAATTAATGGCCCAAGTCAGAATTATAACTTAGCAAGAGGAAATTCTCTCATGGATGAAGAATGACCGAGGGATTTCAAAGACAAACCTTCAGAAAAACTTCAAGGCTGTATTCCTGCCTGAAGCATTTTCAATTCATCTTTACACCCTTATCTGTAATATTGGCCCAGGAATATCACAGACTTCCTGCAATCCTCAGAACATTTCAGTAATTCAGCTAGGATTGAAATTTGAAGCTAACAGTTTTGTAAAACATGAAAAGCAAAGAGAGAACACACAAAAACATAATCTCACAGGAGAGCCATATTTGTAAAGGAGGTCCTGCATTTTGTAAGCATAAAATTTCATCACAAAAAGTTGTACCCGTTTAAACTGCTTCTGCCGTTCAAAAATTGGCACCATTCACCTACACAATGTAATTGTGAGCAAAATTGGAATAAGCCCATTAAAGCAGACCTACAATTCATTTTGATGGTTGAAGGATGTGTTAAAGAGATTAGGGGTTCATCTCCACTCAATTTTTTTCCTCAAATGCAAGCATTCCAACATTTTCCCAAATGTTATTATAAATGGTGCAAAACCTCAAATTCAGTGTATTCCTGTTTTACTAAACTCAGCATTCATTTGTTTTATTAGAACTATATTAATTAAACAATATTCTGGAACATCTCTAAGGCACAATCCTTTGAAAATATACCATTTCATTTCACCTTAAAAACTGTAACTTGGGGAAATTCTCTTCTATATACAATAGGCCTTATTTTCCACCCAGTCATGAACGCAAAAGACCACATATATCTCCCTTCCTAAAACATTCTTAGCATTTCATTGCTGTTATTGCCTGCATCTGAAGATGAACAACATTACTGAAATGATCTCTCACAATCCCAGTTACCTCCTTGAAAAACCACCCTTCAAAACATGTGATCATGTGCTGGTTTTGGCTGAAGTGTAGTTAATTTTCTTCACAGTAGTTTGTATGGGGCTGTGTTTTGGATTTGTGCTGGAGACAGCATTGATAATACAGAGATGATTTAGTTATTGCCAAGCAGTGCTTGCACAGAGTCAAGGACTCTTCTGCTCCTCATCCCACCGGCGAGGAGACTGGGGGACATGGGAAGATGGGTGACCACAGGGATATCCCATCCCATTGGCAGCACTGTGCTCAGCACACAGAGCTGGGGAAGGACAGAGGGATGTTCAGAGTGATGGAATTTGTATTCCCAAGTCATCATTACATGTGATGGAGCCTGGCTATCCTGAGAATGGCTGAACACCTCCCCACGCATGGGAAGTGGAGAATTGTTCTGCTTGCAAAAGTGTGGTTGGCTTTTGCTTTACCCATTAAATTGTCTTTATCTCAACCCATGAGTTTTCTCATGTTTAATCTTCCAATTCTCTCCCCCACCCACAGAGGGAGAGTGAGCAGCTCTGTGGGGCTCAGGTAATGGTTGGGGTTAATCCATTACCGATCTGTAAAGTTATTTCTATTAGGAGCTTATCAGACTGAAAAGGGGAAAAATTTGGTTATCCCAGTTGTCCTCTGTGGTGGTTTGACAGGAAATGTGTTTTTTGGGATGCTGTGTTTTTGGCCAATGGATATTCAGACTTTAATATTGGCATTTAACCTGGCCATTGGGACATGGACACGCCTCTGAGAACACGGGGTTAAAAGCAGAGCTCTCCCCTGGGAGGGCCCTCTTGGGTTTCCGGCAGGAAAGAGTTCGGGTCTCTCCCCCGGCCCAGCTGCTGGCTGGGCAGGGGGAGGGGAAAGCCATGTGGCCAGGGAGAAGGTATCTTCATGGGGGCACTGGCATTGTGCCAGTGTCAAACCATGACATCCTCAAAGCTTTGCTTTTCCTATACCTCTAGCTCTGAACTTTTTATGCAAAAGATCTTTTCTACAAGTATGATATGACAGTTAACTAACCTCTCATAAAATAAGCTATATTTTTTTTAATGGAGATTCTTGTTGATGTTAATTCAAAGTTAACCAAATACAGATATGTTTTGAGGAGTGGAACAAACAGTAGTTCTATATGTTCTGATCTTACTCATACTGCTTTTCACATAGGAGCCAATTTCAAATTCCAGCAGAGAGTTTTTCCTAGATTTTTTTCCTTATATTTCAAGTGAAAAATCTTGTTCTTTTCAGAACAAGAAACTAATGGAACTGTCAGTAGAGACTAAGCCTCACAGTCATAGCTGTGGCAGTCCTCACATTTTTAGTAAGACACTTATGGATATATAAGATGCATAAAGGAGACTGTTGTTTTCTGTTTGTTTGCTCCAAAGGGTCATGTTCTTGGAGCCCTGTGATTATGTAAATGTCTCACCTTTAATAAGATAAAAAAGAAAGAAGATAAACAACAAAGGAACAGAGGGTTTCCAGTCCTCCAAATTGTGAAGAAAAGCTTAAAGAGCTGTTACTAGAGTGAAAGTGAAGGTGAAAAGTAAGAGACAAAAGAAAAAGTACACCTTAATACTGTGAAACAAGATGGGGGAGTCCAGCAAACTTTAGAGACTGTCTGTGCCATCAAGGAGGTTGTGGTTTTGCCAGGGAAAAGATTCACAGCTGTACCACACCCACTGCGAGTCAATCTCGCTGCCTACCCACTGGCATCTTTGCTAGGGATCTTCCCTCAACACCTCAAGCAAGAGCCAGAATTATTCACATCCAGCCTCCAGATCAGTTAGTTCACTCCAAACTTGATGGGCGACTATGTAAAAACATCCTTCCCAAACCAAAAGAGCCACACTGGTAAAAATAAATTATTCAGAGGTCCAATACTGCCCTTAGAGCACTTTTTTTCTCAAGCTCCTCTAATAAGCAAAGAGCTAATGACGCTTTTAGAGAAAGGAAATCCACAGGCAGTGCTGTACCCATTGATCTGTGCCTACGAGATGGTTCTGTGAGCTGCTGGCACATCCCTGCTTGCTGCTACCGATGGGGCATCACTGTGTGTGTGCCTTCAGGATTGCTTTGATTTTCCCTTCCAACTCCCACTGCTATACAGATCACCTTTTGATGCTTTATGGACCACCTGTGGGCTGTAGACCATTGATTGAATAATACCAATTGCCACAGATGGTCACTGGAAAACTTAAGAGCCACAGCTGACAAAGAAAAAAATCCATCCATTAAAGGAGATAAAAGTGGGATGCAGTACCCAGATTTCACAGCCCCGGAGGTTCAAATATTGATTAACAGTAAACCTATCGGTGAGAATGGCAGAAGTCCTCTTGAGAAATGGCCTCTATTACAACTTGTTGTTGATAAGGATTAATTCCCAGGACCAAAATGACAAACAAGTGCAGAAAACAAAGCACTTGCATTTCCCATGCAACACAGTTGCTCTGGGAGGGAGCACAGCCCTTCAATCTGTGTCTTTTAACAAGCCCTTTAAACACAACAGACGGATGATTTACATGGGAAATTCTGCCTCTGGCATTCTATGGGGCTTATAAATCAAAGAGCTCCATTAGTGCCAGGTTTTGCCACCAGCTTCTTGAAGGCAAAAGCTTTTCCCCAGTGCCAGTGGCTGCCAGGTTAACAGCTGGCCGGGGCTGCCCCTCGGACCAAGCTTGTTCCACAATGCCTGGGCTCTGCTGTGACACAGACCATGGCACCACAGTAATATTTTATGAGGCTTTTTTTACAAGCCAGCAAAGGCAGGTCCCACAGCATGAAAAGGTGAGGGCAGAGCAGCTGCAGTGGTTTGGAGCAGGGTCCGACCGGCTCAGTGCTGCCTCTTGGGCAGCAGCTGTCAGGATGTAGGGAGGAATAGCAGAGACAAGCAGACACAGTGCTCCTCCCAAAGCTCAGCTTACCTAGTTCATGGATTATAGTGAAAAGGACAAAATGGCATTCCAGTTTAAATGAAAAGAAAATTTTGAAAAGAAGCATAAATTTCAAAACTGCTGTTGTTGTCTGGAATTTGCATGGATGAGTCCCTCAGGAAAAACAATGATTCAACTAAATGGGCTATTTTCACAACTCTCCCATTCAGAGGGATCCCCAAAGCTTTTGAAGGGCAGTTCAGGAGAATGTCACACAACTGTGGTGAAATACAGTTTCAGTTGTTTGATAAATCTGAAGACACATATTGGTTTCTTTGCCTCATGTACTAATTCAGAGCTATGCCCGATCATACCAGTGAGACCTGATGAGCTTCAGATCATCCTTTGGCCAACCTCTTAGACTGGTCTCCACCTCCCAACAGACAAGTGGAAATTGGGTGCAAGTGTCTGCTCATGAAAGCCCAGTTAATCCAAAAGATAAGATCAGCTGCAGGACTTTATCTCAGCCTCCCCCAGCACAAACTCTCTGCACACCAAATGGCAACTTATTTAAAGACTTGCAGAGGGTGCTTCCCATCATGGCTCTGCTGAATACATTCTGCTCTCCCACTCCATTAGACAGGTAATGGGATGGGTTCAAAATGAGTATGCAAGCAGCAACATCTGCACAAACCTCAGCCCTGTATGGTAAGCAGGCAGACCTGAGGTTAACTGCTTTCTAGGGGAGGTATTTTAAGACATATTGAAAACTCTCATTTCTGCCCAAGTAACTCTGATGAGCTGAATTGAGGGGAAAGAAATAATCAGATTATAAATGTGCAGAGGGCATACAACACAGATGTTAGCAATTTCTAACATTTCTACCTTCAGTAAAAGAAATACAAGCATGGAAAAGAGCACTCCACTTCAAATTTCACCTGTGACATCAGAGTGTGCTGTCTCCAGTGCCTGAAGAAAAAGGACAAGAGGGCACTTGATTCAAGCTATCCAGAACTTAGTGAGGGAACCAAAGGGAGACAAAAAGCAGCTAAGATGGTCATAAATCCCAGAACTGCAGTACTTATGAGCAAAACAATGTCATTCTCCCCTTTAAACTTCCGTAGCCAGATGAGAAAGATCACGAGCTAGGAGTGATACAGAACTTCCTGGATATGACTCCCAAGTACTTGAGTTTACATGCACTTCAAGGAAAGAAATAATTTTCAATGAAGAAACAACATGAAAATCTGAAAGAGGAAGGAGAAAGCATTGCCTAACTTCTCACATTTTTCAGGCTGAAACAAACTCTGACTTTTATCTTCTCCAAAGGCAATGGGATTTCTGTTCTGCTGAAGTTTATGTTACCTGGAATGCAACTCAGTGGGGCTACTGGGTGTGGGTACTAAATTCAGGTTTGGAGGAAGCCAGTGACTAAAACCAAGTTATGGCAGGGGTCCTAGGTCTCTGCTTGTATGTGTGGAAAGAGACCAAGGGCTACCTTGACAAGGACACAATAAACACCCCATATGGAAACTCAGCACCCTCTGATTTGAATGGGATGCTACAGGGTTTCTTTTCACAGAAAAATTATACTGCAGCAGGGTTTGTTACCTGCACCTTAGGCAGGTTTGTGTCTACAAATTTATCCAACAATGAAAATTAAAAAAATACATTTAGTTTCTGCTGCAAAACAAAAAAGTAACTGTCAGTTCAGGCAATTGTAGAAACTTGCCTCTTTCCCCTCAGCTCAGCCCTAAAACACAAAAAGATATAAAAAATAAAATATAATTTCAAAGTCTAAATGTTTGGGGTTTTTTCACATTTCACCATTTCTGCATCCTGTGAACGCCAGTGGTGAAAAATGTTGCTTTGCTTTGTAATGGAAGAAGTCCTGCCTAACACATCAAGCCAGAACTGTTAATATCTTGTCACAAAGCAACACAGTGAAATTGCTTTGCTGTCATCTCCATCGCCCTGTGCCCAGACTGGGAGCTGCTAAAAGCTCCTCCTCGTTTGGAGGGTGAGTCCAGGGCAGCTGCCAGGAGTTCACAGCAGGATCTGGCCCCTGGGAGTTGTTCTCTTTCAGCATCTGGCCTTAAAAAAAAATATTTTACAGTTAGAGGGGGGCAGACCATAGGGAGAAGGAAAGGATGACAAGGAGGACTGCTCAGCTCCTCTGATGTTCAGAGCTCTGTTTTCAATACCACAGAGCTACATTTGGTACATGGATGGCAAACCTAAGTACTTTCTTTTCCCACCTCTCTTTCTCAAAAGGCAAGTTAAATTTTCTTTCAGTATTCTTTCAAACCTTCTGCAGAAACAAAGTAAATTTACTTGGGAGGAACTCGTCTGTTTAGGAGAGTAAATGGGAGATTTTTCCACTGATTTCAGCAGGTTTCAGCCTGAGCCCAAGAGAAAACAGCTGTCAGCCTGGTCCAGGGACCAAAAGCTGGAGGGCAGTTGTGTCCACTTAGCACATCAGTCACCTCTGAGCATCTCTTTCCACTTCATGTCTTTTTCCTATAAAAGCACCATGGTCTTCAAGACAGAAGGTAAACAGTTATTTCTGGTTAACAGCCTTCTGAGCTGATTAGCCTGTATCCAGACTCATGCTTTGGAGCTGGAAGCTCCAATACTATGACTCAAGCCAGTCTCAACCCTATCCTACCTTCATAAAGAGAAACCTCCTTTCTGCTTATGTTTCTTCTTTCCCAACAGCAGCTACATTTTTCTTTGTGAAACACCCATTCTTGACAAGAACTTCAGAAATAATATCCCCTGGCACACTGTCAGACAATAACCTCAGAAACAATATCCCCTGGCACACTGTCAGAGCTGCTATTAGGGAGGAGCAGGGGGGAAAAGAATAGAAGAGGCACCTGTCAAAATTATCCTCCCATCACATATTATCTGAGGAAGTGACAGCTTTCCATCTCATCCCTCTACCCCCTAACAGAAAATTTAAAAAAAATTCATCTACAAAGAGGTAGTTAAACTTCCCTACGCAGCAAGGATTAAAATGCCTCCTGATCAAGCAGGAGTCCTACTGGGACTGCATTACACTTGTTACTTACTGAGGGGCTGACTGCTGTGCTCCAGCAATGCAGTGTCCACCTGGGCTCCTGAGCATTATTTGGACACCTCTGAGCTACTGGCAGTTTCTGCACAAGTAGGGGAGAGGAGATGCAGTAGTGTGTCAGGGTCCATACTAATTCATCACTTCCCTAAATGATCTGCTCAAGTGAGAAGGTTATTTGCTGCTAATCCACCCCATTACACTGTGTTCATACCTTTCTGTCTGGTTAGCTGCTTTCCAAACACAGGAACAAATGCTGTTAACAACATCATTAACATCAGATAGATGACTGCCCAAAGTAAACTACATTTATATAAAGGATGCTGCTTATTATCTTTCTCCTGACAGCTGGTAGAACTAATCACAGTGTTTCTAATAAAACCCCTCATTTTTGCATCATCAAATATTTTGCAAGCAGAAACATTAAAAAAAAATAAAGAATAGCCATTGAGACAATCTATATAATATTCTTTTCTAAATAGGTCTGTATCAAAATAAAAAATGTGTGTAATTGTGACATTAGAAACATGAAGTTTCTTGGGTCCCTTAAGGGCAGTGAAACACTTCTATTCAGATCAAAGAAAATGAAACAAAATATTGGAGAACTTTTTAACCCTTTGCACATTTTTTCCCCTGTTCTGATTTACCCAAAAAAAATTCTAATTTATTTTCTTGCTTTTTTCAGCATCACATTTCTATACTGAAAGGGACAGTTTGATCTTTAAACAGTTTGAATTAGTGTCAATCTGTTTCCAGAATCTGCCAAACTGTACCTTGGCAAAGTCTGAGATTCTGCATCTGCCAGAGACCTTTCCCAATAGGCAACTTGGGTACAGTAATTTCTTTTGAAGAAAAGCAAATTTACCAAATGGATAATACACAAGCTACATCACTTGACCTCAGGATGAGAAAATGGTTTCTGTCTTCTTCCATTTCCTCATACAGATGTAGCCCAAATGCCTGATCCAATCTGTAGTTGGGCAGGTTGCCCTTCTTCTTCCCAGCAATGAACCAAGTGCAATTTCCTTACTGTGCTGAGACACCCTTTGCATACATATGTGAAGTTGCATCTCACAAAACTGCATTGCATTCATGGAGAATGGATCCCTACTTTAGATTTTAGAATCAGTTTTGCCTTTGGAGCACCTGGAGGTGAAGCTGTTATCACTGTTAATATCATCCCTGCGACATAAATAAATAATAATAGAAGCAAGAAGCAAGCAGCAAAATTAAACCTGTAAATTACAAGTCTAAGCTAAAAGTCGGCAGCTAATTCCTGCTTCTGTTCAGCCTCCTGCACTTTATCTTAAAGGCAATCCTACATAAAGATAGTATTTTAAACTAAATCACAACAAGGATAAATATTTCCCCAGTACCTTGACTACATTAACCTTAGCCAACAGACTGAAACTACTCTTCTGCTGCCAACACTAATCACAGATTTCAGCTGTTCTGCATAAATCTCAGGGAGACCTTCATGCTTTACATTAAATTAGTGGGATTAACAATGTATTTATGTCTGGCAGTGTTGGGGGAACTCTGGGAACCTTCCCTGTGTTTAGCTTCATCAAAGTACATCTAAATAGCTGGTGCTGTACACTCAGTATCTCTCTGGTTGCAATTTGCCAGACGGATCCAGCAAGATGACACCAGAGAGGTCTAAGTTATTCCATGCAACAGTGACCTCAGATGAATACTGTGCTTCATTATCTTACATTATTTCGCTGTTATAAAGTTTCATAGCGTTTGCATTTGAATCAGTAAAGTAATATCCTGTGAAAGAAGAAAAAGGTAGGCTTGATTTTGTCCAGTGTTCTATAAAGCACTGAAATGCAGGTGCCTACACACATATTTCTTGTTATATCCTCCTCCCCCCTGCCCCATAGCAACTTCCATAAGGAAGAAAAGACAGGTTATAGTAGTAGGCAACTCCCTTCTCAGGGGAACAGAGGGTCCAATGCACTGGACAGATCCTTCTCTTATGGAAGTCTGCACCCTTCCTGGGGCCTGGGTTAAGGACATCACCAGGAAAATTCCCAGCCTTGCACGGCCCTCAGACTATTACCCATTACTGCTCTTCCTTGTGCAATGAAGCCACAATCCCACCCCTCAGAGCAGTGCAACTGTGCTCAAGTACATCAGCCATAGTCTTGGCCCAGTGAATTACACAGACTTGTCTCTACCACAGGAGGGCTAAATTTAATTGACATACTTTTCTCCTACAAAACTGTTACTGTAATGCTTGCAGCATCCTACATTTGAGTCTTGTCATTGCACTTTCACATTGAGGTCCATCACTGAACCACATTAAATTAATCTTGAGGACACTAAAGCAACTTAAAGAAACCACATCTCTTCCTCCTGCAATAAAGTAAGATGAGCTTTTGCAGCATCTTGGCAGGCAAATGTGCAATGTCTTCCAAATGCATATCTACCCATTAAGTTTCGACCACACATTTCATTATGCCAACCACACCAAACAATCCTCAGCAGTAGGCTCTGAAGATCATGATGTTCTCTAAACTATAACACAAAAAATAAAAATTAACTTTCTGTTAGTGATCCAAAGAGGAGGCCTGAAATTGTGACTCTGAAGTGTAATTTTTTCTGGCATACAAATAACACCTGTTACTGTTGTTATGGTAGGACATATGGAGTTGTGATACACTTGGCAGGCCCAAGATCACATCAGACCATCAATAAAAACTGTTCTACTACTTTTATTTTAAAAATTAGAAGATTATGGGAATTTCTCAGTGAGTTTGAAGTTTCAATGCTTGTAAAAACAGATTTTGAATTTATGCATTACCCCCATGAGGATGAACACAAGAGAAGGAAGGTGGAAATAATTTCTTTCAACAAGAGGAGTTTCTATGCAATAAATGTTCCTGTAAATGTGCAAACTGGGATGCATCACACTGGACTATCCCTAGGACCTTCAGTAACAGTTTCAGTCTTGTCCTTTCCCCAAGGAGGATCATCCTAGAGAACCTGTTTCTCTCTAACAGCACTCTCTAACAGGAAGGTATGTGATGCTGCTCTTTGTAAACTGCCCTTTTTCCTTTCACTTCCATACAGTTTTTCCTTAAATCATAGCTAGGCGAACACTTAAAAACTAGAAATCTTTGATGCCTCTCCAATGGTATCAATATTTCCCATTTAAGTATGGCAAAAGTGGTGGGAGTTGGAGGTGAGGGGGAAGTATGGGAAAAGAGGAGGGAGTTGAGGAGAGAGGAAATCAATAGCTCCTTAACAAGCCCTTCTCCCGAGGTGTGAAATCCAGCACACAGGGCTCTTTTATTCTTTTTATCTCCTGATCATAGGTGAAAGAAAGGCTCTATGAATAGGATCCATGAAAGAGCTTGTCTTTAGAACAAGAAATAAGAACATCTAACATCTTTTGCAAATATTAAGATGAAGGCATTGTGCTTAAGGTATTTTTCTTTTTATCCTGAAAGCAGTATGAGTAGCTACACCTTGAAAAGTAGCAAAGAAGGGAAGAAAGAAGCAAGTGTTTTTAGACAATGCAACCCACAGAGAGGAAAATTAACCTATTACATGATTTCCTTTCAAACCTTTTGCACACAGTAAGGCCTGAATAATAAGCTGGGCTGGGATGTACATTCACAGTTCAGTCTTCAAAGATGAGCTTGTTCTCTGGCAAACAGAAGAGAACTGTGCAAATATACAAATTTAACTTCTAGTAAAGAAAGACATTTAACTTCTAGTAAAGAAAGACACTGATATACCCTCAAGTGCTTCTGCATCAATGCTACAGTCTCATGCACATTTGAACTCACCAAGTTTCTGCAGTAGAGCATTAATGAACACCTGAACCAGTACCCATGTGGAGAACACACAACTTTGGCAGCAGTTTCTTAAAACACCACTAAATCAACACATTATTAATAAAGGAAAATGCAGCAATTCCACAGGCTCCCTGATAACTTATTTTATGGTATCCTTGGAGAGTGTCAGATTAGCATTTTCCAAGAGTCCAGTTTCTCCCCATTCCGGTTGTTCATGTGATTTCCTGAGGAATGGACTGCGCTAAGGTCCATTAATTACTCTTGATTACAGGAGAGAAATGGACAGAATGCACTCATTCTAACCAGGAAAGCACAGCCTCAGATATTTTAGGCTGAGCCTGTCAATACAGGTGTCTATGGTTGTGTCAAAGGCACGTGTGCTAACTCTGGAAGTGTAACTAACCTGGGTTATGAAAACACAACCCAGCAGACATATGAGTGGAAAGCAGCCACACCAAGGAGGCAGTACAGAGCCTGTAAGGATGGTACAGAGCTTGTAAGGATGCAGTGGGAAACACTGGTAAAAAGAAAGGTACTATGTTTTAAAGAAAGCTTAGAAACCAATAGGGACAACGAGTTACTATTGACCACTCTAAGATCCATATGGATTGAAATTCTTCCACATCATTGGATGGTCTGGGTTACTAAAAACATGACCAGGTGATGTTATTTCACTCAGTGGTAGATAAGGCATTATGAAAAGATCCAAGACTACAGGAAACAGAGAGAAGCCTTTGTCACCTCTGAATAGGGAGTGTAATTGTCCTATCATTTTAAACTCCAAATTTTAGAAAACAGAAATGCGTAATTGCTGGAGTTGGCAGGCAAGGTACCCAACACACAGACACAATGTGCTCTTTAAACTTAACCAGCACTCAGGATGAATACACTGCTATTGAGGAGCTTCTCTGCAACACTGTCCACACAAAATTGTAATTCAACACACAAATGCAGAACTTCACACAAACCTAAAGTATTATTTTAAAGCAGAGATTAACTTCAAGAAACAAAAACCATAAAACCTAGGGTTTGCTAGTTAGAAATCAAAAGTAACAACAGGATAAATTCTTTTGAGAACCATATAAGTATTTTAAAGTCATCATATTGGAGATTTAAAATAAATCAAAACCACTTATGCTGAAAACAAATTTCTTTAAAAGGAAAGAAGTAAAAACCATCTGGTAAAATCAGAGGCTGAGAAGCTATTTGAAGTAGGAAGCCTTTTCTCTAAAGGGGTCACAATTAAAGGATAAAAATGGAAATTAGGATCAGCTCTGTAAGTACAGAATACCAGCATAATAAAATAAAATGGAAAATAAAGAGGATCAGAAAATGTAAAGCATCACACCACACAGACAAAATCATCCTCACCACACAACCCATCTGAAATAGCTTGGAAATCTGCTACTGTCATTCAGGAATCCTGAAGCCTTGTAAATTGCTGGATGCAAACATCAGTTCTGGACTCAAAAATGGCCAAAAGCCCAAAGAGATTTTTAGGAATTGCAAGAAAAAGAAGAGAACCAGCCATCCAGAAAGCACTGAAATTGCTTTATATATTAACAGCTATGTGACCCCCAACTTGAAAACTGTGATGCTTTTGTCTCTCCATTTGACAAATATGTAATTGAATTGGAAAAAAAATATAGAAAACAGCCATAAAGTAGGCCAATGATATAAAAGATCTTCATAATGTTGAAAGATTAAACAGACTGGGATTTTTTAGCCTGAAAAAAATTATGTCTGAAGCAGAATACAACACGGACCTATAAAATCATGAATAACAGACATAGCAGGAGATTGGGGAATTATTATTCATGTTTACTAGAACATGAAAGCCAAACACTCAACATAATTTTCAGAAAACCTGTGGACCCAGTAGCTTTTGTTTTACTAGGGATTTCTAGATGTGTTTTCTTGTCAAATTTCTAGGTCTGTCTATATGAATTGTCAAATCTATTGCTAAATTTTACTGATCTCTTCATCAAACCTCTAAAGAAAAAACAAAACCTCAGAAACCACAAAACTAATAAAACATATAAGCTGTTAGATAAAGGGGTATATTGAGATTCATAATTATTCAGTGTCTCAAAGCATATGCTGACAGAAGAGTTGAAAAACATCTCTTTCTTTTCCCCCAGTGAAACATATTAGGGAAATTTCTTATTTGAAGCTGGTGACATTTTGTAGGAAACTATGAATAAATGAAAAAAAAAACCTGCAAAAAACCTAACTAATTTTATTTGTGAACTATTTATTCATTGGCTTATTTTCCAATAACTATACTGAACAGGAGAACGCTGAAAAACAATAAAAATCTAATTTAATTTCAAAGTTTCTCTTTGAAAAATGTCACCAAAAATGATCCTTTTCCTTGAACAAAAAAACCCAGTACTGACACAGGTAATTTTTCAAAGAGAAAGTTTATCCTTAATTTGACTAGTCAGAACCAGGGATTGTAACTGCGAAATTATCTGGAAATCAAACACAGACCTTGTATTTTGGTCCATCAGTTTCCCTCCCCTCCCTCCTAGTCACCCAGCCTTACAAACTCTATCTCACTTAGGAAGATTCAGTATCTGAATTCAGTATCATCTGATTCAGTATCATCCACACTACTGAAAAAAAAAAAAGTATTGTTATGCTCATTTTAACGACATCCTAACTTCTCAGAATGTATTTATTACTTTAAACAGATATTTCTGCCTCAAAATCATCCAGAATTAAAGAACTGAAGATTATTACTTGAGCATTTCCAGACAGCTCTTACTAAAAAAAAAGAAAAATCTTTATCTCTGGGCTGTATGTATCCTGCAGGCGTCTCTGCTGGGGGTGAGGGCAGGGGGGGGTTCCCCAAAAAGCTGTCAGCAACCTCAGGAAACCAATTTGCCCAGGTGGCCCAGTTTCCAGCAGCATTTTAGGTCTTTATGCCAGCCAATGTGCACAAGGTCAATTGTGATCATTTCAGCTCTCCCATTTCTGGAATACTTTAATTATGCAAGCACCCAGACAACTCTTCCTGCCATACCAACCCCATGTTCTTATGTTGGGACAAACCAAAACACTGCCCATTGGAGAGAGCAGAAGGGGAGAGGGGGTGTGTGTGGGGTGGCTAGGATTCATCCATCATCATCATCATCATTGCATTTTGACTAAACTGATGCTACAAAAGCAGCACCTTTCTTTAATACATCTAATTTTATGCCATTGTTCTGCCATGGCTTACACAAGTTCAGCTGCACCCCAGCAAGGACGATCACTTATTCATTCTCAGAGTCTCCAAGATGTAGAGCTTTATCTCAGCCACCAGGAAGAACCTCTCTTGGCAGCTCTTGGGGATTTGCTCCTCAGAGCAAATCCAAAGGTTCTCAATCCAAACACTATTTCCAGTTCCAAATCCAAACAGATGGGGAGGGACAAACTGGGAAACACTCCAGCTTGCAGGCATTACAGCTACTCTACCAGCCTCCTCTGCCCAGGGGAGAGCAGCTGGCAGAAATCAGGAGGGCCAGGACACACTCCTCATGTTCATGGGAGCTCCCATGATCTATAAAGAAAACAGAACTGAATGTTTGAAGGAGATGAACTCCTCTTTCTTTCCTTTTCTACCATAAAGGTAGGTAGAAAAGACATGGTCTATTCCTAAGGTCACCCTAAGTATTAGTTTTCATCACAGATGGGCCAAAAATCACAAACTCTGCCCCTCCTTACCATAACAACCCTAGGCATAATCAGATCACCCCAAATACAAACTGCTTCAAGCCTTTTCATGTGTTGCATATAGCAAGTTCCATGCCTGGTGCTTAGGACAATGTGTGAGTTGATCTGTGCCCCACTCTAGACAAAGGAAATAATGACACAGGGCCAGGAAAACCTACCTGTGAGCTCTGACAATTAAAGACAATTAAATTGAAATGGACTTGAAAGGTTTTAGACCCACTGGTTAACAAATGTTAAAAACTAACCTAACTTGTGCTGATGATCCTATTAATTATGTATTATTTATGTATTAATTTCTCTTTCAGTGAGCTTGATTAAACCATTCCCAGCCTGAACCACCATAAAACTGAGAGACTGCAGTTCCCCTAGACAAACAGAAAAGGCTTTGCCAGCTGACTTGGAGGTCTCTTTAAAGGAGAGAGAACCATTTGACAGCTTTGCTCTGTCATGATTTATTTGAGGCTAAATCATAGCCTCCAATCAAGGCTCTACCAGGAACTTCACAAACCATCTTTATTTATCTCTTGCACAATCAACCATTCCTAACTGGATTGAAGGGAGGTTGAACAATCAATCTTGTTAATTGCCTTCAATCAATTAAAACAGATTTCTGTTATTTCAAGCAGGAATGCTTGGTTTTGTTTGGTTTTTTTTTAACTCAGAAGTAAAATGTTTTATTTATGTAAAACACCCTAAAAAACTCAATCTTCTGTTGAATAAATCCTGCATTTGTAAACAGAAAAATAAAATTTATGCCTATATAATGCAACAGGATTGAGAGGTGAATGAATTAAAGAAAAAGACAAGGCAATGAGAATGTTTAAAACTGGGACTCAGTCTTTTAACTCATATGATTTGTTTTTTAACTCACATGTCTAGATGTGACTTTTTATGACCCTATCTTCATTTCTGCAACTTTGGCTAACAGACACTCATCCTGCAGATGTATAAGCAAAGGGTTCTCCATGCTGATCCAAGAAACTGGAAAGGGCTGTAACATGACCTGTGTTTATTTGTTATGCTGATGCTACAGTGGCTCTCAAATAGCCACTTGGACTCCTGCAAAAGACTAACTGCAATATAAACAAATCCAGATGGCTTTGTTTTGACATATGTAAAATCTTGAATCTGCCATCGGACTGATGTGAGAAATCTCTAGCTTTCCACCATCCAATTAAATAAAAATAGCCTATTTTTACTGCTCAGGCAGATGAGCACACAGCTCTCACCAGGGTAATATCCAGGGCATTTTAAACTCTCTCCAAAGATCTGGAAATCCTAAATGCACACATTTTTGTATCCCCATTCTGGGAATGCACATAAGCCCTAGTGTTGAAAGACCCATAGCAATTAGGTTAATTGACATTACATCCTATTGCTCCTTCCTTCTAATCTGGCAGAAAAAAATCATCTGGCCCCAGAAGGAGTTAATAATACAACATTACAAAGTGCTTTGTGTCTGTAATAATATATTTTCCTCAATGCATCATGGGAAGAATGTGCTTAATTGAATTATGTAAGTGGAAAGGTACTGTGATTTTTTTTTTGATTGTTAGCCTTCCAAGTTTTTTCTGTGTTTTCTTGTGCTTTTCATGCATATTAAATGCATGAAATGGACTAAAACAAGAAAAAAATGAAATAGGTAAGCAATAATGCTACTGTATCTTGTTTCTTAAATGCATTACTAACTGCCCCACTATGAACTCATCAGAACATAATTAATGTCAACTTGGAAAGATGAGCTTTTTTTTCCCCTTTTATGGGGGAGAGTGGGCATGTGTGGGAGGTGGTGTACAGCTGTCATCAAAGCCCCTCAATTCCTAGCTGTGAAAACTTTACCTAACCTACACTGAGGAGTTGAAAACCTTTGCTGAGGAGTAAAAGTCTGCCCTACTGAGAACCTCCTATGTGCAATGCTGTTTAGGTCACTGAAAACTCTGCCATCAGACTCCCTCTGATGACTGACTCTAGTATTACCCAGGGCTAGAAAAGCCATTTCAGATGTGCCTGCAGCAACCACTGCCAAGGCTTTTGATGCATCTACTGCACCACTGACTTGTCCCAGCCATGTTAACCCAACATTCTCCACCAGCCCTTCAGAGAGGCTCTGCCAGTCCTTGGCTTTCTGCCTGTTTGCCACAGGAGGCTTTTGCAACCATTTTCAATCCAGATCTTGGATTTGCAAGGCAAGATGGGTTGAGAAGGTGTGAAGGACACTGTTCAGCAACAAACAGTGGCTAACACACTGCTGGAAATGCACGAAGTCAGCTCACTTCTCAAGGTTTATGCTGATCTGGACAAACAGATCTGATCTCACAAACCCACACTACAGCTGCGGAAATATGTTCCACCTTCTGAGAACACGATTAAGAAATGCCACTAAAATGGTTTTCAGCAATACATTCTTTTATCACTGAAGTTCTGTTCATTCCACTGGGACATACTTTAATCTACACTTGAATTTTGGTTTCATGGAACGATATAATGGTTTGGGTTGGAATGGATTGTCCATTTTAAAGATTATCTAGTTCCAACCCCACAGCCATGGGCAGGAACAGCTTCCACTAAACCAGGTTACTCAGAGCCTCATCCAGCCTGGTCTTGGTTTGGCATTGCTGCAAACAGAAGACAATGCATATTGCTGTAATCACAACTCCTGTGTGATTATATGCAGAATATCCTGTGTATATATATGCAGAATGAAAACTCGTGTCACTTGCATCTAAACCCCATGTGCATTCCACTTTGTGATTCAGAATTGTATTTCTTCAGTCACAATCATTATGTTTTGGGTGGATGTGGTTGTTAAAGCAATATGCAATTTAAGAAATGATACTGTTGCAAAGCAGTTTCCTACTAAAACAATTCACACTGCAGATAACAAAGATGTTCTTGCAGTCTATTTTTAGAAAAGAAACAATACTGCTGAAACTGCTTTTAATGGTGAATAGTTGTATTAAAAGGCACTCAGGGTAGGTTGAGGGGATGGACAGCAAACATTTTTAAAAAATGGGACAGCTTAAATTCTTCAATGGGCAGAAATGCAGACATATAGTATGAGTTTTTCCACAACTCTTTCACCCTCCACTGTCTCTTGAAATACTGTACAAGAAAATGTATCTAATTTATTGCAGTAATATGACACCTTACACTGAACAGCACCTAAAACTCTTTCAGGCTACAGCCTGGCACCAAAATTTTCAAGATAGCCGTGTGCTCATTCCACCTATCCCACAAACTTCCTGCTTCCTGGTATACATGATTTTACAATTCCTTGTGCTTCAGTTCTCGTGTGCAGTAACTCTGTTTTGTCCATTATACAACTTGCCAAGTCTGTATAATGCTCAGCAATGAATATGAAAATATGAACTAGATTTAGCATTATTAGAGACAGTCAGGAAATCATATTTCCTCTCAGAAGTGATCCCCACTAACAGCCCAGCCTGTTCTGTACACATTTCTGAGGTGCCCACAGAAATTATATTCCTTCTATGCCATTGAACTGCTCCTCATTCTGGCACTGCAATCACTCAGCTCCAGCTCATCCCGGGCTGCACAGCAGGAGGGCTAATTCAGCATTCCTGTGTAGTGCACTGCCAAATGAACGCCACAAAGTGACAGCTTAGCTGCTGCATCCCCAGCCAATTTCAATTCCCTGTGATCCCACTAAGGTGAGGAAAAGCACATGAACCCCCAGTGTTGACTGAACTGAAAAAAATCCTGTCTTTCTTGCAAAAGCATCATGTTATTCTCCTATCAAATAACATCATTTTCTCTTTTTTCTTAAAGAAAAAAAAAAGCATGATTTTTAGTGACACTGAGAAAAAGCATTTTATAATAGATTCTGTTAGCTTTGGCATTTGTCGGTTAAGATGCATTACACAGCCAGACAGAAGTATTTCAGAATTAGCCATTACAGCTATTTAGCAGGCTAAATACTAGGAAGAAAGTTCACCAGTCTGTAGTTTAACATACCTGGGCTGCTCTCAGGGTGGGCCCAGTCTCTCTGGTGATATCTGAAGTGCATCTACTTAGCTCACTGTTTAAGAGGATATCTTGGCTTTGTCTCAAGATGCTACACTGACTGCTGACCCATTTTTCCCCTGGTTCTACAACCCACTCCCATGCCAACAGAAATTAACTGCATGAACCATGAGGAATTTCTAACATTCTCCAGATCCAACTCCCTGGACTGAACAATAACAGGACACCAGGACTCACAAGGCATTTATTTTTTTGCCACTTAATCCAGACAGTCTCTGGGTCCTGACTTCTCATCTGTCAAATAGGGGTAAATAATACCTTGTCAGTCTTTTCACCTACGTACTGCTTCTCTTCAGGACAAATCATCTCACTTGACGGATGTTCCTGGTGCATGGCAGCACACATCTTAGCAAAGAACTTGTTCTACAAGTTCTCTGATGTTAGCAAAGAACTTGTTCTACGCTTTTTAAAAAATCCTATGATGTAATAGAAGTGTAGAAACATATTATCTTTCTCTCTTGCTAGAGAACCATTATCCAGAGTCCACCAAGCTATTACCACTAACTGCAGGTGTCAAGAAACTTGACATCACTTAAAATAGCTAAAAGCTGAAAGGAAGTTCTATAATTCAATTTACAAATGGTTTTCAAGGTATACAGAAACTGCAATGGCTAAACAGTTGATGGCAAAATGGATAGAGTTGTGAAGTTACTAAACTTGTAGAATATAAGCAGCTTGTGAAAGGAAATTAATGGATTTTGATAAAGGAAAGAGAAGACAGCAGGCAGAAAGAAAGAGAGAGAGAAAGAGAGAGAGAAAGAGGAAGATGGAAAGACCTCTAAGAACCCTCTTGGATGTTACATAATATTTTTATGGAGGCCATTTATGGGGAGCCTCTCACCTATAAATTAAATAAATACAGAATGAGAGATCCCAGTATCCCTTCACATTTACAGTTAGAAAAATTAAACAAACAAATTCAGAGTCCAGCATCTCAACTAAAAGGTACAGAATCTTTACTTACTTGAAAAGAGAGACTTCAGCAATTTTCCACAGGGTTAAATAAAATAAATTTACTGGTTTCAAAGGATATATGCATGTTTAAACCTGGAGTAACTTTTATCTCTTTGACATGCTGCCTCTCTAGCTAGATGTTAAAATTACTGACACACGCTGGAGTGTCACATTTTAGGGGATCTAAGTTAAATTATTCTGTTATTATTCTTCCCTGTAGCTGCTCTGTGCTCCTTTGATTGAAGCAGAATTGATAACAATTTGCATGTTAAATTCTTTATCACAGACGCAACATTTCCTTCCCCAGCAAACAGAATTTGTTTGTAAGGAGGCATCCTAGGGAGGATAAGGGCACCTCCAGGATTATATTCCCCTTGGGATCTGTCCTTTTAGACTTTGCCCATTACTCAAATAGTTTATCCAACCCAAAAGATTGCAAAGTTCATGGAGCTGACCAGGAGGGACAATATTAATTTTACTGTGGCTGTTCATATTTCAAAATTATCACCTTGCTTTAGTGGTCTTTCTGAAAAAAACTCAGATCTAGTTTTTCAGGGCCTTTTACAAGTGATCAGACAAGGAAAAACGAGGTGCTTCTGCCTGCTACAGACATTCAATAGCAGCAAATATGGACCTCTCATCCTAGCTCTGAGCCATGCAAGACTCAATAAAAATCACACAGTTTTGTTTATTCCACTCTTACTTGGTTTCTTTAAGAGACCAGCATGCTTGCACACCTACACTTACACATCCATTCATACATCATTCTGTGCCAAAAATATTAAGGCTGCCAGGCAGGTGTTAAAAAGCTGGAAAACATCAGCATTCATTTCTGCAGGTTCTACCATGAACTCTTCCCCTCCTCTCTGTTATCTGGTCATTTATGATTTCTGCAGGACCCAGGCTTCAGCCAGCAGTGGAGAATGTTTCTGGAAATCTCCACTGTTCAGATGCAGTTCTTCAATAAAGCAGGTGTTCCCACTAATATCTTCATCCTTACATAAATTGAAAGGGCGGGGGGGGGGGGTCACAGTAAATGAGGACGAGGAGAGGAAGCCAGAAAAAAAAAAGGAGTTCCATTCATAAGGCCTATGAGAATTCACTTCAAGCCCACCTGCACTAGAGATGGAGCTACCAATTATTAGATAACATTTTTAAGGAGACAAATTAAAATGACAATGAAGAGAGTTTTTCTATAATATTGTTTACATTTAATCAAAAAATGCTGATTCATAGGAAGAGTCACTATAGTCTATGACAGCAAGCAGAGTAACTGATTGCAAGGCTTTCAACCACATTTTAGAAATTTTAAGGTCAAATCCTTATTGACCCTTATGCACATCTGTAATGTGGTCATTTAAATAGAAATCTGTAAACTTGTTTTGAGCTATGCCTTAAGGGATAAAGTGCTGGCTCACTTCATTTAGTGCTGGTACCTCTCTCCACTTGCTTAAAACCACTAATCCTCTTATCAAGAGATTGATCAGGACGTGAGAGAGTGGTCTCAGTGACAGGTCACTCCTGCCTCTCAGGCAACTACTTATACTGCTTTGCCTTAAATTAGTTGGAGAGGCCACCTTGTGGACAGGGTATGAGGAAAACCACACAGATGGACATGACAAGAGGAAGGAGCAAGGACGACTTTGCTCATCAGCAAAAGGCTCAGGCTCCAGCTGCCAGGAGTACACCTGTACACCACCCAGTGACTTTAAAATGCAGAGCAAGTACCCATTCCTGGGAATAGAGGAGGTATTTTATTCCAATAGCTACCTCTCACTATCACCAGGGTTGGTCTTTCTGATTCACAGCAACAATTTTAAATGCAGCTTGCTACCAGTGCAAAGCGAGTGGCTCAGTGCCTTAATGACACAGCAAGGGAGGCAACAGCTCTCTCTCCTTGGCACCAGGCATGATCTTGCTCTCACTTGTTTTTGTCTTTTAACAGGTCAAATTCTTGTTCTCAGCCTATGCTGTGGTGGGGGTGAGAAGGGGGATAAAAAACTATTTAAAATGCTGGGATCTGATTTTTTTCACCAGGTATGCAGCTTAGGTAAATTGAACTTTTTCCTCAAATACATATAAACTCATGAAATAGTTTTATTTGCTTTAAGATTCCAAATTAATTTATTAATTTTCCTTGTGACACAATTAACTTCCAAAAAATCATAATAACCCATCATCTCATGTTAAAATAACAAATATTTGTAAAATAAACTTTCTTGTGAAGTACACTTCACAAGAATTTCCCATCAAGAAACGAATAATTATGGGTCTGGAGCTGGGTTTGAAGAGCATACAGTGAGTGAAACTTAAGATGGCATATTGAGGAGAAAACAAAATATTGAATAGTTGCTCATTAATTAAAGACTATCCGGTTTCTAGGCTGAAAGGAATGGAGGATGCTGTGCAAAAAATAGTTTGTGATCAGGTAATTAAAGCCCTTCATACTGCACACACATTAGGGGGTCTAATTAAGTTTGCAATGACATTTTCTATCCTTCAGGTTTCTAACTTCATAGCTTAATAATGTTCTTTTAACATTTATTTTTCATTTGCAATAGCTCTCTGCAATACCCCAACAAACCAGTTATGCATTAAGATGTTACATATAAATGTATCTGCTTTTGATCTTTCTTAAAAGAATTTCTCAGTCTGTATACCACAGACATAAAATGAAATATGTAGCACTTTCTTCCCTACCAGGAAATTCAATATCTCTCTTTTTTTTTTCTCCACAGACACTTTGAGCCCATAGAATATGCTGTGGGATCTCCATATTTATTCCACTCCAGCTTTGGAGTTAACAGCTAAAGAGCTCTCAGTTGCACAAGAAACAAAGTTGATGACATCTGTACCACAGATCTATAGATAAAGTGGGATTACCACAGAAAACAGCCTTTTACAAAATTCTCTATCATCTACAGAGTTCTCTGCTTTTCCCTATGAGCCTGGGCAAGCTGGGTAAAAACAGGGAAATATTCAACCCTGTTTTGTTCTTTCCTCACTCTTTTACAGAACCAATTTAAAGCAAATGTTGTATTGTTCGAGAGCAAAGTATGCTGATGCAGGAAATTTCCAATTTGTGAAATACCACTGGCCTTCCTTTGCTTCTTTATCCTAATAGGGAAGGAAACTTTTAATTCTAAACTTTAAAAGCATTCAACTATAACCAGTTGTATCCTAAGAAACAATCAGGTGGAACTTCCTGGGCAGAAACTGATGCAGATGAAGTTCCACCTGAAAATGAGGAAGAATTTCTCTATTGTACAGTGACCAAGCACTGGAGAGGTTGACCAGAGAGGCTGGGAGTTTCCCTCCCTGGATGTACTCAGGAGCTGTCGGGACACAATCCTGTGCCACGTGCTCTGGGATGGCCCTGCCTGAGCAGGGAGGTTGGACCAGGTGAGCACTGTGGTCCCTTCCAGCCTGACCCATCCTGTGAAACAGGACACGGACCCCAAAACAGAGGTATCACCTAGTGTTGTGCTGATGAACATCACCTTCCAGCAACATCCTTAAAATCTTTCCCTCTTTTCATGAGCTGTGCTTTGCTCCAGCAGCCAATGGCCCCAGACCAGGTGCCTTTTCCTCTGCAGCACCTGGGGGTGCTGAGGATGCCTGGGGGCTGAACTGCCCAGCCCTAGACTTAGTGCTGCTTGAGAAATAGAGTATTATAACTAATACCCACACCCCTTCTCCAGAGCCTACATCCCTCCCCTGGGAATAACAGAACCAACCACACAGTATAAAGTGCAGGTTACTTATACATTAAAGAGAGCAATGCTTATAAATTACCTCTTCTCTGCAGTGGATAGTTACAGCCAGCACATCATCTTATCACTAAGATTTTTCTCCATCTAATTCTATTTGCTGTTCCTCAGTGAATATCAACAATAACTCATTTAGCTTTAATGACATTAAAAGTAGAGACTGTCCTTGAGATAGCATCTAATTTTTCTTTATGAAAGCCAACATAAATTCTATGTACGAGGTCTCTGACAGCCTGGTAATAGAGGTGTTGTTAAAGTGAGCTAAAAATACAAACCAAGATAAAAAAAAAAAAAGTATCTTTCAGAGGAATCATTAGAGAAATTGATGAGGTCTGTTTGCTTTCCTTGCAGTCTCTGAGGACATATTATGTATATAAAGCATGGAGCTAACACTAAGTCTGCCACACAAAGATACTAGTTGAACAGATCTTGACCTTTCCTTCCATCTATGCAATAAAGATAAAGGTTATTACAGGAGTTCTGCAAGATCCCCTTATTATAATTATCTCACACTTAATATGAGAGTTAGTAAAATTGTAGCTATTTTTTCCCTTCTAGGCATTCCTGTGAAGGGGAAAAAAGCAAATAAACACGGCCCCTGAAGTCCTAGATCAAAATGCAAATACTAAGCAGATTCATGTCACCCAGGCAAATAGTTCTACTATTTCTTAACTTTCTGCTTGCTTTGTAGCCTTGCTATTTGTATACAGTTGTGTAGATGAATGCAATTATTAATAGATTTGTGAGTTTGATATGTACAGCTGAGTGTTCCCTACTGTGAATAACAAAATTACCAGTTCAGGGATTTGCGACCTGGGATTTGGTCCCTCTAATTTCCTCCCATCCATAACCTCACAACATCCTTGTAGTCCTCCTGAGTTGCCTGCCATTTTTCCAAATGGCATAAAGTTTCCATTTTAACCTGAGTTACAGACAAAGAGAGAACACCAGCTGAAAACAGAGAAGGTGTATCATAATAATCAAACCACAGAATTGCTTGATACAGTGTGGTGACAACACCAGCGATGTTCCCACTGCCAGTTCCATGAAGGAAATGCCAGTATACACCTACTGTGAAGAAGACACCCCAGTCCTGGTCAAGGACATTCCTCCAGGTTGATTAAATATAGATGGAAATTTTATGTTCATATCCCAAGCAATGCAAACCTTCAATTGCTTCATGATGGAAAAAAAAAGAAAGTATCTGCTGAGTGGAGAGTTTTGTGGGAGAGAGAAAACATCAAAGTTGTACATTTCTCTGGAGTAGCTACTACCAGAAGGGAAAGCATAAAGGAGGTGTGCTTTCTGTGGCTGTGCTGTGAATGATATCAAATGATATCACTGATTTTTCTCAGCACTTTTATGTGTTTGAATTACACATGTAGCTCAGGAATATGAGGTCAGCATTACAGTTTGTCCTGTGTGGCATTAACTTAAAGTATCAAGAGGAAGAAAACTTGATGTTCATGGGACAATTTTCTTACAAAGTCTTCTTGTTCTGCCATCTTTACCTGCTCTCCTCAGGGAAAATAAAATACATTTTTGGAATTCTTTTCTAATATATTTTGTCAAGGACATTAACTACATTCTTATTTTTACTGTCTGTGGAAAAAAACAAAATCATCCTATTTACATAAAATGCTGATGCGAGACAAGAGCTGGTTCCTGGAGCAAATCAAAATCTTGTAGCATGCCAGCAGTATATTTCACCATCGTAAATGTTATGCATGACTTTATTGTTTGCCACGCACACATCAGCCTGCAATAAGGAAAGGGCATCTTTGAAGTTACCAGTCATGACTGCTAATAGACTCTTTCCACAGAAATCCCCACTGGAGTCTGAAAATGCAAATCCAGATGCTCTGCCTGTACTGCAGAACAAATGAGCCTCAGAGGCAGCCCCACTGCCCTGGGCCTCCATTTGTGCCCAGTCCTTTTTGAAGTGCCTGTGCCCTTCCAGGCCAATGCATCCAGATTTCCAGTGGCTACAAGCACAACGTGGAAGGTGTCAGGGAGGAAGATGGTGTGGTTCATCCTGATATTTGGGCTGAGAAAGGTCAGGGTGCACAGGGAAATGTGCTCTACCATCTCTCCAAAGTCCTGCATTTAGGGTGGCTGGAAAACCCTGGGAAATCTCTTAGTCCATAACTCTCTTAAAAAAGAACCAAATACATCAGTTTCTTTAACCATGAAGGCCTAACCTATTTTTAAGAAGAGTTTCCTTTCCCTCCATTCCCTTAACAAAAAGCCAAGAGAAAAGAAAATTAAGCTTTGTGCAACCATCCAGCCAAACTGTGATTAGACATGGACTGGTACTGGAGTGGTACCCAAGAGTAAATTATTCCACAAATAAATATTGAATTGTGTTTCTGTATTTGACTTCAGCTTTCTGTAAGTCTTCATGTAAGTCTTGTTTCTGTTTGTGCTCCAATTTTTCCAAGTTTGGTTCCTGTTCCTTTGTTACTGGGTAAGGACAGTAAGAGTGTACTGAGCTTTACAGTAATAACTCTTACACATCAGTTTAAAACAAAATAATTTTTGTTACTTGAAATAATTGGAGGGAAAAACAGTATTCCTGAAAATGCCACACAATACTTTTGAAAAAAACTAATGATACACTGTAAAGTGCACATCAAAGATAAAGTAGCTAATTATATTGAATAAAGTTTTGGTGCACCATCAAATTACCACTGCAAAACATGACTTTCATAAATGTTATCTGGAGAAACCTGGTAGGAAAGACCTTAAAAACAAGTTTCTAATGCAGAGTGAAAAAAAAAAATACTTTCTGACTGTTGTTCTGGCTTGCTGGCTCTTGTTCTGCCAAGAGACAGCAATTTTCTCCGAGTCTGCAAACACTAGCATTTTAATAGCCCAGATGAGTAGTAACCTTTGACAGGTTTGGGCAGATAAGGTGGAATTAATGTCAAGTTCTTTCTGAAGGGATTTATTTACCCTCTGTTTTGTCATGGATATTAAAAGGTCAGATCCAGCTCTGATCGTTATATATCTCTTAATGCTTCCAGGCCACTTGAATCATGAAAACTAAGAAAAAATTGCAGCTAATGTGAATATTAATTGTGAGGGTATTTGATAGCCTCGGGAAGAGGAAACATCCCTCTTGGACACCTGGCAAGAATACATTATAAATCTAGACTTACATGAATCCAGGCTAAAATTCAAGCAAACTTTGTGAAGTCATGCTGCAGTGGTCACTTACACAGAAGAATATTAATTTGAAACTTGGTGATTAGCCAGCAGTGATGCAGGAAAGTTGAAGGTCATGATTTTGGCGAAAAAGAATAGAAAAAACCAATCAAACAAAAAAATATAAAGGCTCAAAAAAAGATAGGACAGAGAGATTTTTGTACTAGTAGTAAATCTTGCGATGTTCATTTTCTAAAGTGAGTAATAAAGAATTATTGGGAATTCTGGATTCATAATTTATTCATAGCACTGCAGGACTACATGTTGAAAATTGATAAAGTACATTAATCAATACAGTAATGAATTTAAGTGGCAGCACATAACTTCAGATCCTCTCAACTGGGTATCCCTAATATTTTGTCAGCCAAACAAATCTTTTTCTTCTCCCTTTAATTTTCAATTAAAAAAAAAAAAAGACAAAAAGCCTCATCTACAGTGTTTGCAGCCCAAAACCATAAATCTCATTAAAGAACCATATTATCTATTTAAAATTTTGAATAAAGCTTTTTTCTCAGTTCCAAGAATTAAATATAGTAATACCAAGATACAACATACTTTTAAAGATTTTGTTGGTATCCATGCACACAATAGGATCCTTTGAGGCCTGGTGCTTTTACCAGCCAACACTGCACTGTCCAGTGTACAGTTCCCTCCTTCCTGCAAGTCCTACCTCTTTGGCCAGGATGTTAAGGAATTCCCTTCCCTGTCCAGGGAGCCACTCTGGCAGTCCCACTCTCACACCTGGGCTGGGACCGTGCCGTGTTCGCAGCTGCGCACCCAACACTCGCAGCCAGACCAGGTTTCCTCCCAAACAGATCTTGAGATAATTTCTTACTAAATAACAAAATAGCTTGAGCTGGTGTCTCTGAGGGCAGACTCTGAACAAAGGAACCTCTGGGCTTTTGTACCCTCACACTCTAAGGCAGCAAAGTCTGCAGGCTGTCGGCTCCTGGCCCCAAAGCTCCACCTGCAGCTCCCACTGCAGCTGCTCACTGAGACCCCTGCACTGGACATGCTGCTCAGTGAGAGCACTTGTCAGTGCCTAGCTAAAGGCAATCCAGGGGATGTCTCACTCCAGTACAAATGGTTTCCATGATGAGAACAGCTTAAAAAACTGGACAGCGCTGGTGACAAAGTCACTAGGTGTCCCAACTGATACTGGGGCAATTAAACCTCAAGCTGAAGAAAGCAAATTCTGACTAACGTACAGCATATTAAAATGTGAATATCATTATTCAGTATGTATTTCCAAAGAGGCCTTTAATGTTTTGCCCACTGGGTAGCAGGTCCAGAACTGCCTCCAACATTACCAGAAAATTGCAGCACACAAGGACTAATGAACCCTGGAAATGACCCTTGGGATCACAGAATGAAGTCCAAGGTCACATATAATAGACACAAATAAAAGCCCTACTTACAGCTTTTGTTTTGAGAACAGTAGTGGACCAGAATTTTCAGCTGGATTCTAAAGTCAAGGGAAAATGAAAAAACTCCTCTCTAGCTATGTGATTATGTTCTCTAGAAAAATTTGTATACAATGAGAATTAAGGTTGATGAAACCAAGACTTTTTTCCCTTGGTTTTTATTCCTGCAATCTTGAGTTCATGGTGTTTCTTATAGGAATGGTACCAAGGTATTCCCTTTGCTACTCCTCAGAGTAAGTAGTGAACTATATTTTTTGTATGCACTACATTAATGTTTAGTAGCTAAGTGGCAACAAAACCTGTGCTATAAAAGTTAATAAAAACACTAAAACAAATAGAATGTAAGAAAATTACATCCAGCAAAGCTGGTAGAAGGACTAAATAATATAAGCAGCAAAACTACACTGAAGAAAAAAATTGGAAAATAAAGATAAAAAAAAAAAAAAGAGAGAGAGGTTCTATAGAAGGAACTCTACCAGTCTCTGAAGGCAGGGAAGATGACTCACTGATCTAAATAAACACTGAAATCTGCTGATCTCCATGCAAAGCAAACACCTTCATTGGGATAACCTTCACTGTGCCCCACAACAGCACCTATTTTAACACTTGCAAATTTTCTAGCTTTCTTTTTCATACATAGTTTAGCTTTTTACTGAATGAGCGACTGCAGAAGTACAGTACTTTGCCTCAAAGTATTCTGCTCATCCCTCTCAAAAAAGAAAATCAATATTTTATAAATATGGTTTTAATACATTTATTATTACTTTCCTGTTCTACCTGCTATTTCACTCATATGCAAGGTCAGGGAATTTTTTGCTAGCTCAGGTGTTTTGCCCAGTGTCACTGACCATCTCACACCTCGGCATGCCACAATGGCCCAAGAAATCTGTGTCTGCAGCAGATTTTTACAGGAAAGGTCATGTCTACAATACTGAATTAGCCCCCAAATGCACACTGATTAAGCAGCCTTTGCTCCTCTCTTGCCCCTGACTGTCAACCCTGCTAATTAGTAAAATCAAGCCTCTAAGCTACCACACCTAATATGTTCTTCTCTTCCTTTTTCTGGGAAGGGCAAGGCAAGGAGTGACAGCTCACATGTGAGATAAAAACCAACAAGCAAACAAAAGAAATGACTTTTGTTCCCCTACAGATTCTTCTAAATGCTCTGATTTAACATCTATAAAGGCTGTACCTCTGAAGCCCCACAGAGGAAAAGAACAAGTGACAGCTCAAGTTTGATTGAGTGTGAAGTCAACTTGCACAAAGTTACTCCAAAGTTTTGCAGTGAGCCCTGAAATCCAAGATGCTGAAGGACACAGCTGCAGCTCCCTCAGTGTAGAGACTGACAGAGGCAACCATTTGTGCCGCTTAGCGAAACGTGGATGCGTTTGCTCAGACAGCAAGCGACCGAGTGGGTTTAACAAGCAGGATAATAGCTCAGGGTGTCATTTTGATCTGAATACATAATTAAAGGGGATCAAGAAAAGGCTCAGGTTTAGAAGTGGCCTGGAATATCTGCAGCCTAATTAGGATTGATTTTGCCAGTCACTGCTCAGAACGTGACTCATCTGCTTGCATTTGTTTCCAGTAAAACATGTCAGCTGCCTAGAAATCAGCATAGCTTCCACGGGCACTGCCCACCTAGAAAATGGTGTGGGTTCAAACCTGGCCTATGATGCTTAGATACAAATCCTATGGGCTGCTATCTTTTAGCTTTAGATTACTCACGACAAGTGCAATCAATAAGGCTTGTTAGCCTGAGGCTCAGAAGGGCTGCAGCTGTTTTTTCATCTTAGCCTGTACGTGTAATATGATAGGGCAGTGAGGGGGCACAGATGAAGTGGCTTGTTATTTATGACAATATCAATCAATGCACTCTATTGCTAAATGAATTAAGTAGCATTGCAATAACTGGTTTTTCTGCTGCAACTTTGGTTTTTAAAAATTGCACAGAAGAGTGATATTGATCTGCCTAAGTCTACTGCCATATTATTTCAGTTCTTTTGCAGTGGAATAGAGTCCCTTCTACCACTGCCGAAAAATTTATGTAACCATAAAACTAGATTCATCTAAAGACTCACAAAAGGATTTGAGCAGATTTAAGCCTTTGAAATTTAACGCTGGGATCCTAAACCTCTCAGGAAAACATCTGGTTAACCAAGGAGATTGACCATTGGACACAAAGGTTCCCCAGTTTCCTGCAGCCCTATTTCTCTGTATACAAAAGACAGATATTTTGCTGCTGCTTCTGCTAATGTTCTACCTCCTGAAGGTGGACCTACTAAACAGGCAGTGGTCCCTAATGCCAGCAGTGTCCTTGATGTCATTACAAATGGAAATAGCTGGGAAAGAATACAAGATAACAAGAAACAGACACCTTGGGAAGGAAACACCTGTGCTCATTTGGAAACGAAGGACTTGGGTTCAGCTCTGCATCTCATCCGAAGGAAGGCTCACCATGGAGCCATCATTTCTCTCATTATTTGCCACTAAGAGAAGAGTCATGTCATTCTGGCTCACTGGGCCAGAAGATCAGAAAACCACAGGGAACCTGAATGTGTCTCTGGGCCACAACCATCACCTTATCATGGGAATACCTCAGGAAATGAAGCATTTGGTATTGATCAGCTGCGCTTTCATCCCTGAGGGAGGTCCAAAGCATGTCAAGACCTAGAAGAATGACTCAAGGTAGCAAGAAGTATATGGCTGCACAGAGATAAATGCTGCAATTTCAGCTTGTAACCAGCTATAAGAACGTGGAAAAAGTTCAGTCTATTTGCCAAATCTGAACTACAGTGACCCCATTTATATAGACATGTGCTTGAAAGCTAGCAGGTATAATTGGGCCAGGAAGGCAGTGATTAGCATGTGACAAAGAAAGATATCTAATTGCATGATTTAAGACAAATTGATAACAGACAGGCCACAGCTCACTGTCTATGGCTGCTAGACATGTAGGACTGCCTGCACTGCTCCTTCATCTGTGACATTTTGTTTATCACTCTGCCTGCCGCTACCCAGACAAATAAACCCTCTGGGACCATTTGATGCTGTATTAGGCTTTGTGCTTGAATGCATAAGGGTCCCTAGAAGGCAGCAAGAGGATTCTAGTTACTTTGTTATCTTACAGACAAACAGCATCAAAATTGATACTCAGCTTAACATGGAATTCTGGTATAATATCCAGGAATTTAGCTGTTTACCTGGACGACCCTGAGTTACTCATTAGCATGCCTCTTTCTTTTCACTTCAAAGTCAATGGCATTTGTAGTTTTGGTAGGGTTTTTTGGGTTTGGGTTTGTTTTTTTTTTTTTTGTGAAGGGTAGAGGGCTTGGGACAAAATATTTTCTGGCTAAAGAGCTGCCAAAAACACAGTCAAGAATAAAATGGTTTCATAAGTAACAAGGGTTTTGAAAGCCATGAAATGAGATTATTTCCTTGAATGACAATATTAGAATGGAGACAACCAGGTAAAGGCTTTGGTGGGCATGAAAGCAAAAAAGCCTGAATCCCCCTAATTCAATCTGACCACTGAACATCCAGCAGATAAAATGAAGATAAAATGTAGAAAAGGTGTGTTTTGAAGTGCGAATCAGCTAATTTTTGATACCCACTGGAAGTATCTCCAAAAAGGAGATATAGATGGCTTCTGTGTGAGGGTTTAATTATTGTTAGTTTTTTGCTTTTTCTTTTTTTTTTTGGTTGCTTTTTTTTTTAAACCTGGAAGAACAAACAAGTATTGCAATCAATAATGAGGATACTGTTATTGTAGATCAGACTTTGATTTGGTGTATGCAGCTAAAGGAAATTTGCTTCCTTCCACTTCCCTTTTACAACCAACTGTATGAAGTAAAAGTCTGGAGTAATTCCAAGGGACTAAACCAATTATGATAAATAGCTAAATTTGTGAATATGTAGAATCAACTGATCATTGCATAATTACTTATACTCCCAAGGCTATGGTAAAAATGTGGCAGCAGAATCATCGTTATTTTCGTCACAGTAATTATAAATCATCATCGTTGCATTCTTGCAGATATGGCTGGATGAATGCCACCTGAAACTCTGCCTTCCCTCTGTGCCTCAGATTTGCTTCTCCACTGTCCTATGAATTTATTTTTGCACATATACACACAACCGCTCTGCATGTTTGACAATAACTCTTCAAACCTGCCTTAAATATCTTTGAGTCTTTAATTTCATAAGAATAATCCTTGCAGATCACCATCTCTGTTAACCTTTATAGTGATGTATGCATAACCACATGCACATATTTCTCAGGCTGGAATAGCCCACATATTTTACAGGGCTATAACCAAATAATGTCCATGGACATAACCCAGTGTGCATAAACATTGATACCACTATAAGCCTTCAAATACTAAGGCTAAGCACTAAATGCTGACCTCCAGCTTGGCAGAAGGAAAGAAAGAAAAAAGCAAAGTTAGGTGAAGGACAGAGTGAAATAAAGGCCTTATTTCATGGCAATGTGCTGCTTTAAAAATCAGACTGCAGATATGCATTTGCTTCTAATGACTCTGGTCATACACAAAAAGGTAGTCAAGAAGAAAGCCCCTCAAGATGAACAAATTGACAGAGAAACAGTTTTCTAGGGAGGAAAAAAAAAAAAAAGGAGAAAAAACAAGCCTCAGAGCAAATAAGACAACTAAGTAAGTAACTTTCAAGTTCAGCAAGTATGTAATTCCAAAGCCCCTGCTCTACAATATCTTATGCTGAGCACCTAATTACAGGTGTGGGATGAAATCCTGGCACCACTGGAAGTTTTATTACAGAGTTATGTAGAATCAACATTTCAGATTTCCTCATTTCTAAATTGCTATGCTTCATAGCTCATTCTGTAAATGTAAATGCATGAGTTAAGTGCCCATATGTTTGCCAGATCATGGGCTAAAACCTTCATTCAGATGAGTAGTTACTTCTACCTGAATAACCTCACAATTTTAGAAAGCACTGTTCAAAGTCAGCTACTATTTGCTTCAAGTAGAGGTAACAGGAAATGTCCCACTAAAAAGGAGGTATTAAGAACTTCCAGAATCTCTATAATTGTCTTTAGATCCTTTTCCCCTTGATTATTTCCACTGAGAAATTAAACATACCTCTGAATTCTATAAATAAAGGCTATCTAGGTTAATCTCTGCTATCCTCTTCACTATAATACATACTCCAGCTGGAGAAGCAACAAAAACAAAAGCAATCTATTGTGGCCCAGTCTAGTGGGAGAGAAGAGTAGTTAAGGGAAAAAGTAAAATGAGAGAAGAAAAAAAGAAAAAAGAAGGGAAATAATCTTAAGGATAAGGCATGAAGATGTTTTTTTCATTCCTGCAGTACTCAAAACTCCCTTTCTCCTGTGAGGGAATTCAGCCAACACATCCAGAAGCTACTAGACATGACCTCCATGGCCATCAGATTTCAAAGAGTCAGTTTCTCAGAGAGTGACTGTCTTTCCCTTTTTTTGTGCATATTTTCATGAGTCCCACAGGTTCTGCAGATAGTAAGATAGCAAAGCACATCAGAATGTTTTCTCCTTGCTATAGTATCTACACTTGAGATTTGCTGCCAACAAGGAGTTGCTACCTGCAAATGTGTCAATCACGAGCTATGTGACTGCGATACAAATCACAACTACTTGAAATTTTTGAAATCTTTCTGTAGGGATAGCCCTGGCTTTGGCTGACTGAACTTTGTAATGGTTTGTTGGGTGTAATTTGTCAACACTAAGTGCTCTCTACAAAATTCAGCTGCACACTTCAGCTGTCTGCACTGACGTAATAAGAAACTTGGGTTTTAACTCTGGGATCTAACTCTGCTTGAGACATTACAAAACCGTTCTCAACACTAAAACCAAGAGTTTTGACGTCCCTTTCAGAGGAAAGAAAACCAAGAAAAGGCTGCACATTTCAGTCTAATAATCTCAAACCTTCTTAAGCATAAATCAGTCATGGATTTGATAGTCTGCTTGTGAATTTGTAACAAGAAATAAGCAGAAGTTAGAAAGTGTAGATATTAGAATGCTCATGAAGGATCACATATTGGTTGTATATAAAAGCCTGAATACATACATCTGGAATACAAATTAAAAGCAAGGAAAACTACCCATTGTGAAGACACATAATGAACAAAGTGACAGATGCTTGAACAATGATTCCACTGCAAAACAATGTAGAAGCCATGATGTGGAAATCTCTCCTAAATCTCTACAGAATAGTTTTTTTCCAGAGACTGCTTTATGGGAACAATACCGATGTGTGCCCTCTTCCTTGGAGACAAAGTCTTTTCTCTGAAGTACTGTGTGATGCAAGGCAGTATTTGCAAGGTATCCTTCAAGAGCATGATCCTTAGTATCTGATCTCCAGACTAAAATCTCTCTCTATTAACTTACTGAGTAACAGATCACAGAAGGCTTCTCAGGAGACATGTTTTCAGTATTTTTCCTTTCCTTATCCTATTTAACTTTTTTTTAACTGAAGCCTAAATGAGAAAGCATCTGTTGAGCATATGGAATTTACAAGTATTACCATTAATGTATACTGCTAACATTAAGATTTTTCCACCAGGCACACACAAATTCTAACTGGCCTACAAACACTCTTGCTCTGAAGGACTCAGCAAGGAGAGATGAGTAACTGTGGACAGCTCTGTAGCGCAGCATGAGCATTTGTGCCCAGGGGAAAAAAGAGGTTCAGGTCTGACACAGAGGATGTAAAACACGCTCTAGATGTTTAAAAAGTCCCCCTGTGTCAGCAAACTGTATAATAGAAATACAAAATCTGGATCCAGAACGCAGACTGCAGTTTTCTTTTGATACTACAAGTAAACTCCTGCCCTGTAATCTTAAGAATCTCAGTTTTCCCCCAAAGCACCCAGAGAAAAGATTTGAAAGCATCAGCCAAAATTGGCTATCGTGCTAGTGCCAAAAGGACCTGCACCTCTTGCATCCATGGGGATTTATGGAAGGAGAGTGAATAGAATTGCTAGTCATTGCCATAATTACTTTAGTCTTTAAACAGTTCCCAAGCAAAAGGTGTAAATCTCTTTTGGATCTTTTGAATTTAATCCTAAATTAACTAAAACAAGTTTGGATGCTTTCTTGACTTTCTATCAAGACAAAGACTGTCCTGAGGCAACCATGACATGGATTTTAAAAGGGTAAGTCTAATTTCCAAATGGAAGTTATTGTAAATGAAATCATAACTTTCGCAAGCTGAACCTAAACTTGAAATACTCCAAGGCAAAATCTTTCCCTAATAATTTTCCACAAAGTCTAACAAACCTCATCTTGAGACAGCTAGAGAAGATTTGTCCATTCTTATCACTCATATGGGAGTCTCCATATTTAAAATTAAAATGTGGCTCACATTTAGTTTCTCTGAGCACAACAGCTGACTAGTTTTTATTTGAGTCAAATCTCATCTCTCCTTCAAGCTGTAAAGGTGTCTATATATGGAACCTCTCATCATTTTCCAGAACTGCATTTGTACTCTCAACTCTCAATATAGAAGAATATTTATTCCCTGAAGGGTAAAAGTCCTTCAAGTACTGCTGTGTCAGGATTTACTCTTTACTTTGGTTTGCTGAAGTTCATTTTCATGTTTGATTACTAACCCCACAAATGTTAACTAACTCCTGTAGAGTAGGTGTAGGCAGCTCCCAAAAGTGTCAGAAATACATAAAAATCAGTTACATTAAATTTCAAAGGAACGTGGACAGTTCTATTCATTCCACAGATAAATTTTGTTCTTACTTATTTGCACCTCAAGGGATCTTCTAAGGACTTCTATCTTTCTCTATTCCCTGAGAAACAGCTTAGAGAGTAAAAAATACAATTGGTATAATAACCTTCAAGATTAATGATTATAAATCATTTTTGTTTTGAAAGTTCCCATGCACTAAAATTTGGGAGTCACTGAAAGATGTAAAATATGCACTACACATCTGGAAAGGCAATATATTAAAAGAGGTCCTTCATAACAAGAACAATAACTGAGTATTTTTTTAAATAGCACTATTTTCACTAATTGTTCTTTGTTTTCTAACTAGGGAAAAGATCTAATAAAATATATTAAATATTTATATTTTTTCTATAATAATCATTAGAGAAACACTGTTTCCACACTTGGAATAGCCCAGTACAGGCATGGACAGTTAAAAAATAATAAATCTCATAAAATTAATTTCTTAATGAAAATGAAAACAAATAATTTTAAAGTTGTTTATGCAAGATTAAAAGTCCCAGTCCCTTCACCCTAAAAAAGTAAATCCATATTAGCTGAAATGACTAGGAGTTTGGGAGGAAGGAATTCTGCAAAGATCCTCTTTCCAGCATTGTAAAGATGATGTCACTACAGAATTTCTTGGTTTACATAAAAGCAAGAAAATATTACTTATCAGACAATTCTAATTGTGTGACTAGACCTTTTTTTTTTTTTTTACTATATAACAAGGTCACCTTGGCTTACACAACAGTTAAGAAAAAAAAAAGCAAAAAAAAGGCATTGGCACCTGAGTTCATTCAAGGAAGAACATTTCATTATCCTTACAGTTTGGGGATTCCTGATGGGAAAGGGCCCCAGGGACAGAAGCAGGCTCCCAATCAGACCATAAAGGAGCAATGCAGCAGAATTTCCACACAACCAAATAGCCTAAGAAAATTAAAGTTTTAATAAATCAGGGTCCTCCCCATAAATCATCTGGACCTATCTGTTTTTCCATCTTCCCATTCCTGCACCGCTACTATGCAAAGATCCAATCTTAGAGCTGAAAAAAAGTTTCTGTGAAAACAGCGCTTTTTCAAGAAAGTACCTCAGAAACAATTTGTAGGGGCCTCTCTGCAGCTGATGGGTGTCTAACAGCAGGAAACACTGGGTACATTGACCCAAGGTGGAATACAAATCTGCTAACCAAGGAGAAAAGAAGAGGATGAGCAGAAATGAAAGACCCTTGGTTTCTGCTGCTGCTGACTGCAGAGGTAATGAAACTGTTCTTTATTCCATCTTAGATACTGAAGCTCTGGTCACTGACTACAGCTCTCTACCTCTCCATCTGTCTCTGTCTCCCCTCATCTCCATTCCTCTCCTTTCTCCTCTTTCCAATCAGTTTGCAAGTGTCTCTCATCACTAAACCTGGTGTCTACATAAGATCACACCCCTCTGCCAGTCCTGGAGGGGTTAGAAATGATTGTTCATTGCTTGCCTCTCTCTCTCATGTACCATTTCCACTAGCCACAAGCAATAGGTTTCTATTTCTCTGCTCATGAGCTCCTCACTACAGGATTAATCCAACATTTAGAAAGGGCTCAGAGCAAAATCAGTACAACCTTGTAACAGCCACTGAAGACCTGAACACTACAACTCAAACCAGTTTATTTATTTGGATTAATCTAATCTAAGAGTGAATCAGTAGAAGTGAAGTGACACACTTTTTAGCAGCAGGAAATTTGTCTTATTTTACAGTACATAACAGTACAATAAGAGTACTCTTGTTAGTTGGTTCCCCACAAAAGAAATGGTTTTTCAGACAGCTAGAGCCACTCATTTGTTCCAAAAATGCACCAAACTGCAAAGAAACTCACTGAGCTCTGCAGGCATGTGGATTACATAACTATTTGTTCCATATTTATTCAGAATTTTTAAAGGTGTCTATTTAAGCCTTCAAATGCCATGGAACATAATTTGCAAACAAAAATAATGAAACTTGGTCTACTGATGTACAAGAGTTGCTGGCCAAACTCCACCATCTAAGAGGAAATTTCCCCTATTTTCCACATTCAACATCCTAGCATGCCACAAACAAGTAGATGCCTGGAGGGGAAACAACAGCTTTCTGGCTGTGGCAGACAAAACTGCTGGAGATGATTGGAAGACACTTATGTTTTGGGACCAGACATCACCAACCAGAGCCATTCCTACCACTCTTCCCATTCCAATCCATTAGGGCCAACCTTATGGAGTCACACCCTATAGCTGCTAGCACAAAATTAGCAGAGACAAGATAACTGAGAATATCCAGGATCTAGGAATGAAAAATTAGAGAACATTTCTCAGCCTTCCTGTGTGAAATGGTTACAGAAAAGATGCATTTCAGGCAATTTGCAAAGGCATAAGACTGGGAAGTCAGTAACAACAGCATAAACTGTCAATAACCACGTTTCTTGCAATTTTTTCTGGGTCAGAGTGAATTACTGCCAAACACCATGCACAGAGAATTCCTGAGGACACTGCTGATGGATAACATGTTAATATCAGCATGAAATTATCCAGACTCCACCTTAATATTCCTTTACAGTTAACCAACAATAAAAGCACATTGTAAGGTCATGGAATTCATACAAAATTCAGTTAGCTTAAGGCTAACTCCAGCATCTCAACAGTAAAGAGTTATTTGAAATCTAAGTATATCCATTTTATTCAGACATAAATCCATACAGAGTGCACTTGACAAAAACAGATATACTGACAGTTTGAATAATCCTCCCAACAGAAGAACTGCCCTGGCAATACCAAGAAAGACAGATTTCCTGAGAATGTACTCAGGAGGCCACATTTGCAGTCAGCTCAGTGTGTAAAACCAGAATTAGAAGCAAATTAGTAACATCCAAACAGCATCTCAGAATCAAGCAGTCTTAAATCTGAACAGTCCTAATTACAACAAAGGGATAATGGTAGCCTCTTCAAAATCTGTAATAACATAGCAATGAAAACTTCTGGAAAACCTTGCTTCCCTGCAGCAAGAATGAATTGCTTTCTTCATTCCTACTTGAAAGTAGCAATTGGCTTTTTGTTTCTTCTTTTTCTTTTCTTAGAGCAAAGGTGGAAAAGGAAATAATCCATAGATACTTACTGCTTAACACTTATTTGACTGGCAATAATTACAGTGCATAAAGGAGTTTAAATATATCTTAATACTAGTATAGGAGGAAGCATTATAACAAGACATGCAAAAACTCATTCTCTAACCCAAGCAAACAATGTGGGACTTCTCATTGCTACATGTGGAAATTTGCTCTGGTCTTGCTTGGAGGGTGTTAGGACTAGGAGCTAAAAGATGCTTTAGAATAAATTAGCACAATTATAAATCTGACAAGAAGATTAATATTCTAACTATGTTCACAATAATTAACTCACCAAAACAGTTCCAGAGTCATTATCCAGTTAGGGTGGAATGGGAAAGTTTACAGCACCCCTGTAGATTTATAAGCCAATTAAGGGTGACCCTCCTCTAGACTTCATTAGAAAAGCCTCTGGTTCAGCAAAAGCTCACACGTGCAAGTAAGAAGTTTCCCAGTGAAAGGGAATGCAAGGGATCTTTATCACCTCTATTAAAACACTTTTCCTGCTCCCCTGGAAATTACACATTCCTAATGCATCCTCAGCCTCCTGCCAACCCTCCAGGCCTCACACAGCATCCTCACACCTGCAAGAAGCACGACACCACCGGGGCACTGCTGTGGGAGGGGAGCTCTGCTTTATTCCCTGCATGACCAAGGGGTCATGGGCCAACACTAGAGGAGCACTTCAGATCTTCTGATGCAGCTCTGGGGTTAGGGCTCACAGCCCCTGTCCCACCCAGAGCCACCTTCTGCCTTCCATGCGCAGTGGACAGCAGCTTTATCAGAACGTTCACCAGCCAAGTGAGTTGATACCAGCTGGCCATTGCTAACCAGCTCACTCTTGCTCAATGTGCATGGGACTGCACGGAGGGTGAACTATCTCTGGGCCATCTCTGCCATTTTCCTCTTGATTGCCTTTCTGCACAGATTCATTGTTCTAATATAAAAGCCTTCTCTGCCACTGTCAGAGGAGTCTGCCTTTATCTCCAATTCCACAAGCTCTCCTTCTCCTTTCAAAACTCTGTATAAAGAACATCTCTTTTCTCCTTTTGTTGCATGCATCTATGCCTGTTTCATCTCTTCCTTTGTGCCTTCCTGCATAATTGTGTTTTTCAGCTTTGTAAAGTATTTTTCAATATAGATAGCATAAAAATTGCAATCTAAAATGAAATAGCATTATATCACAACCCACACTTTTTTTCCCAGTAAAATACACAATTTGGACTGACTCAAGCTGCGATGTATATGCAGGTAAAGCAAATGCTGAATTATTCAACACTTAAAAACACTGAAAAATCATTTACTTGTTGCAAGCAATAAGATTTATGTTTTATGTCTCCCAATCAATAGCTAGTGTGTCCACACATAGCTGATTTATCCATGTTGAAAATATAATTATAAGTCTAGTTTGCTCTGAACCAGAGAGTCCTTTTGTAACAAGATTATTTAAATACAAATGGGGTTGGAAAATTAGTTTTAAATGGCTAATCTGTCTTGTCTTCAACTCCAGCTGCAGAATTTACTAACATCATAAACACAGGCTGAGTGAAAACTTAAAAGGTTTTCTGATTCTCCCTGCGATCTGTGTATGCAGTCCTCATTAACAGGGAAGTTGATGGGAGCTGTATGCAAGCTGGGAGAGGAGGATAATAAGCCTTGTAATCTCTATAAAGAGAGGGGGACTTTTACTGGTGATATGTCATATATGCTGGTGTGCAAACATCTGTCATATTGGCAGCCCAATAAAGAATTTATGTGCCCAGGTCTCCAGTGCACTGCAGAACATCTCTGCCATATGGGTGGACCAAACTTATACCCACAACAACTCCTCAGAGCATCAGAGCACTTGCAATAGGGACCATTAGACATTCTTGGGATCATTAAGAAAAGTTTCATCTGGACAGATTTACTTAGGGATTATTGAAGGCCCTGCTGCCTTCCTGCTGTTCCTACCACCTGTGGTCAATGGCTCCATGATATGCAGCAGGGAAAGGCTGGGCCTGTGCATGCTCCTCCAAGAGAGCCCTGCAGTGTCACCAACTGGGAACACACCATGGCTTTCTCTCTGAATCATGCACATAGGCTGGGAGAAAATGCAGATCAAATCTGACTTGGCTTGAGTAGAAATTAAGGATTGGTATCTTGCCACCTCACCCGTGTTTCCTCTTCCTGACAGAGGAAACTACTGCCTTAAATCCCTCTTTGACAGACCATCCCACCCACCCCGAAAAAAAAAAAAAGGAAAATGCTGTGTTTAGCTGTTAATTTTCTTCATACCAGTGTAATTGGTATGGGGATCTGGTTTTGGTTTATGCTGGAAACAGTCTTGATAACTGAGGGATGTTTTTATTCCTGTTGAGCAAAAAACACCACTGAACCAAAGCCAGCACAGGTAGAGATTCCCAAGTCTGGAATTCCCACGCTTGTGACAGATTGGTATAGTGTACACTGCCACAGATTGTGACAGTGGAGGCTACCCTGGGGGGCAGCTTTCCCAGCACTGTGAAATGCTCCACTACCTTAAGTCAAGGGCAAGGGTTCTTTCCTAGGGGTGTGCAATGCAGAACTTCCCTTACAGCTATTCAAGAGCCAGACGCTCAGGACAAGCACCATGTTGTGCTTGTCCTCATTTCATCCAAGGGTCTGAAAAAACCTTTAACATTCAGCTGGACAGCACACTTCTATGTTTCTTCTTAGTTAGAAAAAACCCTAAGGAAAGGATAGCTGCCAATAAAAGAGGAACACTGCATAATTTGAAATTATAATTCTATACATGCTTCTGAAAGCCTCTTTGGCTTTCCTCTTTGTGCTCTGAATGGCTCTCTAGACCTAATTTAATTCAGTGAAGAAAATCCAAAAGTGCCAGGAAAAAAATTCAACTTTTTCTTTAGTTAGAATAAAAATTGTACAGAAGGAATTCTTGATCTTCATTAATTCCATGGGTAGGCATACAAGCTCCTAAGTGCTAATGAGACTTGCCAGTTCAGGTGGACTAAAGTGTCTAATGAAATGTCAAATGAGCCCACTTTGGATTTACATTATCAGATATTTCCTCCAGGAAAGTTTGGTGAAGCATCCTAACAAACCCTTCAAGCCCTCTGGGAACACAGAGCAAATGGTTCTTCTGGACTGGAATTACATTACTGGCTCACTTGGTCAGTGTGACTCCTAAAACCTAAGGTAATGGGAAAATTATCCAAATCCTTTGTTTCCTTTTCCACACCCAAAGTCTATTTCATTTTTCCTCAATTATATAGAAATTTATGCTCTGTAGTCTATGGTGGTTTCCATTAGAAACACGTACAAAAATTATCTCTCCAGAAAATAAGGATTCAGGTCTGTGGAGGCTTTGGAAGTTGCGTCAGTTTCTGCCCTGAATCAACTTCGTGCCTGATCACTCTAGTAAAACAAGAGAGCCCAAGTCGCTCATAAATCCTAATTCACTGTTAAATGCCTGCTAGGCTTGTTCTTATTCTCATGTGCAATATTAGGTGCCAGGTAAGAAACTCATAAATTGAATCCCCAGGGCGTTAAGATCTGTTGTGGTAAATTCTATTTGTTGTCTTTTCAAGTTTCCCTTTAAGAAGAAAAATTTAGAAAAGAAAAGGTGTTTCCAGAAAGAAAAGGACTGCAAAGTTTGACATGTAGTAAAAAAATTAATTTGTCCTAATACAAAATTTTAACAAGCCACATAATATTTTCAGGCAAAGAAACACTTAACTGACACCAAGTATGTAAAAATTTCTCAGTATTTCAGATTCCCAGGGGTGGAAGTCAAGAGACAGATTAAATGAACGCTATATTCAGTCCAAATTCCACTGCTTTTAAATATATAGATATAAAATATATATAAATACAGTATATACCTATATATACACGCACATATATATAATACATATACATATTTTATATATTTTTATACATATATGTAAGTATCAGAGCAAAGACAGCCTAACATGACATTTTAAGTGACAGGTGAAGCACTTGACAACTTTTATGACCATGTTAGGACCAAAGTTGCTGTTCTAAGGGAAGAAGGATTTCATTAGCTTTCCCTGAATCAAGCCATGATAAAGCAAAGTGATGATACAACAGATTTTAGATGCACAGAATTTCACCTCCCTGTATATGCATCTCCACTGCCACCACACACTTGGGGAAAAATTAAGCAGCCCTTCTCCCCTCTTCCTGCTGTACCCCAGCTCCCACCACTCACAGTCATTATGTTCTGGAAGCAAAATCTGCTTTTGTGACACAGCCTTTAAGCATATTATCAACCAAAGACAAAACATAAGTGTACGTGGTTACCCGTAACACACTCCCCTTTATTTTCATGAAGAATCTGTTTCTTTTAACACCACATATTTTCATGCTACCAGGGCTATTGATGCACAGAATTACACCACATAGCATGGGGAGAATCCCCCCATTTTTCCCCATTCACTAGCAATTGACATTTTCTGTACAAAAACAAAAAAAGCTTGTAAACTTTTCCATCCACACCTGTGGTGCCACTGCTGCCCCCAAGCCCTCCTACCAACAACACCTGGCACAGCCACACACTGAACCTGTGACACAGCAATGGTAAAGTCTGCATTAAAGTACTAGAAAAAGCCTTGATCACTTTTAGTGTGTCTCCTAAATCATCCCACAACCCATGCTGCATCTCCAGCCTTCTCCAGCTGAGGAGCAATTTACCACCCATCTTCCTCAGCATGATCTCTCTTGTTCTGGCCAAACACGTATAAGGCATTGAATTAATTTTCATCTTTCCTGGAGAAAGCACGGAGGTGATTAGCCCCATTTACCTTGGTGTGCCTGAATCAGAGCCAACCAGGCACAAAAGCACACAGGTCATTTTAAGTGCCCTGATCATCCTCATAGTCTGAAAAGCAATGTACTCCTGAGGGCCTAAACTTGTATTACACAGACAGTCGGTGACATGACCCATTTAGATCAAACACCCCGTGGAGTCGCTCAGGTCTGCTCTCACCACTGCAGCACTCCTCGGATGTGAAACCAGAGCTGCTTCTCCAAACACCCAAATGAGCCTGAACCAGAAAGCTCTGGGGCCAAAGGCACTGTCAGTTCAGACCTACCCAGACGGCGTCGTCCTGTCTGTACTGCTTCCAGTTGCGGCCGGTGTCGCTGAACATGAGCGCGTAGGCGGTCACCCAGTCCGAGCTGCCGTACCTGCCCTGCGTGGCCACTGCCACAATCTCCACTCTGTCTCCCAGATCCACCTGCAGCCACTGCTGCTCATTGGACTGCAGCGGGGACCAGCCACCAGCTCCTGAAAGATTGGATGAGGAGAATTTAGATGATAATGACAGCACAAAAAAAAATTATGCTTGATAAAGAACCGTTAAATTATTTCAGGTCGTCAGAGAGGAGTCTACTTGAGCATGCGGCTGTTTTTTCATATTTTAGTATTAGGAAATACATTACATGAGGCATGCTTCCATCAGGTTATCTCCATTAACCTAAAGCTCATAAGGAACTTTGAATTTCTAAGACATTTAGAAGAAATTTATTATTTTTCAGCTGTACAAACATCAGTGAGGTTGGCACACAAAAAAAACCCTCTGAAATATCGTATCTATTCCCTCCTTGCAGTTCTGGAATGGGAATTTGTAACTTGCAGTTTGCTTTGATATTTTCCTTTTTGCTGTGTTCTGAAAGAAATGCAAAGTGTTAGTTATTTTTATTTGAGCCCTATTAAGTATTTGAAAAAATTGTTTAATTACAGCTTATAAATGCATTTCAGATAATTTGTTGTAAAGCTAGAAACTATTTGATTGAACAACTAAAAGGACTGCCTTCACACTGGAAAGCAGGCTGTCTCTGACATGAGCTTCTAATTCACACTTGTCCTTTAAAAGTTATGATTTGCACTATCCCTTGAATTCCTTCATTGGTTAAACAGGCTTGTGGTAACACCAAGCCAATGAAACAGAACTGCAACCACTGCTTGCATTTTACCACTTTGCTCACTACAATAAATGGAATATTATGATTAAAAAGAAAACCATTCCAGACTGGAAAATATTATTTTATAGTCTCCTGCTTTCTTTTACATCCTAAAATTACAGGCTATGTTTATTTTCCTTTAACTTGTTTCTTCTTGCACACATTTATTCTCTGCATACACCCGGTGTTCCATTCAGCCTCACCAATAAGCAACCAATGCAGCTATGAAGAACACAAGCCATCAACCAAGTAGCCAAGACAGCAAATTTTGAGACTGCCACTGCTTCTGCCACCCAACACTTTTTTGTTTTGTCATTATTAATGAAGTATGGAAAAGCACTCCAGTATGACTAGAGTGAATACAATCACATTGGGAATAAAACTGAACATATCTGCCTCAAAGTTGCTGCATGAAAAGTTTATTGAAGTGAATAGAGTTGAAAGATTAATAAATGTGGTTTCTGTCAATGAACTCAATTTCAATAACTCTGCACTTCTACAAACATTTTTTTTCCTGGATGGTATTGTACTTTCCAACCCACAACTGAAATCCCTTTGTCTTAGAGTAGGTGTTAAAACTGTCATTATTGACAATTTATTAATACAGGATTTATCTGAACTCCTGAAACAGAACCATATCTATTCCTTACCTGTATTGTTCCTGCTCCCCTGGATGACTCAGCCTCCATTCTTCTACAAGAACTCTCCAGGGAAAAGTTTGCAACCAAACCAACATATACTGCTTCTTAGTGCCATGATTTACCCTCTTCAATCACAACAGAATCACTGATTATTTTACCTGCCTTCATCATCACTGATTATTTTACCTGCCTTAAATAGAATACTGTGTCCTATGAGTACACCATGAAACACTTAATGAGAATACTAGGAATTTCATCACTGATTTCTTCTTCGACTACTTTATAGCTAACTCCATACCTATATGTAGCTTATATAATACTTCCTCTTAAAAGTCCTAACAAGCTTAATTCCCACACCACCAATTTCTATTTTGATTTTTTAAGTGCCATATAGAAAGTTTGTTGTCTACCTTTAAGGTACAAACTACAGATTTCTCCTACACACAATTGTGACTATTGCACACAGGAACCAAGGGCAAGCTTCCTTTGGATTGTAATATCCAGTATCTAAAATAGACTGAACACAGTAGTTGCTGCCTTTTTTTTTTTTCCCCAGTTTTATTCCAGGAACTGATATAAAAATCTGCTTCAGAAGTTCTGGCAAAGTTGTTCCATTCATGACTCAAAAGAGCCTACTCTAGATGTTTTCAGCAGATATTAAAAGAAAGTTGGCATTTTCATCTTTCCTTCATTCAACATAGAGAATGACAACTAGATGAAAGAAAATAACATATAACAAAAATATTTGGTGAGTTTTCCATTAAAAACACAAAAACTTTGCTTTCTATGTTCTAGTTTATACAAAAATTCTTAAGCCAAGCCTGTTAGCACAGATGCTTCCCAGCAGTATGTCAAACATCATAACTAAATATCTACTTTATGCTTTCTCCCTTCTGCTGCTAGAAGTGGCAGGAATGTGATATGCTTTCAACAAAAGTGTTTGGCTTTACTGTGCACTGCTATTTTCCAGCTTGAGCACAACACCACAGGCTTCTAATTTTGAAGTCAAACAAATGATACACACTGAACAGAAATTTGGGAGATCTGTGCTGAGCTTGAGCCCTAAAATCATAGATTGCATGGTATCTCTGAACTGCATCTCTCTTTACATGACAAGCACATTTATCTGCTGGGAATGTCACTCTTTAGATGCAAGCACTGCAGACACAGCACTGCCACCTGCTTGTAGCATCACCTCTCCAAAGCTGGTCCTCCAAGAAAGATCAGTTACAGGCCATGCCTTCACAGAACAGCAGCTGCTTCATACATTTTTTTTTCCTGTGGAGAAGCAAGCCCACTGTGTTTCCCCTCTCCCAAACCCTCCACCATTACCATTTCCACAGGTGGACAGTAATTATGCTGCTGGTAAGAATGGCAGCTAAAATCCCAGCAACAGCAAAGCTGCATTGGCTGCATGACTGAGGGCAGAACTGAAGCTTTTCCCACTGGGCCTCTCTCAATTCTGCTAATAAAGCAAACATGTAGCTTCTGCTTGCTTCTGTGGTTATCCCAAATCCTCACCAAATACTGCTGTGAGTGCCAAAAATCAATAAATGTTCTTTTTCCTCCACATTTACTCTGTCATACAGAGCAGGTGGCACAAGGGATACTGGCACTTTCCAGCACAGTCTGTGTCTGCACACTTCTTTTATGCACATCGTTCCCAATCGTGTGTCAACAACCCATCCTGTACTTTTTTTAGTAAGTACCAAAAAAGCACAACCAAAGCAGAGCAACTATTTAGAGCCCTTTGCTCCTCTACCCACCTTGATGCTTGCCCTGTGGACTGTTTGCCAGCACAGGCCCAAGACAAAGGACAAGAAGGCTCTAATGGACAACAACACAGGCTACTGAAGACACAACTTACAGGACATCAAGTCCTCTGAACAGATTCAAGCATAACCCAACGTCTTTTTCCTGAAATTGGGCACAAACATATTGAAGAGGACAATTTTTTTAATTGTGGCATAAACACAAACCAGACAAAAATTTGGCTTTGATTATGCCCATCAGATCTGCACACATGTTTTAGGTGTGTTAAGATGTTACATTGAAAACGAGAGAGACAGGAATCTCAAAATCTCCCTTTCTGCACACCAGTTCCCACTGGCATTAACAGGATTCTGCATATTGTGCTACACCATCATTCCTCACAGCTCACACATTTCACATCTTCTGGGGATCATTTCAAAGGAGGCATTCAACATGGTATGCTATGGGGAAAATACCCCAGCAGAGAAACAATACCACAGGAATCTGACATATTGTTCATATTCTCCATGGCAACAAATCATAATGTTAGAAAAATGTGGAGAGCAAGGATCTGATGGTTTCTCAGTTGGAGACCCATATGACTCCAAGAAATATGATCAAATACTTTTGTTTCTTTTTCAGACTGTTTGTACATTTTGCCATAGTTGTTTCAAAAATTGCATTTAAGCCCAGTGTTACACAGTCAATGCTTTTTGATGTTCCCCAGGGCTGCTCAGGATGCCCATACTTATTTGTAGTTGATTATTACAAAGCAAAGGGAATTATTATTTCCACCCTACCTGCCTTACAAAGAGCTCAAATAGCTTTATATACAGTATATATTACTAAAAACTCCTGGACTTCCCACTGCAACTAAGTGCTTCCCTGCTGCAGAATTTTACTTTAATGCCCAGAACAAACACTTTCTGGCCATAAAATAAATTCTTTTCTATACTATAGATGCTTTATTTTCTCATACATAATTGCATATACTGACTACTCAGGCTGAGAGCTAATAGGAACTGAAAAATCATAGGTGATACAGTCATACTGTAGCAATTTTCTTATTATTTTTCATTATTTATTTACTGTATGCAAAGAAGCTGATAAATCCCTCTTGTGGGAAAATAATATATTTCATACCTCAGAATCTTATTTATCAGAATTATACTAGCTCTTTAGCATTACCAGTACAGATTTATCACCATCTTAATTAAGTATTTTCAGCTGTTCACACAAAGCTTTACTCATGGGTACTTTGTGTGTTTGTTTTTCTAAATGGCATATTCCACTACTGCAGGCCTTTTTTTTTTAAACAGCCTTTTACTTATTGTTATCTATTACTGAATAAGCTTGATGAATTAGAACTTTCTGTCAATAAAGGACTGGGTTGTGCTTTATAAATTCATCTTCACTTGTTGCATTCACGTTTATATTTATAAATATATTCATCTGGCTTTCTACTCAGAGGCTCTGTTCCTTGCAGCACTGTCTTATCAATTACAAGCAAAGCTAAGCCAATTCATCAAAATATTCAACACTATCAGAAAGCTAAAGACCAGTCCTTGTTAAGAAATATTATTTCCTGCAAAGATATCTCCTATTTGCATTCAAGTATCAGTCCAAGAAAGTTTCTACAGCCACCATCTCCCACTGCTTGATCCTCCAACCCAAGCTTAGGCACTGCTCTGGTAAGAGTAGACTTAGTTCTCTTCACAGGATCTGTACAGGGCTAATTGTGCTGGAAACAGTGTTGATAATTCAGAGATGTTTCTGTTTTTGCAGAGAATCGTTTACACACAGGCCAAGGCCTTTTTTGCTCCTCACAGACCATCACTAGTGAGGAGAGTGGGGTAAGCAAAATTTCGGATTGAACACAACAAGGACAGCTGACCCCAGCTGACCACAGGGAGATCCCATTCCATAGGACATCATGCATAACTTACAGCTGGGGGATGCAGGAGGAGGAAAAGGGATGTTCAGAGTGATGGCTTCACTTTTACTCTTGTGATTCTCTGCCCCATCCCACCAGGGGCAGCGAGTGGCTAGGCAGGGCTGAGTTGCTGGGGTTTGTCCAGGACATGTGCCCAACATGGCCCTCATAGGGTTCAAGATAATTGCAGATTTGATTGGAATGTACTAGAATGCATTTACAGCTGTTACTGCTGGTTAGCTATTAATCAGCAGCTTCTGTGTTTGCCATGAGGCTTGCTTCCCTTACTGCTTATTAGAGTCTACTGCTCATTAGTAGCTACTTTTTGCTTTTGCTGCTTGCTGTACTGCTTATCATCTGACTGCTGGGCCTGGCAACATTCTGATAACAGCAGTCCCATGCTCCTGACACTTCTTTAACGGCCAAGCAACTCCTTATCATTGGTGCAAAGCATATAAGAGAGAGCCCTTTACTGTCTTTCTATAGATTTATCAAATGGTGTTTAATTAAAACACACTTCAGGGATGTTTAAGAATGAAAATTCTGATTTATTTTCAATTAAAACCTTTTTTGTAGTAGTGTTCTTTCTAGTGTTTCCTAAAATGAAATTCATATGTAATATGATAATACAGGGCTTTCCACTTTTAGAAGCTCTACCTTGGAAGATGAGAGCTGACAACCTGAATTTACAACAGGATGTCAAATGATGCCCTAAATACTGCCAGCTTCTCCTTTCTGGTACTATGCTTCATATTCCCAGTTCCACCTGGTGTGTGAACTCATTACCTGGACCTCAAACATTCTTGACGGCAAATGTCAGAAAAGTTGTTTTTCACATTCACAATTTCTGCAGGGTTGTGTAATCATTGAATTCCACTTGAATTTTATACCTCGTTGCTATTGTCTTCAACACATTTTAGAATAGGGTCTCAAACCTAGCAACCTTTAAACTCTTAAAATATGGGAACTCACCCAAAGCAAAAATATTCCTTGATATCTCTACAAGAGAAGTGGAGTTCTTTACAATTAATAGAAGCTTTCTATAATAAAGGAGGAAATAGCTCCTACATAGCACACTCTCAGGAGCATAAATAAACAGCTCTATTCAGCTTGGCTCTGAATGCACTGCATACAAACAGCATAGAAAGATATTCTTTGTAAAAGTGATTAAAACAAATAGTTTAGGCATTTCATATTTCAACCTTACCATCTCGTCTGTTGAGTTTTGCAAAGCTGGGACTGTGAGTACTGAAGAGCTCAGAGGAACTGGTAAGGGCAGCTGAAGGTAAGGGAGATACCAATGCATCATCACAATTATCTGAAAAGAAAAACAAAAAAACAAAACGTACAGAGGTCATCATATGAGCAACACATATGCCTACTTGTGCTATCTCCAGGTGGTGTTTTTTCTACTTAGTAAACAGAGAGTGGACACACAGCAGCACACTTGTGCTTGAATTCACATGTGAGAACTGAAATTAACCCTCCAGAATGTCCCAGTCTGGTGGGACAACAACCACATGGGAGCTGCTTTTAAGACATCGAAGGCTTGAAAAACTGGAAAATGCTGTGCTTTCAGTGAATGAGATTTGATTGTCTACCCTGCAGTTAAAAGAGGGCATTGACTCTTGTTGCAAAAGGCACTGGAAGAGTGCAGTAATGCCCTGGCAGCCCTTAGAGAACACCCCGGGTGCTGTGTGTCCAGTATAGTTTTTCCACAGAACAGGTATGTAACGTAGGAATTACAACTTCATATTTCTGTGTGGAAGTGACACACAGGAACATGCCGCGGGGGCTTTTGCAACATGTAAAAGTGTATCCCATGCTTCACAGGTGTCTCAGGGTGCACTAAAATCTCAAAACCTGAATACCTCCATCATTTCTTCCCCAAGCTCACACAAACATGCGGGGCCAAATTAGTTTCTCCCCTCTTTCTTTCACAACTGCTTCTGAGGACAGATGGGCTATGCTAATACTCAAATGGAATTTTTGAGCCCATAATGTTTGAACAGGGACAGAATTAAATAAAGTAAATTTTCTCATTACAATGCTGTCACATAAACACTCAAGAACATAATCTGGGGTTTCAGTAGGGAATAATAGTAATAAAAAAACCCTCTCATTTTTAATTGAATCTCCCATGGAGCAAACATGGACCTAATTACTGGAAAAGGCCTGCAGGTCACCAGGATCTCAGGCCACCACAGCGTTCTTGCACTCAGAGAGTAAATATGCAGTTTACAAGGATTGGGAGGAGGGGGAGAAGGAAAGGCTACAAAAGACAATAAAAGCAAAACTTGCTTGATAGTTATGAAAATGAATTTAGATTATTCTAAACCTAAGTAATACTTTTTCATATTGAGACAGATTACATTAAAATATTTCTCATCCCTTTCTACAATGACTCTCTAGAACAACCCAGATACTTTTGCAATCAAAATCCAGCTCTATATGAAGGAAAATAAGTGCAATCAATATAATTTATATCAGTGCATTGAATGATGGATCTCAAAAACCAAACTTCTATCCAAAAACCCTTCTATCTCTTTGATTCCCAAGAGCAAAAAGGCCTAGCAAGATCTGCAAGATAGATACGTTAGGGACAAGTCTGCACTGATGTTGTAGCCACGAGGATAATTAGCTAACAAAACAAGTATCATGGTCCTGAGCAGATTCCCTATGACTTACACCCTTCGAATCTCAAAGAGTGTAGGGCTTGAGGTCTCCTGGTACACCATGAGATCAGGCCATAACTGTTCTATTCAGACTTAAAAAATCCCAAACAAAACACCTGCAAATTGAGGGTCTTAAATTCACTGTCACTCATGACCTGAACAGAGATTTAAATAAAGATTGGAAATGGTGAGTTCATGAGGACACTGAATTCATCCAGACTCCTTCATTCTATAAAACCAGCAGAGGGGTTGGGAACCTCTCAAAAGAAAGTCTAAAATCCTGGTGGACAGATCTACAGGACTATTCAGCAACACTTAAAACATGAGGCTGAAAATAACCAAATGCAGAGATTTCACTTTAAACACTGTGTAGATTGCTGGCTCTCTTCAGCTCCCTGTGGTTGCTCCTGGGCCACAAGAGAACCCAGCACATCAATCAGCCTGTGATTCCATTTGTCCACCACTGCTCCCCAAAGGTAGGACTGGATACCTATGGGACACCAAGTATCTCAGCATCACAGCAAGAGGAAACCATTTCAGAGCAACACCTTTAAGGTTTTCCCTGGGACCTCTAGAGGCTCCAGGCTGAGAGGTGACAATTAGCTCCTGTAATTAGGAGATGCTTCATCTAAATTTCCATATCCTCTGTTTCTGTCCCAATGCATGTTCATCTGTATATCTACTGCTACAGAACTGCAACATCATTTCCACACTAAATTCCGGGATCCTTATTTTGCTTTGTTCTAAAAAATAAATGGAAAAAAAAAGAAAGAACAAACAGCTAAAATACAGCTAGGAAACCTTCCCTGAATTAATATCTAACTATAAAAAACATATAAGTTTAAGGCTTCAGGATTTAGGATAGCATTAAAAAATTGATGATAGTTCTGAGAGCACCAGGACTAATACAGCCCAACTTTCAACAGATAAGAGAGTCACGATTGATTATAGCGTACACGATTATAGAGTAATGATGACTCAAGAGTACATGCAGAAATTTCCTCCAAGTGAAGATTATTTTTGAATGGATACTCTGAAAAGATGCAAGGTCACTCTTCTGCCCTTCACTCAGTCAAAACTAACTTTGCACTGAACCAAGAGCTCTACATGCACACACCTTCAATGCAGAATATGGCACAGTTTCTACACGCCAAATGAAATTCCAGAGTACAGCAAAGTGCTTTGAGGGGTGCACCAGTCAAGTTGTACATGCACAACAATCCAGATCATTTGCAGAACAGCTCTGATACATCTCTTGTCAGAGACCCAACATGTACACATTTGAGACTGATATTTCTTTGTAAAACTTAGCTGAAATAGGGTACAGAGTTCAAAAAGGTGGGATGTGCATGTACAGCAAGGGCATTCCATTGGCCCTGGTTCCGTGAGAAGGCAATACTGAAAAGCAAACAAACTAACCACCAAAGACACACTTCTCAAGATTAAAAAACTCTCCAAGAAAGAAGGTTATTATCATGTTTCTTTTTGTGACGGATGCAGACAAGAGAGAGATGAAAAATGTTGCGCTTATGCAAGATCAGAGAAGACCCATGGTAAAACCTAAAGCAAAACTAGCGTATCCTGTTTCCCCCCATACAATCCCAACACACACATTTCAAGAGGCTTCATAACCCCACCTTGATGTGGCAGGAAAAAAACCATTATTTCAGGTGCTCCCACATTTACAGCTCCTTACCTATAGTTCCTGATCTATTAATCCATTTGCTTTGGAAGTTTGCCTGTCAGAACAGAAACTTTGCTTCTTGGAGTTAACTGCATTATACGCCTATTAAAAACATTGGTTTTAACAATGAATAATTCTACACTGCAGAACCATTTAAAACATCTGGACACTCACAAAAGTGCCTTTACTAGCCAGTTGTTCAGTTGTTTTCTCCTATGTTTTCCTTGACAAGATAATTAGCCAAGAAATCATGAAAAAGAGGGTCTAATTGTACCTATAAGCCAACTGTTTTATGCAAACCACACAACAATACAGATGTTGATTTGCATTTGAGAAAAGGGTGCTGACCTTGAACATGCCAACTTCTGAAAAACAAATAGTTACTGGCAGCATTTCCAGTGTTATGAGTGTTACTAGAACTTTCATAAGCAATCTTGCTTCTGGAATTAAGAAAAAGAGTTACATATATCAACCTGAATTTTCTGGGTTTTATTCACTAAAGATTTTTAGAAAAAATTATAAAATTAACAAAAAAAAAGGAGAAATTAATCTATTATCTTTTTTATTTTCATACTATGAAGTTGTTTTATTGATTAGTTTTGATTCTTTTCTTGTAGCTTTAATTACCCTCCAAATAAAAACAAGGAAATATCTTCTCCCTCTTTGCCCATGTATTTTATTTTTTTTACAGAATGCTTTGAACAATCCCACAAATATAAATGTTATCAGTTCAAAATCATTCAAGTGACATTTAGATACTAACTCTTAGGCTTCTTTGAAACATGTCAGATTATACCAACTTTAGGTAATAGTACATAAGTTGGAATTTCAGAGAAGGCCTTTTGTCCAAATACCTGGTTAAACTTTGTACATTGTGAAGGCCTTCAACATCTGTGACATGTATGAAAAAAATAACTGAAAAATATGTATCCAAGGCCTAGAGAGACAGTATTTCAAATGCTCCTGAAGAATGGCAGGTTTCTCAAATACAGTTAACATATTATCAAAACAGGCTTTGCACAGAAATCAGATTCAGACTAACTTTACTAGTTCTTCCAGGACACATTTCACGCTGGCGTTGGTAGGCTTGGCATGATCCAGTTTATAACCTTCTTCAAGGCTGAGACAGCCTTCAGCAGCAGCAGCAGGTGGTACAAATTTGGAAAACTTCTGATTAGTGGGCATTGAAGACATTTAGAAAATCACAAACCCCAGGAACCCATCATGGTCACACTATTGCTTCTTAGAGCAGGTCCTCTGAAGAGGATCAATCCCTGAACAGGCAGGGTCATTGCAGGCCCAAATTGAGAAGCGTTAACAAACCTGTCCTGCTCCAGTTTCCCTGGTTCACCTGAAGAGCCAGTGGGGCAAAACACATTGATTTCCACTTGTGAAGGCCATCCAGAAAGGTCACTAACATTTCCTGAACAAAAGCTTTGATAAAAAGGACACCATCAGTCAAATATCTCCAGTCACTGGGCTCCACAGATTTTCCAAACATCAGCCTCTAACTGCTTTTATTACTGCAGTACCTTCACCAGGACAAACATGCAGAAAATCCTTTACTGCAAAGCTTGCAGGGTTTTTTTTTTAGTGTGCTAATACATTGTTTGTCAAAATCTCTTATCATTATAATAAGTAATTACTTACACTGGTACTTACACTAGCAATCTCATATCACTATCAATGCTAAGTATCTGACAAGCCACAGTAAGACTCAGATCTATGCTGCAGCTACTCTATTAGCAACCACAAGCATCCCAAAATAATTATAAATACCATGAAAGCAGCACTCAGAGTAGGAACATGGGACTGGTGTCATCCAATAATGAAACTGAGGGAAGGGTGGGGGACAGGACAAAGCATGCAAACTATTAACAGAGCCAAAATTGCCTCCTCTCTGCAAAATACAGAAATTGAAGATGAAAAAGGAGAGAATTACAACCCAGAGAATGGTGTGGTTAGGTGCCATGATGGAGGCAAAAAGACAAATTCAGAAGAGGGTAACTGTCGTGCCTCCTGCTCTACCACATGGTAATAAAAGCATTTTAAGGGAAGGGCCTCCTGTAGGTGCTCTACTTCAAGAACCCGGGGCACATCACCAAACAGCTCCTGCAATAGACCTTGCTCCTACATCTCTGCTGAAGCAGATGCAAGAGGTGCAGTCAGGGCAGGAGTGCTTGTGGGCAGCTGTGCAAACCCCTGCTTGAACCACAACCCCCAAATTTCAAAGGAGTTTAACAAAAGCTTCACAGAATCACAGGACTTTAGCATACTGATATCTATTTAAATATAGATATGTCAATTTTTTTAATAAATATGAAGGAGATTTCAGCGTAAACCAGAGGCCTTGTAGCTAAGTCTTAAGAGGTCTCACTTGGAATTAAAGGTATATTATTTCAGTGAGACTTCTGTTGCCAAGATATAATTTTATTCATTATTAAAATACCAGCAGATTTACAGATGGTACTGAAGTTAAATTGTGTGCATCATTTTGATTGCAATTGTAAATTGTCTCTGTACTGGGATTTGAAGTTGAAAAGATTCACTGGTATTTATAGGCTAGATAAAATTCCTCTTAGCATTACCCACTTAATGGCATACTTTGTTTTAAAGATATAAACCATGCATTTTGTACCATGCCTCTTAACAGTCCTCAGGAGTGACCACTGATGCCTTTCACTTCATCTGTTTTCTCCCGCCTTCTGTAGGTACAATTCTCCTTTGAAAAGGCAAAAAATACATGCTTGGGCTTACTGTGGAAATTAACCTTCACTGTTATAGTCCAATGAGATACATGTGCATGGGAGAAGGACGAGATTCTGTGAGGGGTAAAAAAAATTACATACACAAAAGTGCAGTAAAATGGAGTATGGCTACAGATTTGGAAGAGATTGGGAGATTATTTCTATATCAACAGTCCCTACAAAAAGCCTCTCACAGGAACTACCACGTACAACTAGGTTCTACTATCAATTTAACGACCTAAGTAAATGATGCTTGAAAACATGACGAGAAAAATAAAATAAACCCCAAACAACCTGTTTTTCTGTAAAAAGAAATTCCTTTTTTTTTCCTTTTTTTTTTTTTTCCTAGAGACTGGCTACACGTACATGCACAGCTGTGAACTCCATCTGTTAGCTGAAATGCATGGCATATTTTTCAAGATATAAGACACTAGAGAAAGTACTTAACAACACAATGTTCCTTTTTCTTTTCATGCTATACTGCAAATAAATGCCAATAGTTAAGCTAATCATGAGCTTTTCCTAAGCAACTGTAAATTACATAAGTGTTCCTTCATATGCCTGTAAAGGCATAAAAGTATTACTCAATCAGTGCATTTATAGAGTATCTTTTATGATACAGTGTGCACGTATAACCTTGTCTCACAAAAAGTGGTCAAGTCTAATTTTGAATGACTAAGGGGCTCTCATATAACTGATTCAATACTGGGTCTTATTTTTTTACTGAAACAAGCATGTCCTCCATGTAACTCCACACTCACAATAATGAAGTAGAATTGCATTTGAGTAACAGAGCGACAGGGCTCAAACTATGAATTTCAAATAGCCATCAGTGCAGTTCCAGTAAACTAATATGCAGAAGCAATTCTTGTTTTGAGAGGGTGAAAGAACATCAGACTAAGCCAATTACTAACAAAATAAAGTTAAAGAAGAATGATCTGAAGTTAAAGGAAGAAGTGCTCTCCAATTTCAGCTCTGTCATAGTCCATGTCATTTAGGTGAGTCATGTCTGCAGCTAAAAAATGAAGGTACCATCACTTTATCTTATACCACATGCTTTTCATTACATCAGAGGCTCGTTGTCAGGAATAAGCTGTTGCCAATGAACAGCAAATCCATCACAGAAATCAGTTTTTGACACTCAAAAATTATTGAAACTGCTCTATATGGAAAACAAAAAAGGACTGCAACAAAAGGATTTGCTGACTCAGACTTCCAACATTTATATTTCTATGAACAACCTGCAAAAGCACATTATTGTCCAAAGCTGTGATTTACTCTCAGCAGGTGTAGCAGCAGTTGCCAGAGATTCTTACTACTTTCTCCTCAGAATAAAATGCTTCTTGTGCCCATTTGCCTCTCCTTTCCACATTTCTGATATCCTGTTAATGTAAGAGTGCTTTGATCTTTGACCTGAGAGCATAAACCTAGAAAGCTGGCACAACAGATGAAGTGACTTTTATACCTGAAGTCTGCCCTTTTGACATTCAACACACTTTAGAGAAGAGACAGTATAAATCCCCTCACACCATGGTAGGGAAATGTATCCTGAGATTACCTTACTGTACAGAAAAACACAGGCAAGTGACTTTGTCAGCACAGGGCAGTTTTTACTACATTATAAAAGAAAAAAAAAAATCTAAGAACATGGAGGCCCTTTTCTCCAGCCACACAGCATCACATTATCACAAGCACTCTTTTTACCTTGGCCTGGATGAGACTTACTACTCATGCATTTCAAACAAAGTTTGAAATTTTATTTATACCAAAGATCAAGACTGTCTTTTAATATTTCAAAATTTTCAGCAGCACTCACAAAAAGAGAAACTTGATGCCCTTCAAAAGCATCAGACTCTGCTACAAGCATGCTCTGTTCACCAGAGGCCATCACTGAAGGAGTTCAGGACACCACCCATTACAACATGGATTCTAAAACCAGAATAGTATATGCTTGAAGATCCCACAATACAATTAAAACAACACTGCATTTGCAGGAAAAACGTTAATGTATGTGCACCTAAGGCTGCCAGGATCGTTATTAGAAGAAAAACACAAGAATGATCAGAGCCAGCTGGGCTGAGTTCTGTAGACAGTCACCTACAGAAATTTAAAATGCAGAGGGGGTACAGCAGATTTTCTGCTGATGTTACTCAGTGTTAAAATTGTTCAGGAATTCATTGGTGAAGCAGTTTTTCTAAGTTTTGCAAATACAATTTTTTAAATGGAATGTAAATACCTGTTTCGCTGAGAATAAGGTTTATTGATGAAAAACCCAAACAAACGAGCAGGAGAGAAATAAGAAGAACTTCTGCACAAAAGAAGCAGCACATAGGTTATCCTGACTAGAACATGAAAACCAGTTTGGGAAACAAAAGTGCTTTATTTGCAGGTGGAAGAAAATGACCATTTCAGATAACTAACACCACTAATAAAAAAAAAAAATCCATTTTATAATAAATTTTGGAAAAATAATTGTATCAATTATTTAAGTAGAGCCATTATATCTTCTACCACTTAATGTTCAGCCAAATGAGGCAGAAACATAGTCCTGACTGCTTAGAATCACAGAACAGAATCACAGAATCATTAAGGTTGAAAAAGACCTCCAAGAGCATTGAGTCAAACCTTTGACTGAACATCACCACATCAACTAAGCCAGAGCTGTGCCATGTCCAGTCATTTCTTGAACACTTCCAGGGATGGTGACTCCACCACTTCCTTGGGCAGCACATTCCAATGCTTAACCACCCTGTCAGGAAAGAAACTCTTTCTAATGTCGAACCAGAACTTCCCCTGGCACAGCCTGAAGCTGCTTCCTCTTGTCTTGTTACTGGTTTCCTGGGAGAGAGACCGACCCACACCTGGCTGCGACCCCCTTTCAGGTAGCTGTAGTTAGTGATGAGGGCTCCCCTGAATCTTCTTTTCTCCAGGCTTTTCTCCCACCTCTCCAAGCTGAGGAATCTTTCATATAGATGGACATTCATGCTATTCCTCACATTTTGAGTCACCCTTAAAATTTAGTGTGCTTGTGGCAGCACTGCTGCAAACTTCAGTGGAGCAGCCCAACACCAACTGCTTATCACCATCACACCTGTGACCATGGACACCTAAGACCAGACCTGTAAGGGAAGACTCTGCTGCCTTTGTAGAGATGCACAGTGTAGCTGGGGTACCTTAGAGAAGAAAAACAAGAATCCAACTACCATGATAGACTTCCTTTTGGGGAGTGACACAATTTTCACTAATTCACAGATTAGTGCAAGAAGGAAGAATCTGCTCTTTGTAAGTTCTTGTCTTGTCCTCTTCCCCAGCACAATACCACAGTTCACATACTCCCAGTTTCTTTGAAATCACACAGTTTACCCCCACCTTTGAGGAAGACCCAGGAGTATCTGCATGAGTGTGATGCCTCATTCCCATTCTCTCTCTTTTTAGCCCAACCACTGCTTCAGAAGAGAAATGAGGTTGGACAATATCCATCATGTGAGAAACTCAATCAGGCTGCAGCTTTCGCCTTTCTAAAGATGATGTTTCTGCTCTGGTTCCCATGGACCTCTATGGGAAAGGGCTCATTTATACAGGCAGACCTTGCAAAGACTTTCAGACTGCCATAACTTAATGCTATAACTTTGTCTTGTAAGGTTATATTGTGCACATCTAAATTTAGAGCTGCTATCTGTAAGCAAACAACAGAGGCAGATTGTGGAATGCTGATGAATTTCACAGGCATGGCCCAGCTAACAATGCAGAGCAATTTAAAAGCCATCAATAACCAAGAGGTTGTCCCCTGAATTTTCAAATCAATCATGATAAAATGAATTCAATTTTTATTTTCCCTTTGAATTTTTGGTGAACTCATGGATAAAACTGATTAAAGGGGAAAGAATACACAGCATGGAATTCACTAAATGTGTTCTGTTTGGAGGGGTTCACTAAATGTTTTCAGTTTGGAAGAGAGTCTCTTCAAATTGTGCAACATGCAGGATGGCACACTGAAAACCAATTATAACTGTGAGAATTTCAGTGCATCCCATAAGGCTGAGAGAATGTTCAATTTGCAGGCTGTGAGCAAGGATTAACAGAGATGAAGGTAGCGGTAAGTGCCCATGTACCATTGCATTTAAATGTAATGTCATTTCAAGGGATGATAAGTAATCATTTCATGTCTCAATAACCTCCAACAAAAATGTCTTATTTAGCCCCGAAACACCAATTTTTAAGACTCCTCTATGCAAGTTAATGGTTTAGATAAGAGACAGGATTGAAAAAAGTTCAAAATTCCCCTTCTAAAGCAAGGTGAATGCAGCTTTGATGTCAGTTTAAAGATGAAAATTTTCTTCCAGGCATTTCTCAGGGCACTGTGTTCTCTCTTTATCAGTCATAGTGGCGTTTTTAGTGCCACAGGAGAAAAGAAACATAGAGATCTCTTAGATATAACATGATAGCAAACAAGCAAAACAGTTTATACACAAACTTTTCTAACTACCTGTGATTATTTTGAGAATCATTATTTGAGACTATATCAATGCTACAGTCTTCATTACAAATTTATGCAATCATAGGCTCTAATCCCATGCTCTGAACAAGACTCCTGGCACTGTATGACCACAGTCCTCAGCCTTTACATGTCTGTAATTCTGGTCCATAACTCAAACCCACTTCAGCATCTCTGTCATTGTATTTTCTTTGAAGTAGAAGCTATTTCCTAACCCTCTGCAAAACATATCTGCTAATTGTCATGATAATTTGAACCCATACAGTTTTCTGCATTATTTTTTCAGAAACAGACAGTAACTCCTGGATTTAACACAAAACACTGAAGGTGGAGGAGAAAACTCTCATAAGCTATGTGAATACACAGTAAGAGAAAAAGAAGGGAAAAGGACATACCCAGAACAAGTAGGACTGTCCACTAGAGGATTATGTAGAACTTGTTCTGCAGCAAGTTCACATACATTAATAACAGAATTAATAAATAACAACTATAAAATACACTAAGGATTGCAGTGCAGTATTTCTTTCACATGGGAGTAAACAAAACCAGAATTCTTGAAAATTCTTTAAAAACAGTGAAAAATCAAGCAACTAAAAAACCAAAACAATGAAATTCAACAAGATGGCAGTTTTGATTTAAAGTATTGATAAATGTATCAGTTTGAACACCAGCAGAACTCTAGCAGTCAGCTACCTTTTGTTTTGTCTAAAGAGGCCATTTTTTATCCAATAAGGAAAATATTCACTTTCTATCAGTAGTCCTCCTTGCGCGGAACTTTGCAAACAAAAAAACATAGACACCTCAATTAAAGAAAAAAAAATCAAAACAGCCAAACTCCTATGTTTCACTGTCCCCTGTCACAAACAGTATACAAACCTGAGCCATCTTTGCAAAGTTACCATAAGAAGCCTTTCTAGATACAGTTGTCAGCTGTAGAACAATTTGGGTAATAATTTGATAACTTTATTTTCAGATATGGCAAACAGACAACTCCCCCATGCTCCCTAATTGCACGTCATTTTGTTTAGACAGATCCAATTCCTTCAATACTGAATGACTAGCTCAAATGCTTTCACATATAATTATGGCTCAATCCATACACACTTTTTAAAAACAAAGCACTGTATATATTAGGGTAATAATCTTTTAAACAACGGAAGAAAGCTCAGCTGTGTATTTTCTTACTCACTTTAAATCAAATTCAGATCCTGCTTGGATTTCTGTTGGTTCACATCCCATTTTAATACACAAACTCCCACAGGTTTTATCTCTTCAACAAAGCAATTAATAAAGCGTGGCTCAGGCCATTAAAGGTTTGTTTTATGCCCCTCTCAATCCCTTGAGACAAATAGAAATTGATGTTTATTTTGAGCCTTTTGAAATCCAAATAATTTCTGCAAAGTCCTGCAGCCCTGAAACTAAAATCTAATTACCTGCAAGTGTTTGCAGATGTAAGTATACATTCAAACTCCCCCTTCTATGTGGCAAGCTTTTTAAAGATCAAAGAGTTACCTCTAGCCTTGAGGCTCCTTATTTGAAAATGCACATTAACATTTAATGGTGTCACATTCCAAAGCCCTACACATAGCTTTAAACATATCCCTCAGTGGTGGAAACAGCTTTCCCTGCTGCTAGCACTAATCAAAGGGACAGGAATATACTTTCAGAAGATCCATGGCCAATGCCTCCAACACAAGAAATGCAAAGGATGGTTATCTCACAAGCAGTTATTTGCAGCATCATAACCCAGTACATCAGCCCAATGAAAAGGTGAAAGAGGATTTGCCCCAGAGGAGTCAACAAGTAGATCTTACTGCTTTCCTTGCCACTGAAGAGCATCACTCATGAAATTCAGAATCAAAGAGTGGCTGAGGTTGGGAGGGAGATCACACAGGGTTCCCTACCACAGCTTGCCCAAGACCAGGCTCAGACTCAGACTTTAACTTGGAGAAACTCTATGAAAACCTTCCTTCTGCATCTTACTAAACTGAATGGAATAAGGTGAACTTCAGATAAATTATTTTTCCAGGACACAAGAAAAACTTTAGTACGATAATGACATCTATAAATTTGTGTTTATATGATAATGCAGAGCATTAAAGAGATGATTTTGTGGAATTTATCACATTTTTGAGGAAGAATTAAGGAAGACTGATCATTTTCTTATTTTCAACTGTATTATTTCTATTTGTTTTCTTTTTTATTGAAATAGAAACTAGTTCCAAACCAACATGCTAAAAGTTGCTTATATTTAGGTGTTTATCTGTGTAGGTTTGTTCATTGGAAAGGCACATCTAAAACAAGGAAAGATTCAGGGATATGATTAAATAATGGAGTGGGAGTGAGACATATAATTTGTTTTTTAACCTCAGGATGTTTCAAAGTGTAAAAACAAGGAAAACAAACATGTCAGAATGCTAATTCTAAGGCATATCCTCTGCTACACTTATTATTAACTGTATGAATCCTGGGTTACTCAAACAGCACTGAGGTTGGACCATATTATTACAGACCACATAAAACATCACACTGGCCTCTGCTACTGTTGAAATTGCTCCTTTCACCTACCTGGAAATAAAGGGAATAATGAAAGAAAAGTATAGAAGCCCCTCCCAGCAGACCCATGAAGCTCCAGAATGACCTGATGGCCAGTCCCTGTCACACACTCATCCCTGGAAGGTTAAGTGGATTTTGATGAAGCCATCAGCTTCAACTGCAAAGAGCTTGAGCCAATGCCAAATGAGGTCAAAGGGATTTTTTTCTCCTCCATTAGCTTCAATGAGCTCTGAATAAAACCCAGTGGGCTCCAGTGTGCCTACTAATTGTTAAGGGAATTAGAATTCCAGTAAATCATTACAACTATGGTCACTTGAAACCAGAATGACAAAGGGAAATTACATGATCCCCTGCATACCTCTGTGTGAACCACTAAATTCATGTTAAAACCATGATAATGTACCAGAATTTAGGTGTATCACCTCAGGTGATTGAAACCAATACATACTACACTAGGATAATTCCTGTTCTCTTTAATTCCAGAGCAATAATGCCTCATAAATTCAAGTGACTATTTATGTGCCCACATCAAACCCCCTAAAGAGCCTCTCCTAATCTCAAAGGTACTTTTCACAAAAAGATTTTGAAAATTCATGTCTATTGGTACAAAGCAGAGGCCATATTCAAAGGCCATAAGACTATATGATTTATGAATAAAAAGTGTGAATTGCGAAAGATTTATAAAGATATACGTTTAGTATATTATTACATATAATATATACTAGTATATAACATATATATACACAGCATATTATTTTTTAAATAAAGCTAATTTTTTTTAATCAAGTTCACACCACAGTGACACACAAGCTGTTGCCATTCAAATTTCACACTGAACCATTCTTTAACCATTGGAGACCAGCACGATGCTATGCAGCCTTTATTTACCTATTAACTGGAGGATGTTTATAGCATTTTGTCATTGCCCTGGCTAATACTGAAGCATGAGAAGCATGATCAGAGTCGTGTTATTCCATTTCAGTTTCCTGCCTGCACCAGTGTCTCCAGAACAAGGCCACGTCCGTGTGACATTCAGGGCCACGCTCTGCGGCCGCTGCCTGAGCGGAGCAATGGCTGTGGGCTGCACGCAGCACATCAAGCCAAGTCTGGTTAAATGAACAGAAGGAAGAACAAGCTTGGTTGCTATTTCAGCTGTAAACAACAGTCCTAAGAGCAGTAGGGACTACACAGGGTAGCAAATGCAGGCAGCAAGGGACCCCTTTGGAATGGTGCTTGATATGACATTAGGCATGGCTTCCCTTCCTCTGGCAGGGCATGTCACTTTGTCCCCATGCTGCAGAGATGGAAATGAGGCAGGAGACAAGGTCACACAGAAATCCTCTCAGTTAAGTGGAAACTGAACAGCCTTCCATAGTCCCTCAACACTGAGGAGCTTTGCTCCCATTACTCTTTTTGCTTGTTCTCATAGAACAACAAGTCATTTGAAACTCAACAAATGCATGAAAATTGCCAGAATTGAGTCAGGGAAAAGGATGAGAAAACTAAAGGAGAAAATTAAAATACAGGCAATAGGAGAGTAGAAAAGAGGACAATCATGTGCAGTTAAAAGAGCTCACATCAGTTAGGATGGTGTTTGAGTAAAGAAAAATGGAGTACTATGAGGATTGGTAGAGTAGAAGCTAATTTAGGTGTATGTCTGGAACTTAGGTTGATTAGGTCATTCACAGCCTGAAGCTCTCTGGCCATAATAAAGCCTATTCCAAACCATCCCTGCTGTGTCTCACTTCCGTTTATTTGACTAGTTCTGTTCAAGGTCCAGATTTGGCAGAGCTTATGTTTCCCCCAAAGTGCATTTCATTTTCAACCATCTGCTAAAGACTCCAAGCCCCTTCTCTGAAATTTGAAAGATTTAATGACAATTAGTACGAAAATACTCTTTTTAATTTTATTAACAGATTGTAGAATCAAGGAAATTCACCGGGGGAAAATGTATTAAATAGCATTGCCTTTCCCCATCACTAGACCTGCTTACCAAGTGGTATGCACAAGGCACATGTGGTAGCTGCAAAGCACTTTGCATGCAGAGCTACAACATTAATCCTGTAAGAATAATCACAACAGCCAACTTGTGCTATCACATAGCTTTACTGACTCCAGTAAGACCTTGTAGAGATGCACTAAGCCATATGCAAGTCATTCAACAGAATCATGTTATTTGGTTTCAAGTCCCCTACCTCTGGCCTGGTGCCTCCCCACCAGGTATCAAATTGAGTAAGTGTTAGAGGAAAGCGTGTTCTCACAATGCTGGTCTGAGAAGTGCAAGAGAATAAAACTTCATCTGGAAAGCTTCATCACTGCATGATACACACCCTTTAGGGGACAACTTCTATATTTTGAATAATTTAATTTTTTTAAAAAAACAAAACCACTTAAGAAATCCATAAACTCATGACATTTCCACATGGTCAAAGGCTTTCATTTCTTGGAAACTGCATTTTTTTAAAATACTCTCTGTCACTGCAGACTCTCAGCTTCATAGCAATTTATGTCATTGGCAACCTTTAGAAACTCGACTTACACTGTTAATGCAGTAAAACAAGGCAGACATGTAATTATGCCCTGAAAATAAAATCTTTTGTAGGCTTTAACAGCATCTCAAAGATTAGCTGAATTAGTTCCACCTGTCAAGTGGTCAGATGGGCATTCTTGAGACATAACTACTTGAGAGTGTATTTATATTTCTTGTAAAGGAGAAATTCTCTTTTAGTGCACTATGAAGCCAAAATATTTAATTTTCTTTCCAATTAGTAGAGACATCAAAGCTTGCTTTCCTCTGCAAGCTTGTACCCAACCCTGCCTTACAACCTCAATGGAAAAGTACAGCCACAGTTGTGGCCAGATGTATTCATATCTCAGATTCCACTGCATCCTCCATATGCCCAAGCCTCTGATTCTACACAGGACCAGCCAGATCAGTGCCACTTGAGTCTGCTCTCAGAAAAAAACTTCTCCATGAAAATCATACGGATCAGGACTACTCACAGCCAGAGTTGGAGGAAAAGCAGCTTTTCAGAAAACTTGGCATACAAAAACAATCTAGAGTATTTTGGGAGTTCTGTTTACTTTCCAGCCCTCTGAGTTATGTAATCTGAAAACCTTACATTTCAATGGGCTATGGATAGAAATCAGAAGGTGAGCCGCCTGTGTTCAAACAAGATACATTTTTACTGCATTCTTACTGCAAGTACAACTTAGTATTTTTGGAAGCACTGCGGGAGAAGGTTGGATTTGGAGCTAATGGGAAAGCAACAGCTAATAAGTCAAGCCACTGCAGCATGAAAATATGACTGGTCCAAAATTAGTTTCTGTATTTCCATGCCAACCAGAGTGTGTTTACTCATTCATAATCAAGCTTTTCACACCTTATGTAGTTGAAATGGATTTCTGGCAACTTTTACTATCATAATACTTTGCTTAATAGCAGAGACCCTACTAAGAAAAAGTGTCTTTTGATCACACGAACAAGACTAGGTCTCCAAGTCCTGCTTTCATATTTTGTATTATTCTTAAACTCCTAGCAAACTCCTTTGGTTTTAGTTTTTTCCATTAACCAAGTAGGCATTGCATAGGTCAACAAATACCCTGTAAAAATATAGGCCATTTACACAAGAGGAAGAGTTTTATAATTTTAGAACTTGTTTTATTTTGAAAACGAGTTCATTTCCAATCCCATTAACCATTCTTCCTCAATACATTCCACAATTTTTTTGTACATGCAGTATCAGTAACACTTATTTTAAACAAACTCATATATTGTTATACTTTTATATTAACTTGGCATGTGAAATAAGGTATACCTATATCTCTCTATAATTTAACAGACTGGGTATTTAAAAAACTTCAACCAACAACTAAGATAGAAAAGTATTGCAGTAAACTAGAAGTATCCAACTCCTGTTTGAACAAACGTCAATATACATATCTGCATTCTCCTCTTGGGGAAAGAGACCTGAATAATGCATCATTAAATCCCACAGATATGCTAGAAGGAATTTTCACTTGAATAACTTATTTTAAACAAATATATTAATTGATTTTTTTATTATTTTTTTCTTTATTTCTCATTTTAAGACCTCATACTGGAAGTCTGAACTATTCTTTTCACACAGCTATGTGATGGACCTGCTATTTACATGTTTACGTAAGGGAAGGTTATTTTTCTCATTTCATCATCTGTTGAAGCTAAAACAAACTACAAACTGGAACCTATTTTCAGTTCAGATCTGGAAAAACTTGGTATTCTAAAAGTTAATTTTGATTTTTAAACATGGCAAGTTGTAAAGTTGTGGGTTTGTTGTTTTTTTTTTTGTGAACCTTACAAAGCAATATTATTTAAATTGGTCTTAAAGGTTCTCCAGGACTATGTTTTACTATTACTAAATTCTTATTATTTCTTATCTTTTATACTTGAAAGTGGTTGTTTCTGTTCTAGATGACTATTAAAATTTATAGTCAACTGTCTTCACCTGTTTTTTTGCATTAAAGCACAGGTCCCTCCAAACCACTGGAACCCAAAGGTCTTTTACATCCTGTTATTCTGAAGCACTCTGCAGCCCAGCCACACCTCAGCATGCGCTCTGCTGAGAGATGACACTCTCAGTGTCTTACCCAACAGCTCCTTCCTCCCTTCTTCCCAAAGGATCTGGGAACAGCTGGTTTCACCGTGGAAGCTTAAGAGACAACACCAAGCCTCCTCAGAGAACAAAGTCCCACCACTGCTACTTCTGGTTCATACTCTCCCCCATCCTTGGAAAGCAGCAGTGGAAGCCCTTGCACAGTGCACTGCTGCAAGGTTCTTTGTTTCCCACCTTTGCTGCCCCTGGGATGGAGAAGCCCCTGCCCTAAAGCCCTTGAGGACCTCCAGCTGTGCCTTTGCAACGAGGCACTGCAGTGCAGACAGAGACCTCTCTCCATGACAACGTGCTCCGAGCCACAGCTCATCTGCTTTATCTTTTAGTCCTCCGCTGCATTATGCCTTCATTTTTTGCTAGAATTGCTAAAAACTGAACCATCACATAACACTCAAAGAAAGTTTGCCATTAGGCCATTTCTTCATGATTTTTTAGGTGATTTCATCAGCAGCAAAGGGAAAGTCTTATTTGCTGAACTAGATGCACCAAATACTGTCACCAACTTTTTCAATCCAGGCATTTTACTGCAGGCTTCATTTCATTACCAAGTAAAAAAGACACAAACCAAAATCCCAGAGGATTCATTTATACTTGGGATTATTCACAACTAGGTATTAATTGTGCATGGTATGGAAAGAAACTCCTACTGATGCATCTTTTCGCAATCTAGCTCGGTATCTAGATCTATGGATTTCTGAGGATTGAAGGGACTGTTACCTTGTTTTAACTCCAGAATAACTCAAGCTCTACAACTCTGCATAGTTATTCTTACACCAAACACAACAGACTGTTTTGTATAAAGTACTGGAAAAGTCATTTGAGATTTGTGTTATTTTGTTTTTAGGTTTGGAGGTTTTTTAAATTGATAATTTGCCATTTTTTATTTGCCCTTTTTTTTTTAATCAGTATAGGTGGGTTTCTTTAAGAGAAGAGCAAGTAACAAAAAAATAAAAGATACAACGAAGAATTTGTAGTATTTTTTTAAATGCATGCGGAACTACTTTTTTTTTTTTTATGTGCAATCTTGTGTTTCCTCCCTGAACTGTGAATTACTGTAATCCAACCATTATTTTCATCTCTGCACATTTGCAGGGTGAGCACTGACTATATCTAGCTCCCCTAAAGGCAATTCTGAAAATGTTCCTTCCTGTACTTTTCCTGCATAAGAACCCTAACAAAGGTGTTATTTAAAGATGCCCCCAAGCCTCTGAACAGCAGTGCTACATAAATGCAAAAAAGTAAAGCTTTGCTGATAAAATAGGGGGGAAAAAAAGTTGAAAAAGGGCTTGTGTTCATGATTCAGCCCCTTGAATTAAAGAGAAAAGGCACATCCCTATGAACCTCATTCCACCTCTTCCATTCAATCCATATCAATCAAGATTTCCAAACACTGATACGCCTGTGCTGCACTGCAGACTCTGCACTACTGCTCATAAACAACCAGGAAAAGGCGACATAAAGAGATGGACTAAGCTAATTATTTTCAATATTAAAATAAGCTATCATATTTGGTTGCTACTTTAGGGAGGGAAAAAAATGCAGACAAAATACCACCGTGCTGCTGCTGCCACACAAAGCTGAAACCACCAGTGAGCCATGTCAATTCTCCCCTAGCAAAGCCAGCAAGGTTTACTCTTAAATATCTTTCAAATCTGGAAGGAGGAGGTCTGGAACCAAGCATGGAGAGTGCTGCTATCTGCCAGCATCACTAGAAAGGCAAGTAAAGAGGGAAACAGTGAGAAATGAGCTTCAGTTGAGGGATGTGTTTTTTAAAAGATGAATGACCTGAGACCTGGACACTCTGCTCTGACTGCAGCACAACAGGATAGAATTTTTTCAGAGTATTATCACATTATTAACCCAGAGAACCCACTGGTTCTCTGCAAGCCTCACAGAGCAGACAGCAAGCAATAAAAGAGTGACTTGGGTAGAGGAACAGCTGTCAACAAAGCAACCTGCTTCCTTCAGAAACTCTTCCATGAGGCCCAGAAAAATGATCAGAAAACTGCAGATGTGGAGACCAGAAACAAGGGGAAGTTTTCTTTCAGCACTCCATGGATCAGACTGAACTTTAGAGAATTTTATGATCAATAAAAAGGTCAGATAACTGCACAAGTGCTACAAGATCTAGATTATTGCCCGACTTCCAAAGAAGTCATAAAAATAAGGAAGCATCCAACACATTTTACTTGAAAAAAAAAATTGAAACAACCAACCAAACAAACCCCCCCCCATTTTCTTCACGTGTGAAATGCATAAATCACCTGCTTCTCTTAAGCAGTATTTTTCCTTCAACTCTCATCTCACTTTTCTCAGAAATATGGCTGATAAAGTAAATTAAATATACAAATTAGGAAAAGCAGCACCTGACTATTTTGAGAACAAAAGATCATTAAAATGAGAAGGAAAAATAAATTGCCCACCAACAGAAACAAGAAACACACATATTTTAGAATATTTAAAACAACTGAAAAGTCTAGTTTTCTCTTTGATCCAATCTCATCAAGATGCAAACACCTATTCACCCATCAAAGCAAAAGATGACAAATATAACCAACAAATACTCTAGGTCATTAATCTTTCCTATTTCTTTCTTTTTGCCTGTATCCAATAGAGATATGATGCTTCTTCACATAGAAATAGCAAGATGTAGCAGAAGGTATATTTTTTTTTAATTTTAGTACCTTTCACAGAGAACAGAAAGTACTTAAAAAAAAAAGTAGTCAAAAAAAGCACAGCCCAGGAACTCATTAATAATTAGATACATCCTCTGCTTAACTTTGTATCAGCCAAAATGCAACTTCTCATCATAAAGTTTTTTTCACACACCTAACTTCTGGACTTTTGAACTCAAACACTCACAAATGCAACCATCCACTTTCTCTTAGCACAAAATCAATCATCTGTCACTCCCAGAAAATTGCACATAGCCCCGAGAGTTATACAAGCCCTGCAAAATGCCTATAGAACCCACACATTTCTACCTCCAATTTTAAATGAAAACAATTTAAAGGGGTTGACCGACATCATGGCACCTATTTCCACCACCGCCCTCCCCCACCAAGAATCCTTCAGTTATTTTTAACTGCTCTGCTATTTCAGCTGCTGGGCTTTTAAGACAAATGCCATGGACAGGCTTAAACAAGGAATATTGCAAAAAATTGCTCCTGGTGAAAACAAACAGAAACCAGTACAGTGGTCAAGATGTTATGAGGGCTAAATTAAAACAGAAGACATCCCCCATCCTACAAGATTCCTGCCTGCAGAGCTACAGTCGAAATTCTGTACATTACTACTAGCAATAAACTCTTGGGGTAATTTTCTTGGAATGTCTTCTCTTTCAGCCAATATAGTTCAACATAGCTTAGCACTGGGAAGAAAGTAACTGATTTTGCTGTATCAGTTTGTATTTTAATGCTGCACATTGAATTTAAGGATTTTTTTAATGCTACCAAATAGGAAGCTATAACAATCCCAAAAGAACATTCAGAAGCAACAACTCACTGCATGCTCGGCCAAAAATGCCTCTGGGTTTGTATTCATTTGAAGGGCTTCTCTTCTTTTTCTGATAGGAATAAGCATTTTGGGTGCTTGAATGAAAAGAAGGATCAAGTTTTCAAAAGGTACTTTGCAGCAAGAGGTTACCTATATACAACCTAAGCAAAGGGCATAGCAGTACCAAGTCCTTTGCCAAATTATCACACAGTTTTGTAACAGAAATGTTATCTAGAGGTTGGTGTATGAGTGAAGCACTAAAAAACAGCAAAAAGCAAAAGAAAAAAGCCTACACTGGTAGTGCAGGACCCCATTCCCAGGACAACAGTTCTAGAAGAAATACAATCATCTTCTTCTGTCACAAGGACAAAGCCGCAATGGGAAGAAGGTTGCAGCATATCATATATACCCACTAAACAAAGCGAGGGCGGAACTCCTCCATAGTCAAAATTAGCCAAAAAACAGAAAATAGGCAACAAGCCAGATGATAATTTATGGAAGCTGTAGTCAACAAAATTTGGAGACAAAGGGCCACACTGCAAGAGTTGAAGACTACAGAACACCATGAAGTACCTCTCCATAAACCAGTTTATCACCATTATCAATAGGTACCCTCTTGGACATGATGAGGTGTTGTCAACTTGTGTCCTTTAGTCTCTGCAACGAGTCCACTTGGATGTGCTAAACTGGATGCTTGCAAATTCACAGATGTGAGAGAATGAAATCTATGATTGAACAGTACAGACACTTTAAAAATCGACTTGCTTGAACATTTCATAAGCATCAACTTCCCCTTTCATAAGATCTTACTTTGATTTTTAATACACTATTTTCTCTACATGTTTAGGACTGTAAAACACCTACTGGAGGCCCTCTAAGTGCTAGGGAAAACAATTAGTTCTTAGGGTAAAAGGCAGGAGAGTTTTAAGATCTTGTATCTTCCTGAAGCACAGGCATATGGTTAGCTTGTATATTAAGAGCAAATACCAGCTGAGTAAAGAAGAGCTTTCCCCCATGCAGAAACCAGTTATTTTCTTTGAATAAGCCTCAACTGAAGGCAAATAAGACTCATTTTCATTTGTTTTGTATCAGTGGCTCAAAACCAGGCATATTATTGCTACTCCATTGTGATTATCAATTCATGCAGGGATGATGCATTGTACACAGTAAAACACAACACAGTCCTGCCTACACAGAGTACATCATACTTACAGTATGATAGGAAAAACTGGTAACAACTGTAGAGGAGATGTCAGGCCCAGTTTTTCTATTTACATTTGGGTAGGCACAGGGAGAGCAATGCCTCAGGGAATGTGAACAAAATGCAGATCATTCAGGTTCATCCCAAGAGTGTTTCAAGCAATGCTGGAAATAGAAGCTCTACATCTGCTACTATTAGGAAACCATGAAGGTGTTGAAGTGCCAATGAATATCACTCTTGAGGGGAAAATACACCTCTTTTTTCACCTGTGAAACTTTGTCAGGTCCTTGAGGCTGAGGGCTGTACCCTGAAGGACGCGACTCATGTGCAAGGACAAGCTCAGGAGATGAACTCCAAGGAAAAGCCATGCATCAGTAACCAGTGCATGCCAATGCACTCAGCAAACATTTCCTGTTACCTTCCCTCTTACTGGGGAGCTCCCAGGACAAGCTGAGCTCTCACTGCAAGTTTTACTGCCTACAACCAGGCCCAGGTATCCTGTCCATGCCTATCTGACCTCCTCCCGTAAGAGAAGCCTCCAAAGGTGGGAATTTGTCCTTCATTTCCCTACAACTAAGCCTGTGAAAATCTACATCCTTACTAAGCTTTCTTTCATTTGAAGGTCAGTTCATAATTTTGGGAATATTTAAATATTTAAAACTATTTAATTTTAAACTGAAATATGATAGAAAAAATTCCTGTGCAGCCCTAAATGTGAGAGGGTGAGGGAAGAGGAAAAAACACTCTTAGAATATATGAAACAATATTTTTCTTTTGCTTTGCTACCTCCTTTCATTACTACTTTCTACCCACTTTTAGAAACAGAGGTGTTTCAAAGGGCAGTTACCCCAGCTAATATTTTTCTGAAAGATTTTATTCTCCAAATCACATGACTGGGTGATAACCTCATCAGAAGCAGCACTTTTACTGTGGTCCTATACTGAAGAGACCTCATTTATGTCTGAAAATTCTTCTACAGTGCTGTGCACCATATCTTTTTGTAATAGCTCTTCTTTCAGGAAAGAGCAAGACCTATTGGTCCTAAAATACCTGTGGGGAAAACTGCAGTATGCTTTTTGTTTGGTCACGGCTTTAATTTATTCTGGCATTGAATAGGAGAACAATTTCCTCGCTGAAAAAACTTCACTGAAGCAACAGTTAGAACTGTTTATCTCCATCAAACTCACCTATGTACCCTGGCAAATCAGCTTGTCATAATGCAGGCTGCCTTTGCTGATTTACCTCTGTGCACAAGGTATTACCTATATTTATAAAAGAAGAAAAGAAGCTGCCTCTCGACAGTATTGAAAGTTCTTGCATGTGTAGGAAACTGTGCCCTCTCTCTAACTCACGCCAGCTTAAAATGTATTTGCTTCCACAGATATTTCTGTTAAAAAGCAACACAGATCTCAATTTTTTTAAAGCTTATTTTAGCTTAAGACAAAACTGAACACAGAGTTAAGGAGCCAAAAAAATTTTAAAAAGAAAGCAGTTGATTTAGATTTGTACAGCTCTTTAGGTCTGAGCAGGAGCTAGATACACCACATCACTTCACTGTCAGCACAGCAGCAGTGAATATTTTCCTAGTGAACACTGAGTGGCGAAGTAGAGCTTCCCACAGCTAATGAGAGCAATCAGAGCTCACGGGGCTGCAGGCAGGGAGCGAGCTCACTGGAGAGCACTTCCAGGCGACTCCTTGCTAGACAGAAGTAAGTAAATTCAGAAACACATTTAGAGCTATTAAAGGTGCTATAACCAACCAGCTACTGGTCTTTTTTAAACAAACAAAAGGGGCAATGTCCCAGAAGTGCCCGGATAAATATTTGTGAAATGCCAGTTGAACCCTCCCGGATCTGAAATCTTTCATGGCACAGCCCCAGGATCCTTAGCTACAGAGGGGCTCCAAACCACTCCTCTCAGCAGAGAAAAATGAAAGTCTGGGCAATGAAGTCTGTAGGGTGAATGATACAAAGGGTCATCATCCTCAAGAATTCTTCTACAGGATCACTCATGTTGGAAAACATGAAGTGAATACAGTAGAGAATAGAAGAGAAAGGCAGTTTCAACCCTCACTGAGGAGATTGTGCAGCTGTCTGAAGAAGTAGGAAGACAGTTTCTAACAGGGATTGCTTTGCAGAAGGGTTAAAGCTCACAGAAATTCACATGCTATGTGCAGAGAGAGGCTTAGCATCAAGATGAGCAAGCACAGGGGTTTTGAGAGGGGTGGCCTCCCTGTATCTGCCAGTCAGCAAGGGCTTTCCTCACCTTAGAGTGTGTAGAAGTATTTTCTATTCTCACCTCCACATTCACCACTGACCAGCCTCTGAAACCATCACCACTTCTCCAAAAAAAATCTGAAGTAAAATCATATTATATTAGCTTTTGCTTGTGCATGTCAACACTAGCTACAGTTAAGATCCAAGCTTTAAGGACTTAGTCCTGAAAACACTTTAGTGTCTTCACTACCCTGTAGTAGTAGCTTTTTATCCAGCTTTTGAGCAAAGGAACTGCAGAGATATCTTAATTAACTCCTTAGGGGCTTCCCAGAATGAAGATGGGATACAGACTAGTGTCAGCTCTGAATTATCCCTGTTTTCAGTCTCCTTTGTACAAGTCATTAAGTTATGAATTGGTTTAAAGGCATAGTTTGGATAAAAGAAATAAGGCTATTATTAGTTATAATAATTGATTACATTAGTTTTAAAGACAGTTTTGGATACAAGAAATTTAATTTTGTTTTTACATCACCTTTTTTCCTACTTAATTGCTGCAGAAAACATTTTCATCCAAACAGCTGAAAGCATGCGTTCTTTAAAAATCACAGCAGGAACAATAATGACAAAAAGATTACATTTTTATTTCTCTGCCAAGATCTACCTAACCTGGATGAAGATCTTAAAATGAATATTCTATAATATGCATGTCTGCAGGGAGGAAAGATGAACGAAGTCACTCTGAGGTAAGGTACCAGCTGTTGAAATCTAAAAATCAAATTCATCATAGATGCATCAAAGTTCTGTTAATCCTCCAAAAGCCATGCAGGTTTTAGGAGGGTTTTAGTGAAAGGAAATTGAAGCACTCCTGCCTTCAGACAAATTAGGACAGAAAATCTTCTCCTATGCTTAGCTGGTCTTAGATTATCAGATTCAAAATGGTATCTCAACTTCTATTGTCATTCACTATCAAGGTCTGCAGAAGATGGTGTTTCAAAAAGCTTTATCATTTTTCAAGTATTATAAGCACAAGCACACCTGAAAGTCAAGAGATATTATATTTTAATATTAGTAAAATTCTCTGCTAACTTACATGCATGATACTGATTTACAGTGATCTTTTAAGTGAGGACTAATAAATATGTATGACATTCATCAACAGAAACATGGCTGCACTTTCTTCCAAATTGCAATTCACTTCTGCAGTGAGAAATATGACTTGAGGCTTTTAATTTCTTCTGTTTAACAGTAAGTTATGCAGATGTAAACAAATTAGATGTCTGCAGTTTCTAGTCTCAGCTCACACTGTAGAAAGACGACATTATGTCATGGCATTGTACAATACTTGCACTGTATTGTATTTCCAGTTTCCACCAGGACCTTGAATCATCCAAGCTGAATGAAGATAGAAATACCAAGAGTATACAGTAAAGTATATATTTCATTCTTTTGAATGTGTTTTTTATTTCATTTTAAATGATAATGCTGTTCTTCCTAATAACAGTGTGAATCCCATGCAAAATATCAATATATTTCCACATCTCCTTCAAAGCCAAGCTGTGTTGCTGGGAACCCAGACTAGCATATTTTTATCCTCATGCCAATTACTTCAGCCAAAAGGCTTACCTGACATGTTTAGGAAGGATTTATTTTTATTTAATGTTCAGCAAGCAAACAAGGACAAGTACTGAACAATGAATGAGATAGTAGAGGATACTGCAAAAATATTAGTTTTTTCACAATATTAATTTTTTCACAATTTTTTCACTTCAAGTCAATAATACTGAAATTATCACTTTTTTCTTCTTTGTATCTAATTCCCTTAAGGTATAATACTATTAAATGGAAGATAATATCCCCTTTCTACATTTCTAGAGCTGTCTGGAAATTTTCTGTCATGATTTCCTGCTTATCAAAGCCAGTTTCTACAGACTCTTAGTCTTCCATGGAATATGTTTTCTCTGATTGAATACCAAAGTGAAAACTGACTGCATCCTTTAAACTCACCAATTCTTTTGTGTACATTTTCTTGTTCAGCAACTAAATTCAAAACTTTGAGACCCAAACTGGCCCTTCCTTTCTGCCCAGTTTGCACTTAGGTTACTCCGGTATAAATTAAGAAAGTAAGAAGTAAAGGATGTGACATTTAGTGTGCAATTACAGAATTTGAGGTTTTATCAAGAGCCCTTTTCTTTTCACCTAAGCTGGCTAGTTTTTCCACATAAATACCCTTCTTGTTAAACACAGCAGAAGTACCTGGTCAGATTCTTCAGCTGGCATTTTTCAAAACTGCCCCTGGGGTTTTGTGTGACTGGGCATAAACATGCCTTTCTATATTGAGATGCTGACACTGTCCATTAGACCTTTATGGCTCTCTGAGAGATACAAATCATCCTAAAGAATACATTCTCAACACATTAGAGGTAGAAAAAAGTCAGTGAAACTATTAGGTATGCCTCGGTCAAGTAAGGGTCCAGTTGTGAAAAGGAGAGAAGATGCCCAGGTAACTAAGTTTTCCTTATACTGCAACTTTCCTTAAACTACAACGTAGCCAACACCAGGCAAATAAGGTTAACTTGACCCCACCTCAACCAGTTCTTGGATGTGAATATATTCATTATGTAGGAACAACTGCACAAAGCATATGGGGGTGAAGCAATAATTCCACATTTTCATTCTTGTATTTATCACCAAATGCTATTTGTGACCCACTAGATGTATGAATACAGCTTCAGCTCACTTACACAACTGAACCCCTATCTCACAGGTCTGTAATTCCAATGTTAGCAAACTATTTCCAGCAAAGAAACATATTTAGAAGTAGCTACCATTCACTTACATCTCAACTGTATTGCAAGTCCACAAACTCTTTGCTCCAGCCTTCATAACTGGAATTAAATTCAGCTTTTATTACAGCTATTTTCTGTAAAAAAAAAAGCATTTCCATAATAGCAGGGGAAAAATGAAAGCACCTGAACCCATAAGCATGTACATGCATTCTATTTTATGTGGCTGTTGTTCATGTGTAACATGCTGATGTACAAATTCTACAGACAATTCACACATGGGGTTTGGGGGGAGATTCATATTGAAGGGCACAACAGTGCCAGGCTGATTCTGAATGCTAAAATGCTGAAAACAGCAGCAGACCAGAATTAAACCTGTCTGACATTTTAGATCAGCAACATTTGAGAATAGCAGCACTGAGGAAAATTTTTCTTAATCAAATCCCAGGTGATACACAGGAGGGGAGAATGACGACGTTATCAAGCCAATTCCTCAGCAAAAAGAAGCTCAAGGTTCCTCTGACTAAGATAAGAATATGACACATTAAATTTAAATTTTTAGAGCTATGGTCAATTTTAAGCTGGTAGAAGGAGAGTGATTGGCTGCAGTGAAAATTAATTTTTCTCTATACTTAGAGAAAAAGGTAAAAGGTAGTCAGAGCAGGACTAATTTTTCCCTTGCAGAGATTGTCCTGCTGACATTATTTCCCCCTTCACCCTGACATTCAGACTCAAAGCTAAAAGACCGTGAATAAAAAGGGAAAGATGCATGAAAGAGAATAAATATATCAGCTAATCCACAACTTTTAAAAAGAAAGAAACAAACAAAAATATTTTTCTTTAATTTCTTGCAAGCTGAAAGAAAATGCTAAATTGTCCTACAGGCATAATCTACTTTCTAATTGAAATATATGCAACTGTTACTGTGCACTGCATTATTAAATGTAACTCAGTAATACAATTTGCCTTAATGATAACTGTATAATAACCACAATGAAATATCATATATGATGTTTTAATGAGGATTATGGCATGTTAATTTTAAACTGAACAATAGGGCGTGCAATGTAATCCATGCCCTATGTGCAGTTCAGCAGCTGCTAACGTGTTGCACTCATTCGTACTTGTGCCTGGCATAGGTAAATAATGACCCAATTACAGAGCTGCTTGGTACAAATATTTATGATGGCAACTACTTTCCAGAGCACTGAAATAAAATTCTGAGCGCCCCATTGTACCATTTTCTTGATCTTTTGTGCTTCTACCACAAGGACAACATTTACAGCACCAGTGTTCTTCCCTTTATGTATTTTTACTTGGGAGTGCATAAGTCAACTGCCCAATATGGGCCATATTGACTGGTCTAAATAAAAGTTTTCTTTTCATTCCACATAAAAAGTTTCAGCAAATTTGCTATTCTTCTATACTACTGCACAGGTCTGAAACCAGTTCTCCTCAGTCATTTAATAGGTGATGGTTCAAAGATATAAAGGCAGGCAATCATTTCATATGATCCAAGTACAGTTTTTGTTTCCACTGCTAATACCATCCACAGCAAACAGTTCCCACAAAGTACAGGGGTCTACAGTGGAAAGCCTAAAGCATGAAACACAATGAAATGCTGCTCCTAAGTGAGCAGGTGTTGAAGGTTCTCACTAAAGCACTGTGGCACCAAACTGGCACAATCAGTTCAATGATTCCTACAGATTCCAGGGACTTTGAATGAGTAAAAAAAAAACCACACACAAGAAAGGTTATCCTGAATTACAGGCCAAAACAGCCATGCTTTCTTGAAAAACCTGGAAGCTGGAGGTTCAGGTAAAGAAGTAGTTGTATACATAAGATGACTTTTTGTTTATGGGAAAAAAAAAAACCAAACAAAAATCTAAAACAATACAAAACAAGCAATACAAAACCAAACAAAAAAACCACCCCAAACCCTGCTAGGATCTCCCAGAAAGCCATGCAGAAAGGGTCTTTCCCTTGCAGCATGGTGTCACCAAAGTGCTTTCAGCTAGAACTGAACCTTGCTCTGCAAGGCCCTGGCCTTTGGGAAAAAACAAAGAGAGCAGCAAACCTTGCCAGTGTTGATATTTTGCTTATCTGTAATCCAGATGTTTCAGCCCCTCCCATTCAGCAAGCCCACAGATGCAAAATGGCATCAACAAGGCTTTTTTAATTTTTTTAAAATTTATTTATTTAATGTTCAACCATACACCCCTCTCTGTCATTTAGTGGTAAATTAAGATCTCTTTCATCACAGGAAGGCTAAGTAGCTGAGTTTTCAAAAATCCTTCCCTCTCCTCTGCATTTTCAGATGATTACATGAGAAGCAGCGGACTAATGTAAAACAAAACCTCTTTTCATGCTAGGAGGATATTTTAGTAGGGCTTATGACATATCCTGTTTCATCTGAAAAAAAATACCAAAAATATCATTAGCAGCACACACCCACCCCAAAAAAAGAAAAAAAAAAATACATAAGAGGAATGATGGACATTTCTGTCCTAGCTTAACTGTCAGATATAATATGAAAATCTAAGAGGTTTTTATTGTTTTTTCAGGATTGAAATATTTTTCAAAAAGAATGAAACATTTTCACATGACTAAATGCTTTCTTATATCACTTCAATTCTAAGTTCTAACATGTCTAAAAACTAGAAACAGTAAGAGGGAGGAAAAAAATAATTACAGTCCACCATGGCTGAAATTCTGGACAGGTTTTCAATGTTTCTGCCCTTCCTTCCCAGAAATACACACCTTTCCAAGATAGCACCCACAGATATACCACCCACACCCAGCAGGTTCATTATGTTGGGTTTTTTTCCCATGCCAGTCTAAATTGTTTTAATTGGAAAGGAAACCTGAAGCTGAAAAAGACTTCAGCCCAAAGTTTAAGGCAAAGACAGTTGAATTTGCAGGAGAAGTAGAATTTAAAATACAAAATTCATTTACATGAATAATTTTGAATAAGCAATAATAAATCTGGCATAAAAAAATACAATTATCTTTCAGAGACTTATTTTTGATATATCAATTTTTGGTGCTCTTTAATTGAAAAAAAAAAAAAAACAAAAAACCTGAACCAAACAAAAAAAAAAAAAAACAAACCCATGCAAAGGTTTTATTAAAAGGTCTAACTCAAAAAGAGAAAAAAAAACCCCTTTAACTGATTGTTTCCATATGCAGTCAACTGCTTCCAAACTGTTACAGTAAAACCTATGGTACCTACCTCTGTTTTCCCTTCCCTCCCCAAAATTGCTTCCTTTCTCTGTTATGCTAAGAGGTCATTAAATTGATACAGGGATGTGCAACTTTCTTCTCCATGCTGCAGGCTGCACACAATGAGTCAGACTGAAGAGACATTTCTACAGGAGGAGGAGGTAGAAAGCTACCAACTTACCCACCTCAGAGCCACAAAGCTGCTGAGCTCTTAGCACAGCTAGACAACCTCCCACCAAAGACTCCTAAAACCACCCCAAATGCACCTGTGTTGCACATGGTGGACACAGTACAAGATGGCTTTCTTCCACTGCCAGTCCTACTTCCACTGAAGGCTCTGAGACAGAGAGCAGAGACAGCAGGAGCTGTGTTCCTGAGAGAGCCTCAGCTCCCCCAGACACACTGTAATGTGCCCAGACCCAGCTCTGAATGAACATAATGGCTGTTTTGAATTATTTAGGATTATATGAACAGGTCATAATGTAGTTAAATGTGCCAGGAATGAATATGTCAGAATGTGGGTTCCTACAGGCTTTAAAAAGAGGGGCTGTGTGAATGTTTATTATTTGTTTCAGCAGCTGATTACTTTAGAAGGGAGAAGTTAAGCTCCTTTGAAACATGCTTGACTTCTTTTGCAAGTACTGAGCAATTGCATTACATAAACACAAATGGTACTGATACAGTCAATGTAAGAACGTGAGTGTCCAGCACAGCAGATTTTCTTCTCCATGATTCAGAGAGAAGTGTTTTCTGTTAAAAATCTCTGAGCATAAAATAGAACTCAAGGGAACCAGTCCTTTTGGTTCCCTCTCAAACACAGTTTCCACCTTCGAGGCTTGCAGGCACTCAACTCTACCACAAGTAACTGGCAACAAAAATAATCTGAGCTTTCCTTCACTACGTGATTCCCACCTTTTGGAGCATCCAAACTTCCTTTGACAAGGGCAGGGCAATAAGGAGCAAGTAAAATAGGAAAATCATCTGAGCTTTTTCCTTACAGACCCAAGGCACCAGACTGTCTGAATATTGTATCCTCTTCACAAGTATCAGCCTTTGGGAAAGAAACTGCAAAAAGACATCATCCAGGACTGGAAGGTGGGAAAGATGCACAGGCAGTTCCACAATAAAAGACCTTTTTTAAGAGGAGCTTATTTCCAGATGAAGAACATAAACAACAACATACATGATAAACATGATACTGGAATATTTTATGTTGGGCAGAAGTTGTTTTCTCAATGATGCTATATGACCAAGAAAACTGTTTTCCAAAAGGTTTCATTTAATTTTGTAAGATATGCAAGCCACTGGTACAACACTCAGTTATCGACATAGGAAACGAAACATTTTCTCCTCACTGCCAAATCCCTAGTAATTATAATGCAAATCATTTATCAATCAAACAGAAAAAGAACTTTGCCTTTCTCTAGATTCAATGAAAAAAATATAAAACCTCATGACTTCACTGTGGAGACTGCCTCCAGTTTGAAACTGGTTCAAAAGCACTTTAAAAATAAGTTTAAGGCACACACAATAAGGTAACACTTGTACCAGCTTCTGAGACAGCCCAGACAGACTTCAACACACTAAAAAGGAGTGGGTTATTCTTTGTAGTAGAGGGCGAATGCAGTTTTTATGTATATTAAAATTTTGCGTTTGCTCTTGAGGCATTGCCCTGCATAATACAAAGGAAGAGTGGCAGCCATGCTTCATCAAGGAAGAAAAGCATTACAGAAGTGAGACATGTTTAAATGCTTTGGAATAAAGACCCACTGTTAAGAATCAGTTACTCTAATTTTAAATGTTTAAACATGGAGTATACCAAAATTCACTTAATACTTTTTGCAAGTCCTATGTTGCATCCCCAGTATTTCAGAGCAGCTCACACTACAGCATCTAAACCCTAACTACAGCTGTTCAGAATTATAGACTATTGTGCTCTGAGGATTTCAAAGTGATTTTCCCTTTTGCATCTCCTTTCATTTTGCAAGCTGATAATTCCATATCAGTGTGATGGGGTTTGATCCCATCTTACCTTTTGTCACACAAAGATTGTGTTCTCTGTAGATCTTTTGATGATTGTCCTTAAGCTTGCTTGGAATAGGATATTGTCAGTCAGGCACAAATGAAGCAAGGCTTTACTGTATATCCCTTGTCCCATCAACACACTTTGAGACTGAAGGATTTGAAATATATGAAACAGTAACAGCATGTACACAACAATTCACTAAGCTGAGGGCCTGGCTTGCTGTAGTAACCCAATCTGGAAGTATTAAATGTAAGTTATACCTCAACCAGATCAGAAGTGTGAGGGGGAGAGAAGCACACACCTTCAGCTGTAACAGGAAAAAAGATGCTGCTCCACATAACATCTATCTTTTACTTTGGAAGATTAGCTGGTGGCTTTCTTTCCCAGTGTGCCCTGGATTAATTTGGGTGAAGAAACAGACTTTTTGCTTTGGACAAGCACTCAATACACACAATAACCAACAGCTTCTCTTGACAAGCAAGCATTAAAAGGGTGCTTGCTGTTTAAAGCAACAGATTCAAAAGCAATAAATACTTTTGTGAGTAGCTGTATTGGAGGCAGGAAACACCACTGTTCTATCCCTTTCAATATATTTCCTATATTTCTGTGTCCACCTGCTACTTCCTCACTCTGTGGTCTGGATTCCTTTCAACCACTGCTTCAACAACCATGGTTCAATACCATCAGACACAGCTCCCCACCAGTTACCTTGCGTGGATGCTTTGGGATCAAAGCACAGCTGCAGCAGGTTGAAGACACATGTAAATCAGAATGAGGGCTGGTCATGGCACCTCTATGACCAGGCACAGATCTGTATAACTGAGGTTCTACATAACTCCTCCCCTAAACACCACACATGGCCCTTCAGAAGTATCTTCCCTTGGGGCACCAATAAAAAACATCAAGCAATGAGCAATCCTACCAAAGCTAAAGAAGTTACTGCTAGCATAAGAACAATTTGAGTGAAAATTTAAGGAAGGAAGTGTTATTAGCAGCTACCTGGTTTTCCTCTTACCCAGCTCAACAGCTATAGCAGCCAGGCAGATATTTTTCTACATTTCCACCATGATGGGACTACCTTCAACTCACAAATTAACTAGCAAGGACTGGTGTAACAGGCACTCACTTTAGGTTCCAAGTGCAGCAACAACTACATAAATCAGTCCTTGCTTCAACTTCTCGGAACAAAACTAATCTAATTACACTGTGACATTTCAGCTGAAATAACAGGAAATTAAAAAAAAAAAAGGGAAAAACGTCATAAACAACTTGTTTCATAGACAATAATTTTTTCATTGCTTAATGACATTCTACTGTAACAAAAAAATTCAGATGTTCTTCCTCCCTAAACTAGTCATTTATCTTTTAATCTTTGTGACTTCTCTTTTAGTAATAAATACTGCAAAACTTCTCTCTCTAGTGATGCAGCTCACTTACTGCCTAACTAACTTTTATTACAGCTGAGACTTCCATAATTCACTTTATTTCTACTCCCCATTCCTTTAGCTAATAGGCATAATTTCCCCTTTTTCTTGGGGCAGAAAACAGAGTATCTTCTTAGCTTGCCTCATTATTTTTGACACCCATCTTTTCCAGTGACACATACTCTGCAAGTCCACACTCCTGCTGTTTTTGTTTGCAGCACTATACATTTGAAGCCTCTTTGGGCTCTGGTACATGCACTGCAATCTCTGAAAAATTCATTAAAAAAAAAAAAGAAAAGTATAACATAGGCAAAGAAGTATCTGCTGCTTGTCCAACTTGTTGCAAACATTCAAAAAGCCCCTAGCTCCCAAGTAATTA